>NW_006442484.1:68651196-68724377 GCF_000325575.1 Pteropus alecto
TTCAGATATGTCTAACCTGTCTCCGAACTCCTATAAAAATGGTCAAGATACCAAATCGTGCCTTTTCCTGCCTTGTGCTATAAAATGAAATGGGAAAGTTGTTTGACTTTATGGCTCTCCATGTCATTGTGTCTTTTTGCTATTATATGGGCATAAAAAAATAAATAAACATAAGCTATATTAAGCATTATGCCATGTCACCACCTCACCAAGCAGGCTACATAACTTCAACCATGAATTTTGTTTTATCTTAAGGAATTTTTTAAAACATCAGCCTGTACAAAATAGTCTACAGGCATACAAGTTTTAGATTCCTCCCCCCCACCCCGCCCCCAGACAAAGATCTTGACCTCTAAAAATACAGGAAGAAGGAAAAAATAAAAGAGATATGGAGGATTTGTAGCAAATCAAAGTTTACATTTTTTCTTCTTTCAAGTGAAGGGGAGTTGAACTAGATTTGCTTTAAGATCCTTGTACTGCTTAAATTCTTGAAATATGTAAACAAAAAGAAAACTGAATAGTAAATGATCTCATAATAAAAGATAAAAAAGGCATTTTTCAAAAGCTTTCTCATGGGTAGCCTTTATTTAAAGCGACCTAAGAGCAGAAAGTTTCCCAAGATTTCTGAGACAACTGGTTCTTGATCATTTCCTTGGTCATGGTGGGAGAAAAAGAGGGACTCCCCCTCAGAGGAAAGTGCTCACATGCTAATGATGCTATGATGGCCTCTCTTTCGGAAAGGCAGACAAGGTGTCAAACTTCACTTGGAGGCTGATGGAGGTAAATCTAATCCATTGATCAGAGGTCTTTGCCCAAGGGTTAGTACTGACCCAATAGTGTGATTTTCACCCATCTTCTTTGCTGTCCTAGTGAGATGTGGAGACTTGTTTACCACTCTGGATTTGTTTGCTCGATACACAAGTTTAAAGAGGTGAAACAAGTAGAGGTAAAAAGTGTCCCCTGATCACTATCTAACACCGTGAAGAATGAACGTAGCCCCTATGTCTTGAGCATCAACTCTGTGACAAGTGTTGGAAAGATGTAAGTGTGGTCAAATGGTTCTCTGTTCCCTTCATGCCTTCTGTCCCCTCCCACCTTGACCACAGAGAGTGACTTCAGCATCATTACTCAAAGTGATATCACAAAAAGTGATTAATAGGAGCAAAAAGATGTTCTACTTTGAAGAATTGTTACACAGGGAACACCTCCACACATGGAGGACCCTGAGAACACACCATCTTTTCCAATGATCCATCATCATTGCCCTCTAAAGATGGAAACAGGAGCAAGCGTTTCACCAACCTTGGACAATCCTAGTGCCAGAAAAATGGAGCTAGGACACAGGCGGGAGCAGGGGGCAAAGGTGGGGAGATGGTAGAGGCAGAACAAAAGAGAGATCAGGATAAAAAAAAGGACGCTTTGATACCCACCAAAGACTGACTCAGAAGGCCTAAAAGGCAACCCAATAGAAGGAAGAAGTTTTCAATTTACCTTGGACTTTCCGTGTATTTGTGATCCTCTTAGACTGAGCACTTTTAAGTAATATTCTGTTTCTCAAGCCCTTCTAGATGTTGCAGGGTTACAAGATCCCTACTGCAACCTACAAGGACCAGAAGAAACTGAAGCCCAGAGAAGTCAGGTAACTTGCATAAGGACACACAGCTAGCAAGTAGCAGAGCCAAGATTCCAGCCCAGAGCTGCCTGATTAGAAAGGCTGTATCTTTGTCACCATACAACATGCCTCACTCATCGTACCCCTTTGCTATGCTTCTTCTATCCCACTAATGTACATGAGCCGTATAAAAATTCAATATCCATCATTCTCTTTAAAACAATTATTTGTGTTGATGGTATGTTTATTCGCATATTTCTAGGTGCATCAGAATATTTGAAATAACTTCTTCCACTATTCATTTCACATTTATTCAACACATGGCTCTCAAGTTCCTAAGCCAAGCCAGGCATTGTGCTGGGTGCTTTAGGAAGTCACAGTCCACTGGAAGAGATCACATTAAAATAAAAATAAGTGCTTGGTTTCTCATGGTACAGTAAGGCATAACCAAGAGATTAGAGCTTGCTTATTGAGCTGCAATCCAAAACCACATTATTGGGCTATAATTTCCTATTTGATTGACAAGAAAGGACTGAGCAACTGGCCCAAGGTCAGGCAGCTAGTCAGTGGCAATTCATTTCACTTACTTTATTGTCTCTGACATACCATGTTTTCATGATTCACCCTCTCTTAATAGCCTTATGTAATGTTCAAAACATATTTTATGTTTTACAGACATTTTTAAAATTGAAGGCCAAAGAAGCAAAAGCGTCAAAAGCTAAGATTAGGCTGGATCACGTTTTGACTGCCAGCTTTAGGGACAGCAGAGCTCCTACAAGGTTTGGCTTTCCCCCAGGCGTGTTTCCAGGCTATGGAAGCAGTTAATTCTGCCCTAACTGCATGCTGTGTCCTCATCTCCTCAGTAGCCCTCTATCTGGGCTAAGACTTAATTGGTTTGGGTTGGGTAATTCATAGTGCCTCATTAGGGCATCAAAACACATACTAGGCTCTCCAGTAATTTTCTCCCCTGAAAGAACATTGATTGGCTCCTTCATTTGGAAAGGAATTAGCTAAAGGACTCTTGGGTTTGTGCAGAGAGATTAAGTCCACAATGGATAATTTCAGAGTGTATTCTACAATCAGATTTCTTTGAGCCTATCTGTCGATCAAATTTCTCTTCTCTTGCTAAAATTTCTTCCATACCTACCCAACAGCAAGTGAGTGTTAGTTACCTTGCAGAAACTACAAATATTTTAAAACTTTCACTTGCCAGTCTCCCAGTTTTCTTTGTCTGAGACGAACTTTGTTAATGCACCGATTTAAAAAAAAAAAAAAAAAGATGGATTTTTCTGCTGATCCTGATTATTACTCTGCCTCCTGTTCCTTTCCTCACTCTTGCTATAATAGGCTTGGTCAGTCCGCCATCCATATCTACTCACCTCTACACATCAAAGGCTGCTAACTGTGAATACCTATAATTCTCTGCTTATGTATTCTGGCTTCAAGAGATGAGTCAGCACTCCTACAGGGCAAGCTGTAAATACTGGGGTGTTGATGACCCTGGAATCAACCATTGACAGAGGACATTTGGCTGATAAATATCCCAGCCTCCTCACTTCTCAGTTGGGACAACTCTAAGGTATGTTCTACACTCTATCCCTGAGTTCCTGGGCAGAATAAGCTCCAGTTGTCTAAAGTGATACACCCTTTATTGGCTTCTCCCTTCTGTCTCACTTTGTCACTCCATGTTAGTGTTTCCTGGGGTCACCTCCCCAATTGACTATTTCCACTTGACTCCTTGCCTCAGAGTCTGCTTCTTAGGAACCTAAAGTAAAATACCTACTTACCATGGTCTGGTCAATATTCAAATTTCACCATCTGACATTTAAATCTTGAGGTCGCTGAGACAGTTAACCTTCTGCAGTGTGGTCAGAGCTTTCTCAGTTGACTGTGTTCACCTTACGAACTAGACATATCTGGTTGGATCTGGGGACTAACAGAGTAAACCCATCAGGAGCCTGTTTTCATCATTGTTCAAGGAACTTCCTAGGAAATAACTTACCCTAAAAGAAGAAAGTTGAGACCTAACAACTTGGTCCATAGACTTTAGAGCAGTGTTGGTGGGAAGAGAGGCAGTGGGGTGGGGCAGTTTGAGGTACTGTGTTCATTTACTTTCTATATTCTCTTACTGAGGATATTCTTACCCCACACCCATGATCATCTGAAGGCCCTCTAGGGGAAAATGGTGGGGGTATGGGAAGGCAATGAAAAAAGAGGAAGTAAAATAAACTAGAATAAATGAAATGATTGTTTTCCTTATAGTAGCTAAAGGAGATCAAAACGGAAACTTGCTGTTTTTTGTTATTGTATCCTATTTTTACCCTCAGATTGGTGTGTCGTGGGGAAACACTGGTAAAACTTCAAACAGTATCCCATAAACATAAGTTCTCTGACAGTAGCCTGCCTTAGTGCAGCCAAGACATCCAGTTCCTAACAACCTGCGAACTCTTCCTTGAAGATAATATTCTGGACTTTCCTCTTGGAAAACAAAATAAAGCTATTCCCCGACTCCAGTCATACAAAATATGCATTTAGGCATATTACCACGGATAATCTTGAGAGGGCTGACCGTGGGCTTTCTTTCTATCTCTTGCTTTCTTATAAAACCGACATGACCCCTAGTATCAGCATGAACAAAACTGAAAGGGACCTATCCATGGGATTTTAGATTCTGAATCCTCCAGGAGTGTCCCATAATGCCCCTGTCAGTTGGTTTTGTCCTTGGGTATCTAATTTAACTGACAAATCTGAAATATCACATGGAGGCAGCCACGTCCCCAGCGACTTCACAGATGGGAACCCTGCAGTGAGTAAGTTATTCCACCAAGTTTGACATTAGCTTATGTTGAACATTCTCCTGACAGATCTGCTCATTTCTTAACAGCATAAAACAACTCACTGTTATTAGGCATGAGTCTCCCTTGACTTGATAAATACCACGGCCTCATTTCTGGCTGTTTTTATGAACATCCTAAAGGCATCCGAATATGGCATTTTACATTTGGCAGATGCTGATCAACAACAATTTTTTCTAATTAGTCTTGAAAGCTTCAGCCATAAATGCACAGGGTCAAATATTCCAACAAGCAAAGGATATTTAACTCTGTGAACAAGTGCATTTTTAGGGTGAATGGAGGTAGGGAGGGCATTCATACTGTCTGAACACATGTGGGCATATTTTGCAAAATCAACTTAGCTGCAAATTTAACCTGAAATCAAATCATGTCTTGGCATTATGCCTAGCAGGCATTATATAGTTGTTAGTTTCAATCATAAGAACAATTATTTCTAGTTATGGTGCAGACCAGTTTTAAAAGTCCTCAGGCCAACAAAGTCTTCCTAGGATGCAGCTAGCTACAAAAAATCAGTAGATAAAAGAAGTGTAATACTTTACACTTTCAGCTTTTATTAATATTTTGTCAGTCAATTGGCAATGGGCAAAGAGCCCTGGCACTACACCAAATACTGTGTGTATGGTGCTGGGAGAGTATAAATGAATGAGGAAGACATGACCCATGCGCTCAGAAAACATGAAGTCTACATGGAGAGTCAGACCATACTTAATAAGCATATCCAAAACTGAAGAGAAAATATAGAACTCTATGTAAAGATGAGATAATAAATGCAAAGGACTTAGATCCCTGCCAATGAGTCTTGCAGTAAACACTAAGTGAGGAGTAGCTATTATTATAATTTCATCAGAAAGCTCAAATTCATAATTACACAAATAGTGAGAGGGAACAAACTCAGGTGGGGGGGGGTGATTTCTGAGTTAGATTATAAAGATTTAAATAATCAGGCTGGAGAACAGAAAACGATCTCAGAAAATAATCTGAGAAAAAAAAACACAGTTGTGTGTGTGAACACACACCTGAACACAGAATTCAAAGGACAAGGACAATGAAGCACCAGGTAGGGCATTCAATACCAACTGTTATCTGTAAGATGTAATGAAAAGTAAACATCTGGTTCTTTGCATAATTTTGATCAAAGGAGTATAATATGTTTTGCACACATTTGGAGGAAAACCAACTGCATTAGGATTTTCATTAGGGAAGAACTATACAGATGTCAAACCAGGACACTGAACCACTCTCTATGTAATAAGGACAAGGAAGTGGATGCACAAATCCAATTCGGGTAAGTGAGTAGTCAGAGAGTGCCCAGCAGCAGGGACGGGCCATCTCAATCAATATACTGGGTAGAAACAATGGTGCAGTCAAAAGAAAGAGGTAAGGGAGGAGGACTTTTCTCTGAGCCGACTTTTTATGCTCTTCACTCACCTTCAGTTGACACACTTTTGCTGACCCCTCTTCTTGGCTCAGGGTTAGGCATGTGATCCAGAGCTGGCCCATCCATGTATTTTTTTTCTCACTTGCCATAGAAATTGGTTTAAGATGCGGCCAAAGGACAATCCGAACAGCACCAGGATTTTTCCTGGGACTGCTGCAAAGGTGGTGCTCTCTTTCCGCTGATGTCACTTAATTGGTAGGCTGAATGCTGAGTGAGATCTCTGATGGTCCTCAGGACATCATGTGGGAAGGGCAAATCTGGGGATGAAGTCAGCACAGACAAAGCAGAACCAGGAAGATGTGGCAAGACAGATAGATACCTGACACCATTGTCTAAACATCTAAATCCAGCTGAACTTCTGGGTTTTACCCTGGACTTTTTCAGTTGCTTGGTTCAAAGTAATTTGAGATCGATTTTTGTCCCTTGACATAGAAAGAGACTTAACAAAATGGTTTAAGTTACCATGTCAATGCAGATGACTTGCAAATCTCACTACCTCTCTATTAACCCATTTCCAATTGCCTTTAGAGCATCTAAACTGGAGACAACTTCTGACACCAAGATTTTAATGTATTTAAAACTGAGCTCATCGTGATCTTTATTGCTTCTCTGATATTCTTTATTTCTCCCCATGCCCCACAACCATGCCTCTTTTTCTATTAGGGCTGGAGACTCACTAAGAAAGCCTGTTTTGACTAGTAAGCCTTTCTTTACTCCTCTTTCTGTTAACGCCCCTATCCTTTTCTGGATATCTGCCTCACCCATACTACACGAGGATTTGGAGGCTCTTCCACTCAGGAGTTGGTGCATCACCCTTCTGGAAACTATAACTGGCCCAAAGATGGGCATATGACCCATGACCCAATCTGGTTTCTGCCACTTGCAATCTAAATACTTTTGGCAAGTAAAGTTTCTGCCATCTCCTTCTCTGTCTACCTCCAACCAGCCTGCTCCATTTTCAGGTCCTATAGTTTGGGGAGTTAGTTTCTATTTTCCTTTTTTCTTTTCATCTAAATTCAAAACATTTTTTCCTGATTATATAAGAAGTTCAATGTTGAGATGTAGAAAATATAAACAGGTACATGACAGAAAATACAATTCACTGCTTCTATGGGTTCATGTGATTAGATTGGGTCCACCTGGATGATCTGCATCCATAACCTTAATCACATTTGCAAAGTCCCTTTTGCCATGTAAGGCAACATATTCACAGGTTCCAGGGATCAAGGTTTGGACATTTGGAGAGCCATTCTGTTTCACACACAACTTATCAAGTTTTTTTCCTCGTCACTTTCTCCACTTCAAAAGAACTCATACTTTCAATAGTAAAAGGGTACTGAATTTGGATATTTTCCCCGACTCCAGTCATACAAAATATGCATTTAGGCATATTACCACGGATAATCTTGAGAGGGCTGACCGTGGGCTTTCTTTCTATCTCTTGCTTTCTTATAAAACCGACATGACCCCTAGTATCAGCATGAACAAAACTGAAAGGGACCTATCCATGGGATTTTAGATTCTGAATCCTCCAGGAGTGTCCCATAATGCCCCTGTCAGTTGGTTTTGTCCTTGGGTATCTAATTTAACTGACAAATCTGAAATATCACATGGAGGCAGCCACGTCCCCAGCGACTTCACAGATGGGAACCCTGCAGTGAGTAAGTTATTCCACCAAGTTTGACATTAGCTTATGTTGAACATTCTCCTGACAGATCTGCTCATTTCTTAACAGCATAAAACAACTCACTGTTATTAGGCATGAGTCTCCCTTGACTTGATAAATACCATGGCCCCATTTCTGGCTGTTTTTATGGACATCCTAAAGGCATCCGAATATGGCATTTTACATTTGGCAGATGCTGATCAACAACAATTTTTTCTAATTAGTCTTGAAAGCTTCAGCCATAAATGCACAGGGTCAAATATTCCAACAAGCAAAGGATATTTAACTCTGTGAACAAGTGCATTTTTAGGGTGAATGGAGGTAGGGAGGGCATTCATACTGTCTGAACACATGTGGGCATATTTTGCAAAATCAACTTAGCTGCAAATTTAACCTGAAATCAAATCATGTCTTGGCATTATGCCTAGCAGGCATTATATAGTTGTTAGTTTCAATCATAAGAACAATTATTTCTAGTTATGGTGCAGACCAGTTTTAAAAGTCCTCAGGCCAACAAAGTCTTCCTAGGATGCAGCTAGCTACAAAAAATCAGTAGATAAAAGAAGTGTAATACTTTACACTTTCAGCTTTTATTAATATTTTGTCAGTCAATTGGCAATGGGCAAAGAGCCCTGGCACTACACCAAATACTGTGTGTATGGTGCTGGGAGAGTATAAATGAATGAGGAAGACATGACCCATGCGCTCAGAAAACATGAAGTCTACATGGAGAGTCAGACCATACTTAATAAGCATATCCAAAACTGAAGAGAAAATATAGAACTCTATGTAAAGATGAGATAATAAATGCAAAGGACTTAGATCCCTGCCAATGAGTCTTGCAGTAAACACTAAGTGAGGAGTAGCTATTATTATAATTTCATCAGAAAGCTCAAATTCATAATTACACAAATAGTGAGAGGGAACAAACTCAGGTGGGGGGGGGTGATTTCTGAGTTAGATTATAAAGATTTAAATAATCAGGCTGGAGAACAGAAAACGATCTCAGAAAATAATCTGAGAAAAAAAAACACAGTTGTGTGTGTGAACACACACCTGAACACAGAATTCAAAGGACAAGGACAATGAAGCACCAGGTAGGGCATTCAAATACCAACTGTTATCTGTAAGATGTAATGAAAAGTAAACATCTGGTTCTTTGCATAATTTTGATCAAAGGAGTATAATATGTTTTGCACACATTTGGAGGAAAACCAACTGCATTAGGATTTTCATTAGGGAAGAACTATACAGATGTCAAACCAGGACACTGAACCACTCTCTATGTAATAAGGACAAGGAAGTGGATGCACAAATCCAATTCGGGTAAGTGAGTAGTCAGAGAGTGCCCAGCAGCAGGGACGGGCCATCTCAATCAATATACTGGGTAGAAACAATGGTGCAGTCAAAAGAAAGAGGTAAGGGAGGAGGACTTTTCTCTGAGCCGACTTTTTATGCTCTTCACTCACCTTCAGTTGACACACTTTTGCTGACCCCTCTTCTTGGCTCAGGGTTAGGCATGTGATCCAGAGCTGGCCCATCCATGTATTTTTTTTTCTCACTTGCCATAGAAATTGGTTTAAGATGCGGCCAAAGGACAATCCGAACAGCACCAGGATTTTTCCTGGGACTGCTGCAAAGGTGGTGCTCTCTTTCCGCTGATGTCACTTAATTGGTAGGCTGAATGCTGAGTGAGATCTCTGATGGTCCTCAGGACATCATGTGGGAAGGGCAAATCTGGGGATGAAGTCAGCACAGACAAAGCAGAACCAGGAAGATGTGGCAAGACAGATAGATACTTGACACCATTGTCTAAACATCTAAATCCAGCTGAACTTCTGGGTTTTACCCTGGACTTTTTCAGTTGCTTGGTTCAAAGTAATTTGAGATCGATTTTTGTCCCTTGACATAGAAAGAGACTTAACAAAATGGTTTAAGTTACCATGTCAATGCAGATGACTTGCAAATCTCACTACCTCTCTATTAACCCATTTCCAATTGCCTTTAGAGCATCTAAACTGGAGACAACTTCTGACACCAAGATTTTAATGTATTTAAAACTGAGCTCATCGTGATCTTTATTGCTTCTCTGACATTCTTTATTTCTCTCCATGCCCCACAACCATGCCTCTTTTTCTATTAGGGCTGGAGACTCAGTAAGAAAGCCTGTTTTGACTAGTAAGCCTTTCTTTACTCCTCTTTCTGTTAACGCCCCTATCCTTTTCTGGATATCTGCCTCACCCATACTACACGAGGATTTGGAGGCTCTTCCACTCAGGAGTTGGTGCATCACCCTTCTGGAAACTATAACTGGCCCAAAGATGGGCATATGACCCATGACCCAATCTGGTTTCTGCCACTTGCAATCTAAATACTTCTGGCAAGTAAAGTTTCTGCCATCTCCTTCTCTGTCTACCTCCAACCAGCCTGCTCCATTTTCAGGTCCTATAGTTTGGGGAGTTAGTTTCTATTTTCCTTTTTTCTTTTCATCTAAATTCAAAACATTTTTTCCTGATTATATAAGAAGTTCAATGTTGAGATGTAGAAAATATAAACAGGTACATGACAGAAAATACAATTCACTGCTTCTATGGGTTCATGTGATTAGATTGGGTCCACCTGGATGATCTGCATCCATAACCTTAATCACATTTGCAAAGTCCCTTTTGCCATGTGAGGCAACATATTCACAGGTTCCAGGGATCAAGGTTTGGACATTTGGAGAGCCATTCTGTTTCACACACAACTTATCAAGTTTTTTTCCTCGTCACTTTCTCCACTTCAAAAGAACTCATACTTTCAATAGTAAAAGGGTACTGAATTTGGATATTCTATTACCTGGTCATCAAAGCAGTCTATTCAGTTAGGAAGAAGGGAAATTTGATCAGGTTTTTCCAGAGTTTACATAAACCATCCTCCCCAGGCAATTTGTACTCTATGCTCATCAATCAGCATTCTGATTAAAATTCACCTCCCAGGTAACTTAATATCAGGAAAGGAGTTCTCAGGATAGAGAATGCAAATAATTAAGTCAATAGACATTAAAATATATGTTAAATATAAGTATTAATTAATATATAAATGTAAATTATAAATACATACTAAGGTAAATTAAATATAAGTTCAAATGATGGCATTCTGATGTCAACTGGAATTGGTAATGAGTCAATAACCAAAAGAATGATCACATCTAGGAGTACTTAAAACATCCGGTGTCCTCACTCTAATATGGTGGCTCAAATGAAGTGATACCCTAAGAGATTGTGTCACCAGAGCCACACGGCAGTCTCATCATGGTCCCTCTCCCCACATTACCACTGAAGAGAGATATTAGGAAATAATTTTTATACTGGTGCTAATTGACATAATATAAGCATAGGAGCTGCTCCAAGAATATCTATCAAGACAGAAGAGTCAGTTGTCCAAAACCGCGTGAGAAGACATTGATTATTAGGTAGGAATGAAGAAATGGGTAATGGATATCCCAGCCAGGGAGGAATGAGCTATTCTGTAAGAGGTACTACTTACCTAGCCTGCCTCTCTCAGCTTGTTTACTATAATTGTTAACGAGATCCACTTGGCATCTCAAACCATTCCTGGGATAGTACTTATCACAGATTTAGAAATACAACTAAAGAATCCCATACTGTGGAATGAAAACCAAACCCTTGTATATTTACATGTACATATACATGCATACGCATATATTGTTTGTGTGTATATATTTAAAAAGGTTCTGTATGGGCTTGATGTTAATTTAAAATCCCTTAGGGCTCTGCTGCATCTCATGCCATCTATGTGGCCAACAGGTCTGCAACAAAGACCTAAACCCTTTTGTATCCAAACCATCTTGGTTTTTAAGCAGCTATACTTCTACATTATCGTTTGACACTATAGAGGCAGAAAAAATTTCTGTTCTTCCTTTCTAGGTTATTTGGCTGGTCTAATAACTAAATTGACAGAAGACAGATTAATAGGAGAAAAACAAATTTAATTTCTTATGTATGGGAGCCCCAAAGATAAGACTCAAAAGCAGTCAGGCAATTGAGGCTTACATGCCGTCCCGAGCTAAGCAATGGAATAGGGGCCTGGTGCTTCAAAGGTGGGGAGAACAATTTGCTGGAAAATAACAAGAGCAGGTGCTTGGTAATCAGATGTTTGCCTGGTATGCAGGTAAGTCTTTCAGATAAAAAAAGTTATCTCTGGGAGCAGCTCTAGTTCTAGGCATGTCCCCTTATCTAAATTCTTTTAGACAGTTAAGGGATAGGTTAAAGTTTTTCCTAAGTCTACTGGTCTTGGTTGCTTTCAGCTCAAAATAATCCACATGCCAAAGTGGCACATTTTGGGGTGGTCTATCCTGTTCCCCTTCGACACTAAATATGACTTTTTATTTATCACAGCTAAACTTCTGGAATGGGTGTTCCCCATCCATTGCTTCATCACCTCACATCAAAATTCTCAGAATTGAACTATTTTTATTACTGTATTACTTTCTTCTGTATTTTTTTTACTTTTTCTGTACTGTTTTTGTTTATCGTTATTTATTTATTTATCTATCACCATATTACATTTATCACTCTGTTAAAATTTGTGCACTCTCTGTATATTCTAAAGTCACTAGTTTAGGAAGAGAACCCGGTGGTCAAAGAGGAAAGACGAACCACTTGCCAAAACTCCAGTTACAGCTGGACATAATGAATATATCACAGAACAGGTCAACTGCCTAGGACCTTAGGAAAAGCTTGATTTTCATTAGACTCCCCTCCAAGTTTTTCATAATCTAGGCTTCCTGCCCTGTGTTAATTATATTTCTGACCCCAAACCAACAAACTAAGAGGCTGCATGTTGTGAAGGAAAGTGTGCTGGTCCAGACGCCAAAAGCTGTGAGATATAGGGCCAATTCTGGAGCTAACCAGCTGTGTGACCTTGAACAAGTCACTTCATCTCTTACAACCATTGTCTCCTCAATTCTTCAATGAACAGTTAATAAAATTATGTCTATGATTTCTTCCTGGTCAAAGTAATGTCATTCTTTGACCCTGATTCCCTTTCTTCTTACTATTAATATACTAGATATAACAATATAGCCTACAATTTTTATAAACTAGGCTGTTTTTATTACTATTTCTTACCAGACATAAATTACTATTCATAAGATATGTAACTTTAAAAATGAACACTACATGCAATTTCAAAAACAATTTTGTTAAATTTATTTGAGGTACGATTCAGCAAATGAGGTATTTAACATACCACTGTGAGAGTGAACCTTGGTTTTAAAATCCAGCAAGTAAAAATTGGATCTGAAAAACTGGAGCTAAGATTGGCTGGGGTCCATCATCTTTATGAGAGTAAAGGGACTTAGAATATAATATTTGCCTAACAACTGGGCAGATAATCTGGAGCAAGAGGGCAGGGGGTGGTAAATTGGTAGGAAAATTAAAGATACATTTTCCCCACCTGTTTGATTTTTCAAGCTGTTGAGTTCTGAGGTTACAGTATATAACTAGAATATGAAACATCACTGGGAAGAAGGGAACTCATTTGATATTATGTTAGTTGTAGAATTATAACTAGATATAAAGCAAAGAAAGTAGTTATCTATTATTCATTCCTTCTGAAAACACATTTCCTGTCTATGAATACAAAGCATGACTAGAATTCACTTGCCGAAACTCGAAGATGTTACGAGAGAACATTTCATTTTCATTTGATCTGACCTTGTGTATGATAATGGAGCTTCTTTAAAACACTGATGCTTGTCTGTTCTTCTTACATTGCATCCCTGAGAATCAGTCCTGCCCTGGCCTCATAGGAAAAAAAAATAACCTTAGAGGACTTCAGTAACTTGTTTAAGTCATCTCCAGGCTCAATCTCTTTAGGCAAGAACCTAGACAAATCTTACCACAAATATCAGTCAGGTTAGTTATCTATGCATCTAAACATGATTGCCTGTATTATATGAAGGATTCTCTTACTGATATCCGAGCCCACCCAATCAGCATATCAGACTGACCAGATGAATACACCTCCATGTCATTCCAAGCATCTAGAGCAGCTGAGTAAATCTGTGAGAATAGGTTCTCTTTAGCATGGTGACAAAAAAGAAGTGTCTTGGCTAGAGAACTTGTATGGAACATAGGTCTACCAAACATAGATGAGCTTTGGGCTCAACTGATACACACACACACACACACACACACACACACACACACACATACATATGTATACATATACATATATATTATTTTTATAGAAGCGATAAATCAAGTGGCCTGTCTCCTGACCAAGGCCTTGATCTAAACCGAAACATAAAACTCCAAAACATAAAGAACCTCAATAAACAGAAATAAGGCTCCCGTTGGTTTTCTTGTTTGTTTACTTTCTCCAATTAAATTATGCACTAAATCAACTTTAAAATTCAGTCAGATTTGACCTAGAATCTAATCTGCTCATTTTCTAAAAATTATTAAATAAGGACATAATCTCATTGAATTGATATGTCATCCAGTTCAAGCTTTCCAAAAATCGATGGCCAGATGGTTGGCTAGATAGGTAGATAGATAGGGTGGGTGGGAGAATGAGTGAATAGATGGATAATGGATAGATGATAGATGGATAGATTAAATGGATGAATTCCCTTTCCTGGACTATAGTTACTGGCTCCAATCTCTAAGAGCACATAATGTACCTCTTCATGCAGCTACCCCCTTGCTAAAATCCTGCACTGATTAAAAAGTGAATGTAAATTGTCTCTGATGAGCTTTTTATCATGTTCATAAGAAGGAGAAGTCTGATATAAAGTAGTAAAACAAGAATAAACAAACCTATAATTTGGAGCGGCAGCTCTGGGGACAATAACAAGGTTTTCCAATCTCCCAGATCATAATTAACAGTGTAAAGAATTAAAGGGAAGTTCAGGAAGGAGTACTTAAACCTTTTTGTAAATTTAAAAACAAGTAATGATCTCCATTGCTGTTCTCCAGGTTTATTCAAATTTGGACAATTAGGACAATTAAACATAAAACAGAGACAGTTCTAAAGAGGGAGCTGCAACAAAGCAGAATAATTGCTGGTGCGGGCTATCAAATTTACATAAAAAAAGATTAAAAAGCTGATTTACATTTAAAAAACAAGATCAGGCAACATCTAAAATAGATAACACAACCCGCTGAGAAAACCTCTTTTCATCAATAAAGGAGAAGCAAAGGTGATTATCCATAACAAAACTAATTTTCTATATTGCTTTAATCACCTAAAACCACTTTAACTGTTTATTTGCGAACTGTTTTGTAAAAAAAAAAATATTGCATGTAAAAGTGTCTAATTTCCAGGTTGCAATAAAACATAGACACCATCAAGATCCTGCTTACATTCTCTGTTCATCATGGGCTCTCTTCTCTAGATCCTGCTTTCTCTTGGTTATCAAATTTTTCACCAATTAAAAATCCACCCATTCTAGAACTTGAAAATTAGCCATGTAATTAGTTTAACAGATGCTTCCAGAATAGCAGTTCTGTTTATTGTTACAGAATCTAATGAACAAAGTAGATTGCAAAGCCCTTTCCTTCCTGGACTGAGTGCCTATGTGGCATTTCGATCTTTTTTAAAAACAGCGAAAGAACATAATTACCTGGATTTTAATATGTGCCATCACCAGATCCTTTGTTAATATTTACTATTGTGTGTGTTTTTCAAGAATAGTTATTTACTCATTAGTTCAGCATCTTCATGATTTGAGCTTGAGGAATCAAAAACGCTGACAATTTAATGACAAACTTTAACCAAGACAGGAATCAGAGGGGCCTGTAGGAGGAGCTCTTATACCCCATGTCAGTCAGGAAAGCCTTATAGGAAGAACTCTATGATTATAACAGACCCCACCCCCCGACTTCCTCTTCTCCTCTATAATAGAATTTCCTGTCCTTTGTTTGCAGGGGGGGTTTGCATGTGGCTCGCATGGCTGCAAGCCTTTCTTTTTTCACAAAGAAATCCTTTTTGCTGAAGTAATACATGGCTGATGTTTTGTTTGTGGTCAACAAAACTTACACAGATCTCGAAATTGAGGAATCAGTTGCCATTAATATATACTGTTGTTCTTAGAGCTTCCTGTAAAATCACCCTAGAAGTTAAGAAAATTACAATATGCTAGTCATGAATTTGGGTTGAATAAGAAAAATGAAAAGTAGCTAAAAATTGGAAAAAAGGCCCATTTTAGTCCATTTATAAAGACGCATTAAAATGCTGATGGAATTGAAAGCTTTCAATATACCAAATTATGGGGATCAGAACAAACTACCCCAAAATATAGCACTCTGGTGTACTGAACACACGCATACCTCAGAGATATTATGGATTTGGTTCCAGACAACTGCAATAAAGCAAGTTTTAATCCTTTGGCTGGTAAAAGTTGTAAAAACACAACATCTGTGATGTGCAATAAAATGAGGAATGCCTGTATTTTAAGCTTAAGGAGTTTGAGAAACAGCAGGTGTAGGAAGGACTCTGCGACATTCCCCATGCCCCCTAAAGCAGTTCGTAAGATCCTCAATTGAGAGGTGCAATCCAGAAGAAAGGAGCGTCCTTATCTCTGAAGACAGAAGGATGCTGAGAGGAATCGGAATGAACAGGCCTTGCTAAGTTTCCCTCAGTTTACTACCCTTAACCCTTTGTCCTATCTCAGCTTCCCACAACTTTCCACTCTTCATCAAACCTAGTATAAAAACACTCAGGCTTAACCGTTTCTTCAGATCTTCACTTATTCGTGAAGGCTCCTGTGTCACATAAAACTTATATTAAAATATTAATTACATTTGCCGCTTTTTTCTTGTTTATCTGTCTTTTGCAACAGGGGCTTCAGCCAAAAACCTAGAAAGAAAAAATAGTTTTCCTCCCCATACAACAAACCACAAATCAAACAACATGAATAAAAACAAAATCCATATTTAGGACAAGCAAGGAAAAGATAGATTTCACTTTAAATTGTTTTACGAATTCTCTCAAAACTTGTCAGAAGTCTTCTCTAGCCCTTATGTCTTAAAGCTATTCATGTGAAAGTGTCTACTGAATGTTATTTACATGGAATAGTTCCAACTGCATGTATTTGTAAATCAAATAGAAAGTATTTACATGTCATAAAAGACTTCAAATATCTGACCAAGTTGGACATCACTTCTTTCTTTATCAAATGAATCCTGTTTCCCATTCGTTTCTATTATAAATAGGAAATGTGAGCCCACAAGAAACAGAAAAAGAGAGCTTATGGCCAAAAGGAAAAAAAAAAGATATGGTAAGAAGGTGGTCATTATTGTGGCATTTCCTGAATTGTGGTCCCCAGTGTATTAAACTCCCCAGAAAATGAGAACATCATGTACTTTTACTCTGGAAAGGCATCAATTAACACCTCCCCTTAGCATAGTTATAAATTTGTAACTTACATCTGATTTATTTAAGTAAAAAGTCTATTAAAGTATCACAGTAGGTAGAGGACAAAATTAATTTAAAGACAGGCAATCGACCCTCACACACATGGAATAAAACAATAGTATAACATGAACTCACATAATACTACTATTCCAAAACTTTAAACCTCTCCTAATATTTGAACTATTGCCTCCATAGGAATAGTCCTAAATAAAACACTTCCCAGAGATGAGAGAAGCCTGGGATTGAATCCAAGAGAGAAAGAGTGAGCTTAAACTAGATTATAACTTCAGTTTTACCATTTATGTTCTCTAGGATCTGGGGTCGGTGGCTTAACCTTAGAGCGTCTGAGCTCACCCATCGGGAAAAGGACCTTGATGGCTTTCCTGCCTTGATGGCTTTCCTGCCTAGGTCTAAAAGAAAAATTTTAAAATGATCTAGAAACTGAAAATCACTCTGAATCCCTTGGATAAAGGTCCTATAAATATTTATTACTGTTGTTATTATTACAGTAAAACATGCTTCAGCCCCACACACAACTATTTCAACTACACGTGCAATGCAACAGGGAGAAAAGACGAAGCTTGCTTTCACTAAACAGCAATATGAACTGGAATCTAGTCATCATTCACCCACATAATAGTTTTAAATGTCCACAATGGATAATATTTAAAATACACAGCCTGTAGTTAAAGAGGGATGCAAGGAAAGAGGGAAGACAGTAAAAACATACAGAATAATAAGACTCTAAAAAGATATAACAAGAAATACTATCAATGAAAGAACAAACAATGTGGATGAATCTCACAGATGCAACAACGAGAGAAAGAGGCCAGATACAAAGGAATATATACTGTATAATTCTGCTTATATGAAGTTCAAGAATGGACACAATTAGTCTGCTATTAGAAGTCAGAATAGCAGTTACCTCTTACTGGAGGGTGTATTATAATGGACTGAGAAAGACCATGGGGTGCTGGAAATGTTCCAGATCTTGATCCAGGTGGTGGTTTCCTGGGGAAAAAAGTATGTAAAAATTCACCGAACTGCACACTTAAAATGTGTGCCTTTCATGGGTGTTATGCCACATACATAGTTTGTTGAGCATAGCTCTGTGGAATTATAACGAGTGGATGTCAGGTGGGTGCAGGAGACTGAAGTGGCCAGAGAGGGGCAGGGTCCCTCAAAGAATGTTTTAGGAGTGTGGTTTCTGTGTCATGAGGGACTTGTTTTGGCAAAGAGGAAGGGGGAGGACATTCCCCACAGAGGAATAACAAAGGGTTCCCAGATAGTCCAAGGCCATGTTCCCTAGTCATTAAAAATACCACGGACCTACGATGGCAACAGAAGGCTCAAGGATGAAAGATCTGGCAACACACTCTCAGCAGGACACATAGAGAACAGTTTCTGTGACTAGAGAATTTGAGTGACATAAGCTATCTCGAGACCGTTTAGGGTCAGAACTTAAATAACTGTTTATGTCTATAGATGTCTCAGATGGAGTCATCAGAATGGCATTTATTTATTCCAAGAGCATTCTGAGAAGCAGCCACTGCCAAATCAACTGCATGCATGTAAAAGGAAGAGCACCTTTTTCTCTCCACCTCACCCACTTAACATTTCTTCAACAAGATCAGAAGGGCCAGGCTTCCTGAAGCAAAGCTTGAGAGGAATCCAAGGGCACACGATTTACTGAGGATGTACTGGAAAGAAAGAGGCCGTTAGAAGGAGAGGGAAGCAGGTTCGGGAAGAGGATGGAAACAAAAAGTGGAAGAAGGGAGGGCTTGCAGATGTGTACCCCTTTAGGCAAGGAACTTTGCCTTTTGTACCTGTCATGTCAATCATTGACTTCAGGCTGGGTGGAGAGGACAGTAACTTTCTACAAAGAGACTCCTGCAGGCCCAGGGCAATTCTCTGGAGAAAGAGAAGCTATGTAATATTAGTGGCCAAAAGCCCCAGAAGCTGGGGATAGTGTGCCAGCCTGGTAGAGGGATCTAAGCTGGGCAGTGTCCACTGCAGTAGCTACTTGAGCCCTACACGCGTCTTTAAATTAGCAGTTGACATTGGCAATCAGACCAGCCCACCACTTTCACACCGTCCTCATGACTTGCACAGCTAACATCTAAAACAATCATTTGGTTTTCCTACAAAAGAAATCTCCTCTTAATGCCAAAGACGCAGATTGGTTTTGGTGATACTTCACATCTCTTGTGTTAGCAGCAACAGTAAAACAAAGCAATTATAAACAAAGCTAGACCAAGGCATTAGGCTCAAATTTGCCTTCAGAAATGAATTTCTTTCAGATCCCAGGGAATTTGGGAGTAAGAGAGAAACAGAATAAAGTTCAGGAAGGAGACGGAAAGTGTCTTCTCTCAAGGCATAAATCATAGAAATTGAATTAGATCATCTCAAATTGAGGGACAAAAAGCCAGTTATAGATCCATTTCACGACGCTGCATGACATGGATTCCATTTGTGACTCACTGAGGAGCATTACTTATTCTGAGTGCTCTTCTGACAATGCAAGCACTTAACATGAAGACATGTGTAATGTTACAGGAGGATGAAGGAAAGAGCAAAATCTGACGGTTTGCCTAGAAAGCAAACTCTGAGTGTCAAGCATATGCATTTCTGAAGGCATCTCTCAGTGTCTCTGTTTAATTCTGCTTTTTGCATAGCTCAAAATTTATAAGATCCTATTCTCTTTCCAGATGCAATCAACACAATCATTTTTATCTCAACCTTAGGGCAATAGATCACTAGAAAAACCATATGATAATTAGTCAGAGATCCAGCTGGGGTAATAGAGGAGACTTTAATGAAGAGTTTATTTGTGGCATGGGCAGGGCTGAAAGAAACCAAAAAGGATGGTGAAGCACCCTGAGGCTAGCAACGGCAAGAGCTGTCACCAGCTCTGGTGAGAGGAGCGGAGGCGGGGACCGGAAGTGGCTGGATAACAGCAGAGCTGTGGCCTCCGGGAGGGGATCGCACCCCCTGGGAAAGCAAGCTGGAAGAACAAATACCCCGACCACTGGCTTCTCGCACCTTCTGATCACCTGTCAGTGCTACGCTTGTCTGAATCCATCCAGAAGCCAGGAACCCAGGGTCTGCTCAATGCAGCCCACACAGGACACAGAACAGGCTGGAGAAGAGTGGGGAGCGAATCCAGGGCAGCAACGGGGTAAGATCCCACACAGTACCCAATTAGCCGAAGCCCGAAGTTGATTCTTTAATAAACAGGTGGGAAGTTAGTTTTAAGAGAAAAAAAAAGTAGTTCCCTTCAGTTTATTCCTTGTGGGAAGCACTTCATGTATTATTGATAATAACAACTGCGATCTGTCAGGCACTGTACCAGATGCTTTACTGTTAGTTATTTTATGTTATTTAATCCTTGAAATAACTGTGTGGTAGATAAAAATATATTCGTTTTGTAAATGACTGACTTGAGGCTGAGAGTGGGCCACGTACCTGGCTTCACCTTATAGAGGGAGGAAGTGCAGGAGTGAGGTGAGACTGAGAACTCTGACCTCATAGGCCCTGTGCTCTTCTGTCTTGTTTCCCCATGACAAAGATGCCGCCATTGTTCGAAACACTTCAGAAGCCCTCCTCGGTGTTGCTTTTAGAGTGCTTTTAGGAGCCTTACCCCCTCCCCAAAATCAGTTGCATTACTTTATAGTCACATATTTTTAACAAGAGACGGCGATGATTCATCTTCATCATGTTCACCAGATGTAAGGCCAGATGACGCTTCACTCTTTCTAAAAGTCAAATTAGATTCACCCTCAAAGAGCTGAAGATATTAAAAATAAGCTTTGAACAATAACTCCAAGAGAGAAGTCTCGAAAACAACATCTGTAATGCTGGACATCCTGATTCAGAAAGTGATGCCTTTAAAACCAACAGCAGTTTCCCCACAGAATAACCCCAGGCCTCCAAAAGAGGCCCACTGCTTGTTTATAGGACCAGGAAAATTGGAAACAACCAAAACCGACAAAAATAGAGCAACAAACAGATAAACGTGTTTGTGTGCTACCTGCCTCTACCCCACCTTACCCTTCATCAGGTGGAAGCAAACATAGGGGCAGGAACTTGCCCAACTGCTCTACCCAGCTCTGTGCACCGAGCCTGGCACAGAAGAATCTGTTGAATGAATGATGGAATGAATGAATGAAATTCCTCTTCCTTCCTAGAGCATAACCTTTATGTAAATATCCCATACCCTTTGATGTCATTCTATATGAAGAACTGATAATGATGAACACGACGTGTTTTGTTCCCTCACATATGAGGCCAGCAAATCATCTATAGAATTATCTATGGGTAAGTAGGAAAAGAAATAAACCCCTGCTCTTCTCATCCTCTACACCACACCCCCATGCTAGCTTCCCTCTCTCCCTCACACAGTTAAGTGTCAAAACAATCACCAGCTCTCTTTGGCAGACATCAAGCATCCTTTCCTTGCAAGGCCATCCAAAAAATAATGAGTATTATTACATCCCCTTCACAGCCATGTAATCGGCTAAGACTAAAAGTGCTAAGAGAGATGGCGTTTTGCTGGTTCACATCTAAAATTTAGACAGTCAACCATGAATGCCTCAGGCTGATCACATGCTGGGAGAAGCAATGATAATACGTCTGGCCAGATTTCCCTGCCAACTGGAAGGCCCAGGTTGGGGAGCAGATGTGCTGTGGAGGTGATACATTTGGTTTTCAGTGGGGAGGGTCTGTGGGTCTCATCTGTCTTCCGCACCCCTACTGGTCAGCTCAGAGCTCAGCACTAATGCCAACTGCTTAAAGACCTGCTCTGGTGTGTATCCTACAGTCATGGGGAAAGAAACGTGTCCTAAGAAAGAGACAGCCCCAAAGAATTCTGTGACCTAATGGGACTGTGAGACTTTGCTCACAGCCAACTCTTTTTAATGTAGAGTCAACCTGTCCTTTGCCCACAGCCAGAGTTCTTTCAAGTGATTTCAGTATTCCCCTGCCATACTAGAGAAGTCCAGCTCCTGCATATGGAAGCAGCCTGCAGATCCCAGGTCACCTGGAAGTCACAGATGACCAACTGCAGAATCAATAGGCCCCTGTTGCTGCCACATGAGGGAGACCCCGAGCTTATCAGCAGCATCATGATAAGTACCTATTTGCCTGACATCTCCTCAATCAATAACTTTGTTATTGTTTGCATTATCTGACTATAAGTTTGGTCAATATGCCCAGCTAATGGGTAACATGAGCCAGGATTGCATTTCAATTTTTTTTTTAAGGTTAACTCTCTCAGCACCAGATAGAAAGAGTCATTAAGCGAATCTCGCCAGCTTAACATCTGCCTTTGCTGAATAGGGGTTTTATAAAACCCCTCCAAGATAAGGGCTGTCTTGAGACAGAAAAATGAATGTTGCACAGGTCCAAATCAAATTGAATAAACCCTGCCTCTGTTTGCTGTTATTTTTATTAGGTTTTCACAAGGATAGGCTGATGGGTGTGTGTGTGTGTGTGTATGCATGTGTGTGTGTGCACAAGTACGTGTGCACATATGTATATGTTTCCTTTATGCACTGGAGAGAAAAGAATAAACCGGCTAGTGGGTGGATCAAGATAGGGAATGCAAATGGTATTAGCTGGATGGAAAATGTGCATGGGTCTAAAGAGGTTTTGAACCCCTCTAGATTATTTGCGTCAGATATATATTGTAACACCATAGTAAAAACAAATATTCTTGAATCAGGTCACAAGTCAGCTCCATGCATCATATCAGAAGGGCCCTGACCATTGTCACGAGAATTACTAGCAGATGGCCAGGCACGTAGCAATGGCTCCAGCTGGCCTCTCACCCTTCTGGGGATTTGCACAGGGCTCTTTTACGAGATCAAGCCCAAAAGGTTATGGCTAATAATAAAAAAAGAAATAAAACTTGTAGTAACAACAGTGTGCAATGCACAGAATTCTTTGATTTTCTTGTCACATTAAAAATATTTACTGGTTTCTCCAGTCTGGATTTAGTGGCAACTCCAAATACGGAGGAAATAAACAAATTACTCACTTACCAGAATGAGCCTGGTAGTATCATCACCTACTTCATCATTCTGCTTTTCGGTGCTTTCTTCTTTTTTTCTGATTAGTTCTAATAAGTTACTTATATATAACTGCATTGGTAGTGGGGTACAAATATATGTCACAGGAAGGTTTCCTTTTTAATAAACTAACTTTAAAAGTGTGCTACAAGGTTTTCACATTGCAAACGCTGGTTCTTAGTTCACGGACTCATGACACCCCAGAGCCAGCCTTATAGCTCATCCAGTCTAGCCCCGATTTCTGGGCTGAGGCCCAGGGAGGCGAAGGACAGCCCAAGTCACACATCTCGCCATATCAGCACTGAGTCTTGCCTCAGCTCCCCCGCTCTGCGGGCCCTCTACACACCTTTCGACTTTGCTGTCCTTATTTCTCCACTTCTGATCCCTCATCTGTTCATTTCTTTGCTGTTCATTAGAGAGGGCGTGAGGACAAGGGGCAGCTGCTTAGAGCGAGGCATACACGACCTCTCTCATAAACCCTTACCGTGTCACTCAGACATTTTTTTGTCATTTGTAAGGGAGAGGAAAACCCGAGGGGGTGTGTGCGGAGGATAAGAACGTTTGAGAGAGGAAGGGACAAAATAAAAAAAAAGGGGAGGAGAATGGTTTGTGCCTCTCTACTGAGACACAGATGTGAATAAATGCCTCCCCCTGAAGTTCTCCTTCCATCCTCCCCCGACTATTAACTTAACCTAAAGTCCAAACAAGAATTGATCCGGCTAACAAATAAATCCAAAGGGGCTAACAGTGTTGATGCGGATGTATCATGGGAAATAATGAGTCATGGAAAATTATGAATGAGAAACAAGTGTAATCAATACATGACTAACGAAGTGAGGGGGTGGGTAATGATTTCAGGGCAGACTTCCTTTGTTTCACACCACGACTGAGGGGATTTGGGACACGCTCACACAAAACACGGCACCCTGGCATATTGAATATTTTTAAATGAAGGAGTCTGAGAAACAGCAGGTGCAGGAAGGTCTCTGTGACCTTCCCTCCGCCCTTCTCCCCTGATGCGGCTCAGAAGAGCCTCGTGTGGGAGGCGTCCTCCCTGTACCCAGGGAAAAGGAACAGCCTCGTCTCCCAAGATGGAGGGACACCGAGAAGGAATCTCAACCAACAGGCCTACGTTTCCCCCCAGTTTACTACCCTTAGCATCCCTTTGTCCTATCATTTTCCCATGACTCTCCACTCTCCATCAAACCTTGCATAAACACACTCAGTTTTAACTGTTTCTTCAGGCCTTCGTTTCCTTATGAAGGCTCCTGTGTCACCTAAAACTTATATTAAGTGAATGCATGTGCTTTTCTCCTGTTAATCTGTCCTCGTCGGTTTGAATTACAGTTACTTCTTCAGTCTTCTTGTCTTCTGGCTAACACCAAATGCTGTGATTTCATGTTTATATCCTGGTCTTTTCCTTTCGGTCATGAAATCCCATCTTTACATTTGAGGAGGCAGGGAGAGAGAAGGTTATTGAGAGGTGTTGCGTGAACCGTGATCATGTAAACCCATGAACCTCAGAGAGAGCTCAGTGAGAAAGGAGGGACCAGCTGGTTTGTGGAGGTCTTCCTGTTTGTGGCATGCTGGGTCGTGACATACTTAGCACCCCAGGCTTACTAATGCCGGCTTACTTTCCCTTCCGTGTAGATGTGCTTTCTTTGTTGCATGCGCCATGGTCCATGACCCCAAATTCTAACCAGGTTTCCTCATTCATGAACTAGTGGGTTTTAGTTCATGATTTACCCTTTCAATCATGGAGTCCCAATGAAGGACTGACTCGAGGCTTCCCAAGTCCCTGCTGGCAAATAACGGGATTCTGTAGAAATAAGTTCTTTTAAGAAAGTCTGTCCTTTGCACTGTAATCTGAAACACAGCAATTGGGCCGCTCGGGCCATCTTCATACGTGTGTCTCGTGCACAGAGAATGGAATGGGAAGGTCAGAGCCCTTGTCTGTCTCTACATCCCACTGCTCGCTTGCTAGGCCAGCAGGGAGGCTCCTGATTCTGGCTAATTTGCATTAGTCCTACTAACAGGGTTCCGAGTTCTCTAGCTGCCACATTACTTGAACTGGTCAACTCTGGGAGGGAGAGGCTTGCTTTTTCTTCCTGCAACCTCGGGCCTGATTTAATTAAGCATCTCCTCCAGTCCCAATTTATAGTCTGAAAAGTGTTCTCGAAGCAGCCCTACGATGCGGTGTGTTTTTCAATGAGCAGAAATGCAATAAGTTAAATCGAAACACCATTTTGAGTGTCTGCTGCCACCCCAAGAGCTGTTCCAACAAGCACATTCGTTTGTGAATATTTAACTGCAAAGGGTCAGATAAATGAGTGGTGATTGCCTTTGGTAACTTAGCCCAGCTCTGGAAGTCAGAGGAGAGGCCCTGAACAACTTAGGTGGGGGGGGAGGGGAGTTCTTTCTGCTTTGAGAAAACAACCTTTTATATCTTATTTTATAAATCACAAATTCTTTTTTTCCCCGAGAATAACCCTAAAAATAAGAAAGCCCTAATACATGGGGGTGGGGTAAGTAAAGGAGGAAACAGGAAAAGGGATGTCACAGCATAATTGCCCTAAGTCTGTCCCTAGTGACTTTTTTGTTCTACCATCAGGCCGCAGATGTCTTCCCCAGTTTGACAGTCCTGACCCCTAACCTGCCAACTAGGAGTGAATGAAACCAAATTTCCTATAGGAAATGCCCTTTCCGAGTGTCTCAAAGGCTTTAACCTCAAAACAAAAACTGACAAAAGAAACAAATTATATTAAACTGCAACACTAAGGGTTTTGGAATTGCTCAGATAAAAGAATCTGCAGAGATGTTAGGAATGAGCAAATCATCTGCAACCTGGGGGAAAATACAAAGTTGCCCTTCCTCCTGCTGTTCTTGCTGCCCATGGGAAAGTTTTTATCATCATGTAAAGATAATGAATAGATGGTGGGAGATAGACGGACTCGGGGACGGACATCAACCCTGGTACCCACAGAAGCCAGGCAAGTAATATGCATAAATGAAACTGGATCATTGAGAAATCTGACGGGCTCTCTCTAGATTTTTAAATGTTATCCACTCGTCCGATTAATAAAACAACAACAGGTTTTCTTCAAAGTTTATCGGGCACTTTCTATTTTATCGAGCCATGTCGTTATTACTTTCAGTTCACCGATGGGGAAAAGTGAGTCTCTAGCTGGCAGAACCAACACCTGGCCACAGCGGAGGCCACATTTCCTCCACTGCACTGAACCGCCAGGACTTTTATAGATAAAGAACCTGTGGCTTCCTGGGGTTAACTAATGTGACCAGGATTATAAAATCATAGGGTTTTTTTTTTTTTTTTTAAATAAATCATTAAACTACAAAAACTGAGAGTAGAACGTGAAGGAGACATGCTGGGGAAAAAAAGAGAAAGAAACATAAGAAAAAAGATATGTGTCATTGTTAGACTTGTCCTAATGGCTGCCTAGACCAAGAAATAAGATGTTTTATTGAAAAAAATTGTGAATTTTCAAGCATAAATAATGCTGCTTCTATTATTATTTTGTGTGTGAAATCAAATGGTGGAAGAACTTGACGTTTGTGAGGTTCAAATTTAGTCGCCATTCTGTGATTTATGTAGGCAATACTGCCCTCCCATGGTCAAATTCTTAATAACATAATTCTGTGTTTAAAATTGAAACGTTTTTATGTTCTTTTTTATCCCGAAATACTTTGAAGAATTTTGCATCCATTTAGCATTATTCATGTGCATATATTATTTACATAATACAATACCCTCTCCAATTTTTGTATCTAACTTGGGGTCGGGTCTGTACCGTTTTTACATGTGTTTTATAGGGCACTGGAGGAGTTGAATGGAAAATAAATCACAGTGCTGCTGGACTCCAGAACTTTCAGAAATCAGTTCCTCTGGGAAGAAGTGTTTTTCTCATGACAGAAAACTTAGAAGAACTCTAGAACAGAAATTGTTTGAGTGTCTCTAGTCTGAACATAATCTGACAGAAACGATTATCCCCTTCTATTCTAAAGAAAATGGTTTATTATATTTGAAGGAAACAATAGATCTGTTAGTAAATATATTTTTAAGTAAAAACAACCATTCATGCTTGTGAATAGAAAATCACCTTCTGGTTCCTGCAAGAACACATCATCTATAATTAGGGAAATCGCAGACCAGGAAGATTATCAGATAAGAGTTACCACACCAAGAGTAGATGCTGTGAGGCAATTTTCTTAGACCTGAATGACAGCTCTCAGAACACTAACCAGACACCTGCTGCCTCCCAGCCTGTGTCCTGAGCCCTGGTCCTATGAGAGGACACACCTGCATGGGAGCCCCGATGTGGACAGCGGCTAGACAGCCACCCTAAGGAGAGGAGATGCCTTTTATGGAAACAAAGTTTAGGAGCATTTTGCAAACAGGAAGGAATCGACCACCATAGAGGTCCTTCTTGAGGAAGATTTGCAAGTGAAAGGAAAATTTTCACCCACCAGATCAATTGTTATTCTTGGTGCAGCTCTAAATCTGAAAACATTTGAAAGCCAAAAATCAAACATACCAAGAGTAGACTGAGGCCTGCAAGGCATACTTCATTTGCTAATATATTCGTGTGGCTTCCATTTTGTTTTGTTTTGTTTTGTTTTTAATAAAAATATTTTACATAAAAATCCAATTTTTAGTTTTTCAGTAAAATCAGAAGACCTGGCACCACTGGGCCCATTTTCCCACTGGAGCTGAAGAGTGGCTGCCCCCTTGAGGTGGAGTAAGCACACTGTGGTCTACCACAGTCCCCGCCGCTCCCTAACACATACCCAGACTGGTTCATTGATTTACAATACTTGTCTGTGCCTTGTAGGCCTTTAAGTTATGAACCCTTTTGCTCTAGCTCAGAGAAATGTGATGCACACATTAATTCTTTAGGAGCCACAGAGCTCAGCAAATTTAAATAGCTCTTCAACTTAAGGAAGGGGAGGGCAAAGTGTGCAAGCACTAATTCTGATTTATCTATTTTTGTTTTGCTTATACTTTTTCTATATTGTCTCCCTTCATCATTAACAACTTCTCATAAAGGTTTTAGGGATTATTTGAGTTAAAAGTTATCTCTCTTAGCATCTGAATTTTTGGTAAAGAAAGTTTTTATATAAATCTATATTTAAAATAATTAAAACAGACTAATGGAAAGCATATTGGATTAGGAAGCAGAAAACCTGGAAACTTATTCAAACCTTTTCCCTGGTAAATTCTATGGTATTAAATAATCCACTCAAGTGCTCTTTACCTTTTAATACCCCATAAATAAGAGATAATGCTTGTTTCTTCTGCCTCACTGGGATATTGTAACAATAACCATAAATCAGAAGTCATCTGAGTCTATAGAACAAAAGTATCCTATAAAGACAAAGTATTAGATTTAAAGTAAATGTTAAAGTGTTATTCAAAGTGGACTTTATGAAAAAGGAACCTGTTGCTATATAATCATATCTTTGGAAAATATACATCAAAATGTTAATAGCAATTATAGATAGGTAATGAGATTTGGGATGATTTTTCCCTCTTTGGCTTATAACTATTTTTTTTCTTTCCTTCTAATGAACATGTGTTAGCTGTGTAATAAAAAAAATAAATAAATAACGAGTAGCAATTTCAAAGGAAGAGATTGGGAGAAATAAAACTACATTTTCAATTTTATGGACTTGAATAATCACCTATTTCTACTGTAACCATTTATAAACTTTTATAGTTAGTATATGTCTTACGTTAGAAAACTGAAAATAGAAAATTCCTGGGAAATATCCTCTAATATATTGTTAGCTAGCAAACAAACGGACTAGTCAAAGTGAACTTTAATTAGCTGTTGTGTGTCTTGCCTTTCCCGGTATTCATCTGATCAGGATCAATTAAGCAGACTCATCCAAGCACTGCAGGAAGTTTAACTCTCTGATTCCCTTTTCGTTACAGATAGGCGAGGCGTGTGCAAACTGCTGTGCTTGCGTTTCCACATCAGCAGCGTGGGGGTTCTAGCTCCCAGCATCCTCTAGTAATTTTGCCCTTTGTAGAGAAACTGTCACTATACTCCCGAATGAAGATCACTGTAAACCAGTGGTTCTTAACTGAGGGTGGTATAGCATGCTCCCCAGAAGACATCTGGCCATGTCGGGACACGTTTTTGGTTGTCACGCTGGAGGATCATGCTACCGGCATCTCTTGGGTAGAGACCGGGAATGCTACTAAATATCCAGTCATTCACAGAACAGCCCCCACAACAAAGAATTAGTAGTAATGGGTTGAGAAGTCTCACTTAAATGAAAAATGCTATAAGGTCATATATGGTAAGTATCATTAAGGTCTTTCCAGAGTCACAGGTAAGAAAGTTGTTGACTTCATGCTTAATAATCAAAATGGAGGAGGAGGCACCATCTAGCAGATTTAAATTATCCGATAATTTGATATTTCACAAAATACTTACTAGTCCTTTTCATTGTAGCCATTGAGACTGTGGCTATCTTATTATCAAATGAGTTTATTTCTACTTAGCATCATATGTATTTGAACTCTGTGGAAGGTGATACCATAAAGAAAAACCAGGTAAAGAGTTGTGAGAGCTCGATTTGTCACTGTTTCATTTCTCTCCAGCCAGGAAGATGAGAGAAAGAACGAACTAAATGCTTTGCTATAATAAAACAAAAACCACTCCCACAATATCAAATACGCTGACAAGACATCACTCTCTTCAAATTCAGAAAGAAAAATACTCTCGACAAGAAATGTGGAAGCTTGGGGTTGTATAAATTAAAAAGGAATTTAAAAAATTCATTCCTTAACAAAGGAAGATCAACTGTACACGTGAATTTTAAAAACATTCAGATTGAAGCAAAACAAAAGCAAGAAGATCTATTTAGACACAAGTGCTGGAACTGTTTTCCTTTGAAAATCACTCTCCAGAAATTTCTCTAAATAGGAAAATAAAGGGGTTTTAAATGCATTCTCAGATTTGCTTATTGGTGTGGATTATTTTTCCTTCTTTGTTTGCAAACAGTATAAGATGAAATAGGGCTTCATTGATCAAGGAATTATTCAGGTTAAAAATTAGCAAGTTACTTTTTTGGATAAAAATTTTGACTTACTTTTAAAAATCCTATCACCACTCTATCTAGAGGTAAGTTATGAACTAAGGAAAAAATTATGACCTGGAAAAAGGAAGAGCGAAGACTCATGGAGTCTCTGCCTTTATTGTTTTTGAGCCAAATCTTTGATATTCATCATTAATGCTATGTTCATAATAGTTATTATAATCAAAATTCATTTGCCTGATTATTCCCTTTTTGACCAATAGGTCATATAGCACCCTACTTATAATTTTGGTTCAGGAGAAAATTGAAGGGGAAAAACACAAAATAGCCACATTTCTCTGTTGATTAACAACCTGAGTTGGGCCTCGAATCCCTGGCCTCACTCTTGGAATTTGGTGCAACAGAGAGAGGGAGCTGGACATTCAGGAGAGGTCTGGGCAGAATACTGGCCAAGTATGTGCTACTAGCTCTCATGCAGTTTAGATACCAGATACGGAGAGAGAAAAATAGATGTGAGGATTAATGAAAGCCTAAAAAAACTCATTTCAAACCACGGCAGGGTAGGGTCAAGAATCCTGGGAAGAGTCCAAAAGGAACATGTATGACAGTTGAAGTCAACATCTCTCCTGGCAGGTCCCACTGCTTTATTTTGATTGCCACTCAGCTCAAGAGCCCATCACACCGGTTCATGGCATTCAGCCTGCAGGGCTGCTTCTCCAGCCTCTGAAGCCACCTGAGCTGCTCCTTTTGTCCCCTGTGGCCCAGCCAAAGATGTGACAGCAGACACAAGCAAAATGTGTGAGAAGGAGGGGAAAAGAGAGAAAGTAGAGGAGGGGGAAGGCAGGAGAGGGATGACATGTAAACACTCATAAAAACATGCATGGGAGAAAGACAAGCCTATACTTCTACACTGATCCTATTTTACTTCTAAATAAACAATTGGAAATACCATATAATAGTATCTAACTTCTATTACTTACTATGTGCCAAGTTCTTTCTAAACACTTGACATATATTAACTCGATCTCCACATAAGCCCTGTGTAGTTTGCACCACCATCACCCCACTTTACAGATAGGGAAACTGAGGCGCATAGCCCTGGTTACACAGCTAGTAAATGACAGAACTGGAAGAGAAATCTAGGTGGTCCGATTTCTGAGTCCACACATGTTTCTCATTGTCTTACATAGCCTCTCACCTACCCAACACTTACACTGTGGGGAGATTGCTAAATCCTGTATGTTATAAAGAAACCAAGAAACAAAAAGGATGTGAGACCATCCAACGAACCACGATGCAGTGAGAATCCAAGTGTCTAAAGTTCCCATTATGTTTTTCTGTACCACTGGTCACATTTAACCAAATAATTTAATGAAAATACCCCTGAAACCAACTTCAGTTCAATAGGTACGTTAGCATTATGAATAAATGAAAGAAAAAACATAAATGAAGACAATATACCCTTAAATTCATTGGATTGTTGTCTAATTATTTTACAGATATAAATACCTAAAATTGCAACGATAAGCCCCCCAAAGGCAGGAGCATGTATTTTGTTTGTAAATATCCCAGTATGTTGACATGCAGTATGCTTAAAAATTACTGCCAACATAAGTCAATCAATCAATCTACCAATCAATCCATTTTGTTGAATGTCTACTATTAAGTGCATCTGGAGATGAAAGGTCATAAGAAAAATAGATAAATCCTAACTTTCATTTAATGGCAAACAGAAAAAAACTAAATATTTTTTAAATTAAGAATAAAAGCATTCTCCCATTCTCCCCTTCTTCCTTATCAAGACAGCTCAATTCTATTGGGGGTGGCAAAGTACCCAGTTAAACACACACCCGCCCTCCTAGATTTCCTTATGGTTAGAGGTGGCCATGGAAATCAGTGCTGGCTGGAAAACAAATGGAAGCAAAAATCACAGGGTGGAGACTCCAGGAAAACAACCGCGGCAGGCTTTTGCCTTTCACCTGTGCACCACTTCCTCCCACTTTTTCTTGCCTGGAGCAGAAACACAATCTTTGGCAGTGGGCCAAGATGACCGGGAAGCAGTGGGAAGGAGCCCAAGTCCTCAGTGACTTCCTCAGGCCCCAGCACCTGTGCTGGACTGCCCCGCCCAGACTCCTAGGCACATAAGGAAAACATCATTTTTCCCTCTCTAAGCCAAAGAAGCCAGGTCTCTGGTCCATGCAGCTGGCCATAGTCCTGACTGATGGCGAGTGCTCACTGGGTCTGCCCTTTCTCTCCCCTTACTGGTTTTGAGGAGCGCGTGCCTTCTAATTCTGCCTACATGGCCACAAGCCAAGATACACAAAAAAGAAAAACTAAAAGAGGTACAAGGAAACATTGCCAACTGCACATTATGTAAGTTTACGGGTTTGATTTTTGGAAAATATTTGGAAGGAAAACAGGAGATTTCTTTTTTCCTGTAATGTCCCCTCATCTGTTTCTTTTTACGCCCCATTTTGATGGAATCACTGTCTGTGTTATTTTCCTCCTAGTTTCTTTACTGTGAGGCTTTTGAATGATCTCTCACTAGACTTTTCCAGTCAATTTCAGTTACTATTTCTTGCTCCAAAACGAAACATGTAGAATCTTCTAGACCATAGTGGATTTCTAAATTATGTACTTTATTCTTAAAGTCGAAAGCTTTATCACTCCTAAATTATATTGGTTCTGCTAAAAAGTTTTCCTGTAACATCTAAGGAATTCATTGAAATGGTGATTTAAAAAGTATTGCTAAAGGAATCTACATGTTCTTTCAGATGTTCAAAGAGTATCCTAGGCATCAGTTAGGCTTAGACTCATACTAGAAGCACGAATATTTAAATCAAACTCAGTATTTTTTAAAACTTTATATAATATTTTTAACTGCAGAGAAGTTTAAAAAGTTAGGTTAAAAAAGTTTTTTAAAAAACCTTACAAAGTCGATGTGTCAACATATCACTTGCTAAATCTACAGTCACAGTTATTCATATATCGTAAGCAAAAACACCAGCTCACTTTGTTTAATTGCTTCATTATTGAGAAAAAAAGTTGATTTGCCTCAATATTCTTCACTTTTTTGTGTGTGGATCTAACTTTTAACTTGGTCATGAAAAACAAGGTTCTAAAATAAACTTACAAAATGAAGAACCAAACTCAGAAAAAACTTGCCTGGCATTTATTCAAGTCATATAAACTCATAAATAACTAGGAGGTGAAGCTTAGGTCTGATGAATTGCTGTGTAGAATGGGAAATTTGTTTTCTAGGACAGTCTCTGGCTTTCAGATGCCTAAATTACATATATCTCTTAAATACGAATGAGGATACCAGCCAGGTGGCTCCAGAAACTCTCCTTCCTCTCTTCTCCTCTCCTCTCCACTGTCATTATTTGAATTCTTTCTCCTTCTATCTCTCCTCTCCCCTCCTCCTCCCCAACTTTCACCCTTGTAAGCTATTGTAAGACAAATATGTAGGAGCAGTAAAGAGGAAACAAAAGAAAATGCGTGGCAGGAAAGAGTAAACTTTCGTCACCCATTTCTTCTGTCTCTTACAATTCCTTACATTGCCTGCTGGGAGATAGGGGACCCTCCTATCACAGCACATAAGGTCCTTCACCATCTGTTGTCTCCTGAGCATCTTTTCTAATGTCATTGTCCAACAAGTTGACTATTCCCAGGAAGACCCTCCCCAGCACAGCTTGAGCATCAGCCCAGTGTGAGTTAGGCTCCTCTCTGAGCCCCCAGGTATGGTGTTGTTCTCATCTGCTCTTTTTGTAACTTCTTCCTCTCTGCGCTATAAGCAACTTGAGAGCAGAAACATCTTTCATCTGTATTTTCAGGGCCTAGCAGCCTTGCTCAGTGACTGGCTCAGAAAACAGGTGGTGCTTAAAAAATATTTGTTGTAGCACGAATGAATGGGAATGCATGGACTTTTGCAATTGCCTCATCCCAGAGCCCCTACTCAAGCCCTCACCCCACTCTTCCAGCATTGAAAGTTCCTCTTCCAGGGTAAAGAAGGAAGATGAAACTAATCTAGCTGCTAGAATCCAGAGTTATGAACTAACTATGTGTACCTTTGTCTACAAATAGGTAAAAAGAGGTGGCAGGGTGTCATTGGAGAGGCCCAGACTTTCATTAAATTGGTAGGGCTTTATAAAAGAACAAAGATGAAGATACAGCTATAGATAATAACACTCGACATTTAGTCTTTCTTCTGTCTAGATACTACTTACTGTAAATATGCTATATCTACTGTAACTTTGAATTCTTGAGTCAACTCTATGAGGTCTTCATGTTCTCCCTGAATTAGAATGAAGAAACTTTCTCTAATCCATTAGTATGCATTCAACAGACTACTACCAGACATTAAAAAAAATAAGTGTGCACGTGTGGAATCTAAAAAATTGAACTCATAGAAACCGAGAACATGTCGGTGGTTATTAGAGGTGGAGGTAGGGGGTGGGGGAAATGGTGATCAGAAAGTACACACTTTCAGTTATAAGATAAATATGTTCCTGGGGATCTAATGTACAGCATGGTGACTATAGTTAATAATTCTGTATTGTATATTTGAAAGCTGCTAAGAGAATAAATGTTAAAAGTTCTCATCAAAAGAAAAAACTGTAACTATGTGAGGTGATAGATGTTAACTAAACTTATTGTGTTAATCACTTTAATCATGTTGTACACCTGAAACTTACACAATGTTATATGTCAATTATATCTCAATAAAACTGGAAAAAATAGAGCTGCTTCGGGAAAAAAAAAGCGTGAGGACTAGGTAGAAACATAGAGAAATGTGTAGTGACAATAGTAAGATAAAAAGCACATGCCCAATAATCTACAGCTGTATAAACACATCAGTGTAATAAAGAATAGGAAGGAATGTCCAAAAAATGAGAGCAATTGGGTTGGAATGATGAGTAGTATCTTTTTTTAGTATGTTCTTATTATTATTGTTTTAAAATTATAATTTAAAAGGTACTTTTAATGAATTGGATCTATGTTTCAATGAATATCAGGACCAATACATATTGGAGACTCTTCAAGAATTCTTAAAATTCTTGACTTTCCTTTTGCCTTTTATTTTTAGTCCCTGCGTCTTTTGCCCAAATCCCTAAGCTGAGTGCTCACTTCAGGCACTGAGAAGAGTGGAGGAGGAAAAGAAGGAGTATTAACTCCTGTCGAGTTCAGTAGGGGAACTGGGGGCAGGAGGGGAGGTTGGGAGGAGAGGGGAGGAGGTTGAGGGCAGAGGGAATGGGCCAGTATCTTAGCCTCAACCTCCATCTCGCCATCAGAGACAAACAATGTTGCCTCCATTTTGTGAAAAATGACATATAAACACATCTTCAAACCCTTCCTTCCAACAAAATAAGCACCTCTAAACCCTGCCTATAAGGAAATTGTGGAGTCATCAGTGGCTAAGTGTCACCTGTGGGACTGTGACCTTTTTCTATAGTGGAATACAAAAGAGAAAAATCATTTTCAAGTAGTGACTCAAGCTGATCAAGAATCAAGAGTTGTTCCAACTCAGAGATTTGGGCCAGAAGGTTTGCATCCCAACCCCATATCTCCTGTCCCCAAATTCCCAGACCATCCACCCACAGAAACATATATCCCAGACTGTCCTGCCAGATTGAGATCCTACCCCTTAAAACCTTGACTGAGAAATGTGAGAATCCCTGATCCCAAAACCTGGCTGGAAAAGGTCAAGGCAAGGCTGCCAGGGAGAAGATGTGCTCCTGGCTCTTTGAATCACAACAAACTTTCCCAGGGAACTACTTCTCAACCTTGCCAATCTCTTTCCATTGGTCAGACAGGTTGTGAGGTCAATAGGTTTGTGTGAACTGAGCAGACAAACCCAGTCTAGGCCTTTATGCAATATCCTTAAATGTCTCATTCAGAAAATCCATGGTAAATGCCAAAGAAGGGGTTACAAAAAAAGCATTTGAAACCCAGCTACTCCTAACTGGACCCTTTCCATAGAGTCAATATGAGTGAGGGAGTCCAGGGTCATTGCCCACAGGCTTTTGGAAGAGAGTTTTAATTTTTTATTGTCATGGCCTTGTTTTCTTGCTATATTCTCTTTTCCAGATAAATAAATACATGCTTAAACAGAACTTAACTAGTTTTCTTTTTTTAATTCAGATTTTAAAAATAGATAAATTAAACATTACGGATATAGTCAAAGCTTCCCCAAACTCCTCCGTGATTTCATCACTTGTCCTCATTCTTCAGGGGTTATCATTGTCCTAAATTTGGTGTTTCTTATCCCAGGCATGATTGTATACTTGCACCGCTGTGCACTGTGTATGCTTCCATCAGCAACATGAAGTTTTGTTGGGCCTATTTTCAAATTTTGCATAAATGGTACACTCGGCTTTCATCTCTTTTACTCAGTTTTTGCTCAACATTGTTTTGAGATTTTTACATATTACTATGGCTCTAGTGGTTTCTTATTATAATATTCTATTACTGTAACTATTCATTGTAGCATTTAATTGTAGTGTTCTATTATACAACACTATCACAATTTGTTTCTTAATTCCGAGGAGTGGAATAGCTGGTGGTAGAGTATGAACATTTTTAACTGTAAAGAGAACTTTGGTAATGTCTGATAAAGTGCTTGAACCAATTTTTATTCCTGCTAGCAGAAGCTGAGAATTCCTGATGTTTCACATCCTCAGAAACACTTGATACTGTCAGACTCTTTAATTTTTGATCATGTGGTAGAAATGACACATAATCTCATTTTTGGCATGATATTTATTCACAGATTGAAAAAGTTGTTTTGTTTTTCAAAATGATCTCATAAGTCAGTAGTTCTCAAAGTGTGATCTGCAAGATCTCCAAGACTCCTTCGGTCACCAAGGTCACAACTATTTCACAACAGCACCAAGACATTATTTGCCCATTTAACTCTCATTCTGTCACAGGTGTGCAGTGGACTTTTCCAGAGGCTGCCTGATATGTGATGCTGCAACAGACTGTATGATCACCCAGCTGTCTTCAATTAAGCCAGATCTTCAATTAAGGAGATCTGCAAAAAATGTAAAGCAATGCCACTCTTCCAATTACTTTTGTCTTAGAAAAAATAATAATTTTTTTGTGTGTGTGGTTCAATCACTTCGTGAGACATTGCCAAACTTCTCTTTAAAGTTAAAAATGTCCATAACCTACCACCCAGCTATTCCACTCCTCAGAATTAAGAAACAAATTATGATAGCTTTATGTAATAGAATACTACAATTAAAAAATACATTAATATATAACGGGTTTTAATTGTTCTGATATGGATTAGTATTTTTAAACATTCAGTTTTAATTTATAAAGAGGTAAATGTCACTAGTTAGGCATATAAGCTAAAGCTCTTTGGGGTCCTGAATAATATTTAAGAGTGTAAAGGGGCCCTTCTGTAACCAAAAAGTTTGAAAGTTATTGGTATAGGACATACCGTTTTGTTGTTGCTTCCCACTTAAATTAATGACAGCTAACTTTCAGAGGGTGCTTCTTTCCATGGGCAATCATGCTTAGTGTCCGAGAATCACTTTTACTTTGCCCCTCATGATACTCCTGTAGAGCAGGTGCTGCAATTGGCCCCCCTAGGGGGAGAGTGAGCAGAGGCTGGGAGCAGTTGGGCAGCCTGACTGAGGTCAGGCACTGGGATTGAAATCAGACCTTGCTGCCTCCAGAGGCACCCTGCCCTTCACAGTCATGGCCACATTCCTCCCTCTTTACTGGCTCCAGCTTTCTTCTCTTAGTCATTCTCTGAGTCAGCCATCTTGAAACCATCGACTCATCTTTGAATCACCCTATCCTTTTTCCTTGAAATGATCTGAATTCTCTTCCCAAGGCAGCAGCAGGACAGCGTGGGGCTCTGAGGCTGGCTTCCTGGAGCTGGAGCTGCAGTAAGCAAGGCCGGGCCCCAGGCTTCTAGGCAACAGAGCCAGGAGCCACGGGAGATTCAGAGGACAGAGGCCTGGAAACTGACCCTCCGAAAGGGCAGCACTAAGAAGGAAAATATTTGCTGGACACGTTCTAGAGGGAAAAGTAGCCGAGGGCCCGGAATGGGTTTCCTGGCCTCAGATCTGTAGGTGGGAGGAAGTGTTAAAATCAGACATCTGCCTATTAATCTTGTGCAACTCTTAATCTCTATTCCTACTCACTTTCTCCATTTAGCAAATACGATGGTTTAATAGGTGGGTTGTGAGGGCATAATAATCACAGCAAACACTTTGTGGTGTGAAAGGACTCATGTGACTAGAAATGGGGCCGGAGAGGACAAGGAGAGCCAGCTCATGAAAGACCTTGTAACCTGAGTTTGGATTTTACATAGAAGGTTTAATCATGGGAGCAACATGCTCAGATTTGCTCTTTACAAAGATCCTCTGGCTGCAGAGGGGAGAATGGATTGCAGGGGAGCAAAGTAGAAGGCAGAAAATAATGAGGCCTGGCATTAGCCTAGAACTAGTAGGGAAGGATAAAACCAAGTGACGGAGAGGCAGGAGGCAAAGATGCAAGTGGTTTCTGTTACGCCTGGAATTTTTGCTATAGCCTGCTAATAGATTTCTCATCGCCAGGCTTTTGCTCCTTCCAATCAACCCTGAGCATCACCACCAGATTAACCTTCCTTACCACTTACCACACTGAGGAGTACCAGACAGACGACTGACTGAGTGCATCGGCTGTAGAGCCAAACAGCCTGGGTTAAATTTCCCACTTTACTGTGCCCAGTTTCCTCATTCAAAAAGAGAGAGACTGAAAATAGTGTTTCCACCACAGGGTTGCGTGAGACAATATACATTAAGAGCACTTATATCATTACCTGTGTATGGTAATCCTTCGATAAAAATTTAATTACTATTATGGCCTCTACTCAGAAACCTTCAATAGAAAATATTCTATTTCCATTTGCAAGCATTCCAAGGCCTAACTCCCTAGATCCTTCATAATATGGGCCCACCCCTCTACTCAACTTCATTTAATTCTATTTCTCCATATACATACCATAAATATACTAGATACAGCACCTTTGTGACTTGGTCATGCTATATCCCTCATTTCAAAATGCCTTTCTTTTCCCCATCTATCCTCCCCAATCTTTCTGTCCCTTAAATGCTCATCACCACTTTTAGAAAAATGACTCAAAATGCAATGACTGGTGACCATATCCTATATAATCATTTTCCCCCAAGCAGGAGAGCATGCCCTTCCTACCAGGAGGCTATCATTCCAGATAATTCACAAAGCCACTCATGCTCGTGCCTGTCACTGCTATTGAAATGCTAAGCACTCACAGAAGGCCCAAAGCATAAACTTGTCTTTCCCATGCTTCGTGGAGCACTACGGATGCCCCAGAAGCCCATAAATAAAAAATAACTTTGGTACAAGTTAAATTCTCATCAGGACTATCAGCTATGAAATATTTAAAGGCTCTCTTGGGTTATTAAACCAAACCAATGTTGTGTGTTAAAGAGATAGTACCAAAAATATGTGAATTAACTGACCAAACTATATTTTACGGGAAGTAAAATCTTACCCGAAGCAGGACTTCATAAAGCATGTGTGTCCTTCTGCACTTCATGTCCCTTCGTTTTTATAGCTTTATTGATGTATGATAGACAAACAATAGACTGCACAATATTAAAGTGTACAATTTGATAAGTATGTTTTTTTAAACCACAGAGCTTTATAACAATCACACATTAGGCTACTTAAAATTGTCACATGTTCAAACATGGTAGTGTAATGAAAAAATCTAAGTTTGCGTACGGTGAGGCTTCCCACACCTGTAAGTTACTAGAAAAATCCCCCTTGGCTGGGAAAATGTGTTCCAGAATTTGAAATCCAAAAACCAAAAGAACTTTCTTTTTTAATGAAAAATTATAGCTTTGCATTTTAAACCGGTACACTGGAGGTACTTAATTTTCTTTTGGCTAGAAATAAAAGATTTTCCGTAAATTGGGCCCCTCATTAACTATAATCGCTTTATAATTGCACTCAGTTTGGTAGAAACAGGAGAGACGGAACTGTCCATATCTCAGAGAGGTTCGGAGCAGGAGAGTGCATTCAAGTGGCACCAAGTACCAGACCCCAGTAAACGTTTACTTTTTATTGATTCGCTTATTCAACCAAAATTTACTGAGTTCCTGGTTTTTACTGGACTAGGTAGCCCTGACCCATTAGCAGCTTACAAACTATAGAAAGCCAGCTGCTAGGGCCTGGGAAGGGGGTGGGTGTGAAGGAACTCAGCGTGCTACACACATACTTCCCCCTACTCCACCACAGCGGCCCAGTCTATATGGTTTGGTTTCTGACTTAGTTTCTCAGATTCTTCTTAACTTCTCAATATTTTCTTCTTGAGGCTATTCCTTCTGGAACTGAAATATTTCCCTGAATTCTAGCCTGCTGATATGAGCCCAATGGCCAACGCCTTTACCCAAGAACTGGCTCTTATTCCTGAGCCCGTAGCTGTTGGCTAATGTCCTGTTGCGAATGTACTCTTTCTCCAAATTTGCCCAACCATTAAGAGTTACCCTGAGCAATCCTCAAAATTACAGATTCCTAGGCCTTGACCCCAGCCTATTTGAATCAGAAACTCTGGTGGAAGAAAGGCTTCCCAGATGAGGAAACTGAGGCTCAGAGAGATAAAATCATAGGCTCAAATCCACACACACGAGTGCAGAGCCAGGAGCAGATTCCACATTCTTTTGTGTTTTAATTGGACGAATGAAATGGTATGGGGCCTTATTTGCTTCGGCCCCACACCCTTTCTTCAATCACAGCCTCCTATTCCATTTCCTAGAGTCATACACTTTATCGATTTCTTCAAGAATGTGATCCTGGGTCAAAACTCAAATACCCACGATAGAAAGGTACAGTAAATGAAGCAGGAGGGGTGGCAGTGCATATGCAGCATCGAAAGAAAGAGGGGACTCTGGAAAACAAAAGAGTCCTTCCATGTCCAAGCTCTTCAGCCACTGGCACTACTCAGCTCTCTCAGCTGTTTCCTAGTAAGAATGTGGGCCTAGTTTTACTCAAAGATCTAGATTTTCAGGTGAAATCTCAAAATATCATTCCCATAATATTATTCTATATAACACTCCATCTTAGAGACTTCCTTAGAGACTCGAGAAAGAAAATCTGTGGCTAGCCTTGAAGAAGCAAGTCACTATAATGTGAACTGCATATGGAGAGGGCCATGTGACAAGAAACTGAACATGGCCTCTGGCAGCTGAGGGCTTCAGCTCCCAGGAAGGAACTGAATCCTGCCCACAGCTATGAGAGCTTGGAAGAAGACTCCAAGTTCTAGAAAAGAATACAGCCCAGCAGCACTTTGATGGCACCTCTCAAAGATCTTGAGCAGAGGACTCAGCTAAGCCATACCCAGATTTCTGAAGTACAGAAACTATGAGATAATAATTGTGTGTTGTTTTAAGCTAGAAAGGTTGTAGTAATTGCTTATACGGCAACAGAAAACCAATATACACTCCTAGGCCTGTACTTCTCAAATAGTGCTTCAAACTCCAGAGATTCCTCTTCTCAATTTGTCATCATCAATTCTATCCCTAACTGCCCTGATCTCAGCTGGCTGTCCAGAGAGAAATTAATCTGCAAACTGATTTACCATTTATGATTTACCTATCCTTACTAAGTATTCTTCGCATTTTGTAAGAGAGGACTTGGAGAAGTACTGGCTAAATCAAATGTATAATTGATTAAAATTATGGAATTTCAGAAAATCATGAAGAAAAGTAGAAGTAACTTGTAGATTGTCCCAGTGGGCCTCAAGCTATACCCTAGGTCCTTACCTAGGAATAAGTTCAGCCCAGCAAAAACACTCTAAATAGTAGGACCAAGAGCTAGGGACTGCATTGCCACTTATTAAGAAGATGTATTAGGAAAAGCTTCCATTTTTTTCTATAAAAAACAGAGGCAAGGCTGTTGTGAGGATGATGCCAGTTGGTATATGAGGTGAGATAACAGAAAATATGGTATATTGGTCTCTGCCCATGGTTATTGGCACAGAGCTCCTGAAATCCTTAGAATTTCCTGGGTGATTGGAGTGTCTATTAGTCTAATGAGGCTATTCTTAGTGGTTCCTGGATGGGGCCTGGTCACCAGAAAGACCAAGCCATGATTAGAAGCTTGGAACTTCCAAGCCTGCCTCCCATTCTCCTGAGGAGGGAGAAGAACTGGAAATGCAGTTAATAATCAATCATGCCTACATGGCGAAGCCCTCATAAAAATCCCAATAACATGGAGTTTGGAGAGTTTCCAAATTGGTGAACACAGCCATGTACCAGGAGGGTGATGCACCCCAACTCCACGAGGACAGAAGCTTCTGTGCTTGGGACCCTCACAGACCTTGCCTATGTACCTCTTCACCTGGCTCATGATCTGCATCTTTTATGACATCTTTTAAAAACTGGTAAATGGAAGTGAGTATTTCCTTGAGTTCTGTGAGCCACTCTAGCAAATTGATAGAACCTGAGGCGAGTTTGTGGGATCTTCCAATTTATAGCCAAGTTGGATGGAAGTCGTGGGTAACCAGGGACCTACTACTTGTGATTGGCATCTGAAGTGGGGGCATTCTCGTGTAGCTTCAGGTAGATCACATCAGAAATGAGTTAAATTGTAGAATACCCACCTTGCAGGGGTGAGGGAGAACCCACACATCTGGTGACCAGAAGTGACAGAGGTGCGTGAATGTGATAGTCACATGAGAGTAAAAGGAAGACATAGGGAGGAAAAGACAGTTTTCTACTCAATGTGAAAGTACTCTGTAAGCAGAAAATATATATATTCACAAAAATAGATTGAAGTGATGAAGCAATTACGGATAATTTAATCCAAAAGGATCCCAGTGCACTCCTTTTAGCATCTTCCCTGCAGCTCCGGTACTGAGCTTGCTGCCAGGCTTCCATTTCCTTGCCACCTCTCAGTTTCAGCCAGAGGATGACATTCCCTTCTTCCAGCCTCCATGCAGTTGCCCAAGGCCAGGGAGGGACTGAGATGGTGCTCCTCTCACATCCCAGCATGTGATTAAACTGAGAGGAAGAGGCCTCCAGGAAGGTCACACAAATACATGAGTTTTCCAGACACCAACCCAAAAACAGCCCCATCAAACTCCCCAGACTCCAGCGCTAGTGAGACTGAGCGCAGAGTCCTTTAAATTCAAGAAGTCAAGCCCCCGAAAGTTCTGGAACTCTCGCCCAGCAGGAAGGACTCCACTGTGTCTGAATCCATACCATATTTCAAATGGCAGGAGTGAGCAACCACTTTCCTCTGACATCTATACGGCTTAAAGTGAAACTACATTAGGCAAGGAGATTTACTGGATTTAAATGGACAAGAAAAAGAATAGGAAGAAAAGTGTGTTTCCTTATAGTCAAGGAAACAAAAAATACATAAGAAATAACAGCTTACCATTTTAAGGCCAGGATTGAAGTCAAGGATCACATGACCTATTGGAGGAGTGAAAACACCCTCATTCTTCAATTGAATAAATGATTAAATTATAAAATTTAATAATAATAGTAATAGTAAATAGTCATAACAATACTAAATACTTACTGAGTTTACCACGTGCCTGACATTGCACTAAATGTTCTCCATGCATTCTCTCACTCACTCCTCACAACTACCCTAAAAGAAAGGTACCATTACTGTCCCGATGCAACTGACAAAGACACCAAGGCCTGATGAAGTTAAGTAACTTATACCAGGAGATGCAACTAGCAAATGATAAAGCTGGCTCCACATCTGCCTCTGAAGCCTGTGTTCTTAACCACTACACTATCCTGGCCCTGGAAATGAACATGCACAGCCGTGCCCTGCTCCCTAGAAGAGCCAAGAATGCTGACCGCAAATCCGCCCCTGCTATAAGCACATGGTACTCCCTTCTCTCACTCTTATTCTAAAAAGAGCCTCATCAAATATGCCTGAAGAAGGGATTCTCTCTCTAGCTCTCCCCAAACCCCGCAATGAGCCTCCCCTCTCCAGAGAAGAGGTAATAAGCCCCACACAATAGCTGTTGATATTAACAGTACTATCGACATCATTGGTACTTTTTCTTCTCTAGAAATCAAATGTGAATAATATACTTAAGTCTTAAAAGAGTCCATGTACTATAACACTTACAGAAAGGGAAAATTCTCTTTATTGGAGACAATTTAGATAACTCAATTTCCCCCGCAGCTTGGTGTCAAACTTATGAATATAGTCTTAGAATCCAAGGAAGAAATTGTTGACTTTGCCTGGAACAATTTCCGTGGGTGGCCAGGAATTGACCCCTTTATATTATTGAGGTATTTTCCAAGACTAGATTGGATTTTGATTGTTCGATATCTACTTTGAGGACCTAAAATTCGTAAGCAATAGAAAATGTGGAGCTAATAAGTTTATAAAGCACTGGGGGAAAAAAAGCATGGGTTAAAAATTATCAAATGTTTGTGAGCTGAAATTAATAATCAGTGCATTGGGAGAATGTAATGTTTAGGCCAAAATGAGCATGAAAGCAATAATTGGAGCAAGGGTAGCCTCTGTGCGGCAGAGCAGATATTTAGATGGAAGCCAAAAGACGCTCAGTCCATGTTATGGGAGTTTCATGGAATACAGTTCGGAGGTATGCCTGGAAGGAAGCAAAGGAGTAAGGGTCAGAAGGAAGAAATGAAAAAAGGAGGAAGAAAGGAGAAAAAAGAGGGAAAAGAAAAATATGGACTCTGAGTTAAATTCAACATGGGCAAGTAAAATCTGTATAACAGCAACAAAAAGATTTTTAAGTGTTCCCCTTGAGAAATCTAGATATTAAAATATAAAAAAACAAAAAATATTAGATAATATCTTAGAAGTCTTGATATCAGAACTTGACTGTAGTCCAGCAAATAATAATGGAATGTTTAAGGCTACTGAAGGAGTGGAAAAGCAGAGAACATGATAACAGAGAACATTATTCTGGATTATATTTTTGATTTCTAGGTAAACTAAATAGCAGTTTTCCAATTTCTGGTTTTCATAATAATACCTATTATTTGATGAGGGTCTCGTGTACCCATTTCTGTGCTAAACATTATTTGTAATACTCTATATTATTTAATATTCCCAACAAGTTATACCAGATAACTATAATTACCCTCATTCATACATGAGAAAACTGAAGAGAGAAGATGCTCAAAGATACATGGGTAGTAAGAGACAGAGATGCTCATCAGTGCCAGCTTCATGTGAACGAGACTGCTGAGAGGTACTCTAGGAAGAATACATTTTATAAAACATGAATTAGTCAGGATAAGATAGGCTATGCTACATTAAAATATGAGCCAGTGACTTAACTCAAGGCAGTTTAACTTCTTGAGCACAGAGTGCTTCAACAATTGGGCAACTCCCCAAAGCATCTGTCATTCATTTGGGGACTCAGTAATCCACGCTGCTTCCTTGAATGGCTTCACTATCTGAGGACACTGCCGTCAAGCTCCCAGCAGCAGAGAGAGGGAGAGGGGAAGCTGAAGAATCACCACAGACTCTTAAATGCTTTGGTTCAGAAATGAAACATGTTGCTCTGCTTACAGTTCAGAGGTCAACGTCAATCAAACTCATGGCCAAGAGGCCTGGAAATGTAGAGAAGCACATGCATATCTATATCTGGTAGGTAATAAATGGCTCTGATAAAAGAATTATATACATGTTTTCTTAATACTGTTATTACCACTACTACTGTTACTAATACTACAATTAATAATAATACTATATTTTTATCACAATCAAATTTTGTTATTCACCTTTTTCAAGAAACACTTTTGGTTTTGTTAATCAATTCCACTAAGGTAATTATGCTTCATTAATTTTGTTTTTTATCTTTAATCTGCTGTAAATACTTCTACTCTTTAAGATTTATTTTTGTTGTTCTTTTTGTATCTTCTTGAGCTAGGTACTTTCTGTTTAATCTTTATTATTTTCTAATAAAAACTTAAGGCTATAAATTTCCCTCTAACTACCACTTCAGTTACTTTCTATAATTTTAGTATGTACCACTTTCATTGTGGTTTCTCTTTTTCTAAATATTTTGCATTTTACTAACTCCCTCTTTATCCAGAAAATTATTTTAAAATGTGCTTTGTTAATTTCCAAATGTATAGATTTTGAGTGGCATTCTTTGTTGTTAATTTATAATTGCATTACATTGTAATCAACTAACATGGTGCCATCTATACGATATCAAAAATGTTTAACTTGCTGAAATTTCTTTGGCCTTTTTTTTTTTTTCCTATGTTTATCTTACTCTCTAAAGCAAGGTGTAGAATTACCTAGGGAGCTTTTACCAAAAACTTATAACCCAATGCTTCCTTAGACTCCTGAGTCAGAATCTCCAGAGGCAGTTCCAGGCATTGTATTTTTGCCTGTCCTGTCACACCCATCACAGTAATAACTCTCACTTACACCACTGGTTGAAAACCTCTGCTCCAACTACTTGGAAAAAGATTGCAGGAGGAGCAACTACAAGGTTGGAAAAAGATTGCAGGAGGAGCAGATTGGGTATAGTGGAGATGAAGAATCCTGCTTGATCCTGTTAAGTATCTGTATCTTGCTCATCTTTCTGTCTCACTTATCTGTGTAAGCACAATGCCTGGCACCGAGAAGGCACTAATAAGTATGGATGATTAGATGAATCAATAGTTACCTATGCAACTATAAGCATCACATAATGATAGCTAAAGGTCGGTATAACAGAAATAAAACCCTACTTAATCTTCTAAAATATTAATGCTTATCTTATGAAAAGGCATGACAACGTTTATACTATTTTTGTATCTTCTCCCCATGCACAATGTTAAGCATACAGTAAACACTTCATAAAGACGTCTTAAATGTAATTTATGAGCATGTGTATTAGTTTCCTACTGCAACTGGAGCAAATTACCACAAAGTTGGCCACTAAAAAAAAACAAGTTTATTATCCTAGAATTCTGGAAGCCAGAAGTTCAAAATAGGTCTCACTGGGCTCATCAAGGTGTTGGCAGGGCTGCCTTCTCTTCTAGAGGCTCTAGGTGAGAATCCATTTTCCTGCCTTTTCTAACTTCTAGAGGCTGCCACATTCCTAGTTTGTGTTTCCCTTCCATTTTCAAAGCCAGGGCGGGCCTTCTCGCAATGCCATTTCTCTGTTTCTAACTTTCTTGTCTCTGCCTTGCTCATTTAGGGACCCTTGTGATTACATCTGGTCCATCAGATAATCCAGGATAATCTCCTTATTTGAAGGCCAGCTTTATTTCCATCAGCAGTTTTCTTTTCTCTTGCCATGTAACATAACATATTCACAGGTTCTGGGGATTAAGACATGCACATCTTTTGGCGGGCTATTATTCTGTCTACCACAGCATGTAAGACCTCCCCCCCAAAATGAAGAAGAAAAATAGAGGAAGAAATAACAATGAACGGACAAAATAAAGTTGTAATATTAACAGTAATAAGATTAAAGATATATATGAATTGGCAAGATTCTGGAACGGAGCAAAAAATTTCTCTACTCAATGTTTTCAGCTAATTTTAAGTGCGTGCACACACAATAATACCCTGGTTAGCTGATGCCACAACTGGAATATCATTGTTTACTTATTAGACAAACTAAACAAGAAATGAATGACATCTTTGTTATACAACTCTGAAAAAATTCCCAAATTCTTTCTTTCTGGTGAAGGATTATTTCCCGGGCCCTTCCATTCCAGCTCATCTCTAACATTCCTGGAAAATTTCTAGGAGAATGTATAAACATCTCAACATCTGCCTACCCAGCTTAACTGTCACTGTTGAAGGACAGGCAGTTAGTTTGGTGACTGTTGAAGTGCACTCTCAAGACATAGCACTGCTGGACTGAATTAGAGGCAAAGGCTGGTCCACATCGCCCCCTTGTGCAGAGAGGTAGAGAAAAGAGAAATCGCTCCCTATTGCTGCTACCTAACCGGTTTGCTGGAAGACATTTCTTGGCTAAAACCCCACAGAAAACAGTTGTTTAGAGAGTGAAGTTTCCCAGAGCTTTTTGAGTCCACTTTTTTCATCATTTAAAACCCACTTATTGGGAAATCTCTCTAAAATACATTACACAAAGAGAATAATCATATTGAGTCAATACTGCATGAGAGGACTTAAGAGCATAAAATAAATTATTCATTTCCTTGCCTTGTAAAGAGTACTCAGTGCAATTTAAACTATTTTTTTTCTGGCTGTGAACCTCAGTTCTTTCGCTGTTCCATAGAGTAGATAGAACACCAGTATTCTTTTGCATGTTAATGACATTTTTTAAAAAGGTTTTTTCATTACTGTTGTTGTTTTGGGGCTTTTTTGGTCTCCTCTGTTGCCAACAGTGGTCACGTTTTGATTCTGAGTTTGTCAGCATGGCTTCCTTTAGCAGTTTCCTTCCCTTTCTCATTTGCTGTGGAAACAGTAACTAGGATACCAAGCTAGTTAGAACCATAAGTAAAATGAAGTTAAATAGGCTCTATTAAACTCGTACAAGTGAAGTATGTGAGGCAAAACCCGAGTGACCTTGCACACAGGGCTGCCCATTCCATCTGGAATTTATGACCGTTTGACATCTGTTTGGCTACTTAGAAGCTATTTTTACCTCTTTTCTATTTTTGTTCTGAATAGGTTAGTGTGAAATAGTTGTTATGGCAAGATACAATATTATTATATTTTCCAACTTGCCAAAGTCTAGAAATGGAATAAAATTTCCTCAGTCCTGGGATTGGTTAAAAAAAAAAAAAAAAAGCCATGAATCTTTCGATGCTTGTGGCAATTTGACATAAAACCAGGGCTGCAACTTAAATGTCCATTAATAGACTGTGCAAAGTGTGCCTCATCTGTATAATGAAATACTATGTGGCTATGAACCGTGTGTACTATACACACATACACTAAGTGAAAACTATATTCATTGTCATATAGTTTTGTTGAGGAGGGAGGTAACACTGATTTTAAAAATGCTGCTTTTTTTGGTCCCCCAAGGGACAGTTCTGACATACATCTCATAAGACCCCTCAGGAGGTGCCAGCAAGATCTAATAACAGTCGCACACAGCACTGTTCCACTCAGTAACGCATTCTTATAATAGCTGTCTCTTCCCCGCCTTCACTCCCCCAGTCCTTACTCCTACTTTCTATGATCACCTCCCCAAGGCACTGCACACAAGCCTCTGTCTCAGGCATGCCTTTGAGAGAAGCCACATAAAGACATTGTCAAGTAGAGAAAATGTGTTTAGAGCTGCTGCATCCATCTTGCAACCATGAGAGGAAGACCAAGAGAACTGAAAAGAAATTGACCCAGAACCATGGCATCACTGGGCTACAGAACAATAGTCTACCTCTAGACATCTTGATGCATGAAAAGAATAAACCTCTATTCAGTCATCTGCAGTTGGGTTTCATTATTTGCAGCCAAATGTACTTCCTGGGAATATCTTATTTTGAGCGGATGGCAGAGGGTAGGGAAGCCTGGAGGGTGGGGGCCAGGTAGCTTCTTGTGTCCAGAGTTCCAGATTGGGGAGAATTCTGGTCTGAGAGAAGCAGAGACAAAAGACAAAAAGAGTCCTATGGTTTAAATTCTGCCAGTGAATTCCTCTTTTTGCTTAAAATAGTTGTATAGTTTCTATCACTTGCAAACAAAAATCCAAATTTAAGTGTGAGCTCATTCTTGCTTTACAAAAAAATGGCTGTATGTTCATGTAAACATGGAAAAAATATAAATGAATGTACTAAATGGCTACCAGTGGTTATTACTTGGGAGAGTTGAAATAGAGGAAAGGACATATATATCACTTTTACTTTATAAACTTCTAAACTTCTTAATGTTTAACTGTTACAACCAGCTTGTATCTTTTTTGTAAAAGACTAAAAACTGCAGAAACTGAGATTTTTAAAAAGTGTGTTGTTTTATGCTGTTAAGTTTGAGGTATATGGCAATTGATAACTAACATACAAGTCATTACAAACCTGAGAACCACTGCTTGCAAACCACCTAACAAACCTCAGACAGAAAACTCCGGGTCCCAGTGCCTGCATAAGACCAGTAACAATGTGGAGAGTGAAGAGACAGATGCTGGGAAGTTCTAATTGGCCTGTTACGATGGCTCCCCACCCTCACCCTTACCCCTACAAAATTTCCATTCTTTTGCCCCAATTCCAACCCAAATAAGTCCATAGTCTGCATTAAAAAACAAAAACAAACAAACAAAAAAAACAGTATGTTTGCTATGTAAATGCAGTTTCAGAGCAATTTCATCAACTCATCCCTTTATACCCTAAAGCATTTCCAGACAGGAAAATCTAGAACTGCCGCAGCTCCATGAGTCTGTATAAATAGCTTGGAGTGCTAAAGGAGGTGGGAAGTGTGCTGGGCCAACCTAAGCATACAGACTGATGGGCTAGAGCCAGGAGCAGAGAGGATGGGGTCATGGGAAACAGATACAGCTGGCTCAGTCGCAAGCCGCTTGGTAGGTGGAACAAAGCACATAATCACAGGGACACAACATTCTTTGTGGAGATGGAGTCAGAGAGTGGAGCAGAGACAGCTAAAAGAAAAGCAAGTGACAGCTCTGAGTGATGCCTACAGGACCCCCAAATGGTGGCTGGAGGATGCCAGTAGAATACATGGAGAGAAAAGTCAAATTCTTGTGTGAGGCTTGGGGGTTGGGAAGCGCCTGAAGATAGGTGAGACCCAGAATTCCGGGCAGGGATACTTAGGCAGAAATTCAAGGGTATGAATAGTTAGAGCTACATGTGCATACTTACCACATGCCAAGTGCTTTAAACTCTCATTTCACTTAATTCTCCCAAAACCCTTGTGAGAAGGGAAGGTTTATTATCTCCATTTTCAAATGAAGAAACCAAGGTGATTTGTTCAGTCACGCAGCTAGTGTATTAGTTAGCCTGGGCTGTCATAACAGAATACCACAGACTAGGTGATTTAAACAACAGAAATTTATTTTGTCAGCATTCTAGAGTCTCGAAGTCCAAGATGAAGGTGCTGGCAGGGCTGATCTCCGGTGAAACCTCTCCTCCTGGCTTGCAGACAGCTGCCTTCTTGCCGTGTCCTTACATGGTCTCTCTTCTGTGCACAGGTGGAGAGAGAGATCACTCATTTCTCTTCCTTTTCTTATAAGGACACCAGTCCTATAGGACTCTAGGATGAGGGCACCACCCTCCTGACCTCATTTAACCTTAATTACCTTCTTAGAGGCCTTGTTTCCAAATACAGTACATTGGGAGTTAAGGCTTCAACACAAAGAATTGGGGGGGCGGGGTGGGGGCGCAGGGCAAGGGGAGGGGTAAGGGAGGAGAGAAGAAACACAATTCAGTCCATGAAAGCTAGTTGGTAAAAAATACAAACAGTATGACTCCAGAGCCTAATACTCTTTTTGTGTGTTTTTATATTTTATTGAGGTATAATTTAAATATAGTTCAACGAGTTTTGAATACATACATACATCGATGTGACTCCCATTCCTGGCAAGAACTACATGGTACTCTTAACCACTATGCTCTAACAGAATGTCTGACGACAGGAGATGTTGCCACTGGTAGATTTCAGGGCAGCCAGGGGTTACCCCTGGCACCAGACACAAGGCCCGCTTGCAGCCAGATTTGATTCTGAGCTCCCTCCCACACACGCCACATGGGGCTCCACTGCTCTGTTCTGGATCCTGGGAGACCCTGACCGGCTGTTCCTCAGGTTATTTCTCCCCCTCCCTCCCTGCCTAAGGCAGCGTCTCTGGCATCTCCTCGCGCCTCCGGCTCCCACCAGGCAGCCCCACACTGGCTTTCCACCTATGGCCAATGGCCCTCATGCCTTCTCCACTTTGGGAAAAAAGTACTTCCTCCTGTTGACCTCCAGTTTAGAGGAAGCAGTGGCTTCCTGCTGTTGCTATTCTTTGGGTTCTGTTGCCACCCATTATTTTGGCTTCTCAGCTCTTCCATCTCCCGAACACTTATTTGCATTAAATTCCCCTATTCAAATACTCAGCACGGTCTCCCTCTTCCTGGTTACACTTTCATAGCACACTGATATACCTACTACCTGTCAGGACTGGCTCAGAAACTGGGGGTGGTTCTAGGCATTAGAGGGAGCCCGTGAGCAGAGGCTAGAAGGTGGTGGACTCATCAGCAGAGACTTCTCCAAGAGGATACCAGAGATCGTATCTACATTTGTTCTCCACTTGTTGGACAGCCTTAACTCCCATCATTCATTGCCCATGGCTCACCTATTTTTCAGGTGGACTTCTGCAAGCTGTCAAGACTAGAGGTGTTTTTATCACCTGCTTCTTCAGCTAATGTCATGACACTAAGCTACTAATTAGATTTATTAAATGGCTACATATTTCTTTTAAAAATGTGTTAGTCCGAATGAGGTGGCAGGGGAAAAACAGTGACTAAGGAGGGCAAGACGGAACACTCCAAAATCGAACCTTCAACAGCCTGTGGGTAGCCCCTGGGATCCTGCCAACCAGCTGGGGGTGGGGGAGGAAGCCTCTGCAGAGGCTTAAAAGAGGCAAAATGCCTGGTCAGCTCTAGTTCAGTTTACAGCAGGCTCTGGCTAACTGTAAAATCCATATTGCATAGATCCCCAAAACTGCTGCAGAAGGACCTCCATATCTAGTTTGGATGCAAAACTAAGTCTTGTTTTCCAAGAGCCTTTGGCTTTAGGAGGCAGAACTAGGAGGCTGTATCCGGGCACTTCTCCAGAAATGCAGTAGTTGTGAGTCAAGCTTCCTTTCCTCAGCTCACAGCACCTAAGTAACAAGCTGCTGGCCTGTCCTGATTACAGGACTAAAAGCTCCACTGGCAGAGGGTAAGAGGAAACCAGACAGTTCCCACTTCTCCTTCACTCTCTACGTGATAGATCACTTTAGAAAGGAAGAAAGAATCCTGTTAGTCACAGAGCTTTTCATCTGAACCACAGAACAGGCTCTTGCTCTCTGTTAAAATAATAAAATCACAGTCTTGTACTATATTAGCTTTTCAAACAAAAGCAGTTCCCTAAATGTAACTCTTCCGGGCATCTAAGTTGGATTTAGTGTTCACTGGGGAAAGGCATACATTCAAAGGAGGCACCCAGTAGCCTGAAGAAAGTCAAAGAAGTAGATAAGCTTGCTATTCAAAGGAGGAAAACACAGGCTGTGGGGCAGTTCCCTTCTGTGGTTGATTCAACACCTGGTGAACAGACAGCGTGGTCTCTGCCCAAGCTGGAATTTTCCCACAGTGGACCGACCACTTCAGAGGTCCAGCAGAATGCCAGGGCTGTCTTTTAGACCTTGGAAAATAGGATGAGAAGGAAAAGCTGGAGAGATACTTTATTCCAAAGGTAAATCACAGAAGCTAAAAGTTATTATAAGAGAAGGACCTCAAAGCAGGCGGCTAGAGCTATTTTCAGGGTAAAGAAATACTCTTTGTGGAGAAATGCTTAGAAAAAAAAAAACACTGGGTGCATGAGTATCATATCATAGGAACAAAATGTTCTCTCCAAAAAAAAAAAGCCATTACAAAATTGATTGTTTTACTATCAGGTAAGCCTAAACGTGCCACCTAAGCAGTAGTCCTATGAGAGCTGAAATGTAACAGTCCTATGAGGTAAAGAACTGTAGGCTCAGTACCTCTATCTTATCATTCTTCATGCACCCCACCCCCATCTCACCTCACTCCTGCCTTCAGCAGCCCCTCTCTCTAAAGTCATCCAGGACTCAGAATTCTCTGAGAGAAGTATTCCTATAAATTATTCATAGTACAGTGCTACTGACTTCCTATCTTTCCCTTCCCAGAAGTATTTTGCTATGTAAGAATCTAGTGAAAATGAGCAATGCTCGAAACAAATAATGAATCACTCCTGGTAAAATTTCAAGCACTTGTAAAGATTTCATTAGGGGCATGGGGAGAGTTTCTTACTCACACCCTAAATGAGACCACGTAAAAAAAATATACCATAAACTTAATCTCTTTTAGAGCTTTCATTCACATTGTATTGCTGTGAGAACATTATTTTTAAAATGCTGACTTTCAAAAGTTGAGATCACAACTTTCAATCAAAATAGCCAGTGTCTTTTTTAAAAAGGCCAGCATAAAACCATTTATGAACTTATTTAGAACTTGTGTTCTCCTTCTCATGTTTGAACTTTTAAATCGATAAAGGTATGGGAAAGATTTTTCAGTAACCAACAAACCTTTCTAAAACCCTGTTTGATCTTGCCACACTTCTTTTTAACCAAGTGCACCAAACAATTTTGGAAGTATTTTACCCAACTCACACTCTGGTCCTAGGAGGAATAAAATCCATTGAATGACATAGCTCTACGTCCATATTTACAATTACAAGAGACTCCTACTGTAATGCTGACATTCTCACTCCTGACTTTAGTAGTGTCAGGACTGTTGACAGAGACAGCTACAATGCAACTGCATGCTCTTTTTCGATGTGACTTTGCCACTCCTCCCATCAATAGGTGGAATCTCCCTCCTCTCCCCTTTAATCTGGGCTGGTTTTGTGACTCGCTTTGACAAATAGAATCTGGCAGAAGAGACTCAGTGTGATTTTTAGGCTTTGGACTTAAGAAGCATTAGAACTTCCTTTTCACCTTCTTGGAGCCCCCAAGACTTTATATAAAGAAGTCCATAAAGTAGCTCTACTACTACAGGAGTAGTGAGGTACCCCAGCTGACAGCCATCCCCAGACATGTGAGTGGGGCCATCCTGCATCTTCTAGCCCAAGTCACAACCAGACAACACACGTGGAGTACAGGCACGCCTTCTCCACTGAGTCCTGTTTGAACTGCAGATCAATAGAATCATACACAAATTATTGCTTTAAGCTACTGTGTTTTGGGGTTATTTGCCACACAAGCAGTAGATAGCTAAAACACTGACTTTATACCAAAATGACTAAATTGTATACAATTATCCAGATTTGACATATCAAAGATGAGATACTCGACCTCAGAAAGCATAATCTGTCTCAATACAAAATGTAAAAGATTAAAGTCCAAAATATGCTCTGAATCAGAGACTACTCCTCCAATATCCATGCTTTCCCTTCTTCTATGGCATTGTTTCTCAAAGTGTGGTTCTGGACCAGCAGTATCCACACATGGGAACATGTTAAAAATGCAAATTCTGGGCCTCCTACTGAATAAGAAATTCTGAGAGTGAGGCCCAGCGACCTATATACCAACAAGTCTTGTAGGTGATTCTGCATGCTGAAGTTTGAGAACCACTGTTCCATAGTAATACAACTTCTAATGTTTAACAGGTATACCTGGCCTGGATAAAGACTGGGTCTGGTGGCTAGGTAAAGGCCACGACTAAGTTCTAGCCAGTAAGAAGTAAGCAGAAATGGAAAAGGGTGTGTTCCCTTCCCTGTCCCTTTCACCTTTATGCTGGCTGGAATTCAGATGTGATTGCTAGAGCCCCAGAAACTGTCTTAGACCAGGAGATGGTCCTGGGAAATGAAACTATACACAGCAGAGCAATGAGATGGAAGGAGTCCGGGACTCTGACACTATGGAGCTGTCACATTAGCTCTTGATTGACGCCCTGACTTCCTGAACAGGAGAGAGAAATTTCTATCTTCTTTAAGCTCCCATTTTTTTTAAGTTCTGCCCCTCACAGCTAAATCTGTTCCTAATTCATACACCATCCTAATAAAGTAGTCCCCCTTCCCCTCACCTGAGATATTCTTTAATATAAGAATATTTTTTCTTTACTTGTCACAACTATCTTTTAGATTATTCTTTTAGTTGCTTATTTACTGTCACCCTATTTGACAAGAAGCTCCATGAGGAAAGTTTCATTTTACCATTGAATCCCCAGCAGCTAATACACTTCTGCCCTCACAATAGAGAGTCGCTGAGTATTTATTGAATCAAATGGACAGATGGAAGGATAGATGTAGGTGAACTGAATTTTGTCCAGATAATCTTTCAGCATTGATAAACTGACAAGGCTCAAAATAAATCTTTCTTTTAAATACCGAATGTCCAACAAAACTATCCTTCCCCTACATACCACCTCGATTCCACATTTTAATCTGAATATGAAGCAGTAATAATAACCAATACTTTTACATGTCTTAATATGTGCCAATGACACATTCCAATAGAAGGGCATCCTACAATATACCTGATCAGTATTTCTTCTGAATCAAAAGGTCATCAAAAACAGTAAAGTCTAAGAAACTGTTACAGCCAAGGGAACCTAAGAGGACAAGACTACTAAATGTTACATAGTATCCTGGATGGGATCCTAGAACAGAAAAGGACATTAGGTAAAAATTAAAGAAACCTGAATAAACTTCAGACTTTAGTGAACAACAATATACAAATATCAGGTCACTGCTTATAACAAACGTACCATACTAACATGACATTCTCAATGGGGGAAACTGGGCATGGTGTGGGGTAAAGGGAGGGGATATATAAGTATATATTCCGGGTGCTACCCGTTTGCTTTTTCTGTAAATCTAATACTGCTCTAAAAAAATTAATATATATTAATAAAAGAAATGTGCCAGACTTACATCTATTAATTTCTATTACATATATTAATTTTCATAAAGACTGAGATAGGTAAAAAGGGCTTTGAATCTGCCTATTGAAATTTAAAGGGCACAAGAAAACATCTCAGAGTGTATATAATTCTAAAATGTGTTATATTTACATGTTGACAGCACATACATTCCTCCAAAAGCTAAAAATGACTGAGCTTGACATCCAATTATCAAGAATAATTATTTAAATATGAAGCCACCAGATGGTACATACTGTGAAGAACACATAAATCATACATCATAAGTTACAAAGCTGATTTCGAGAGTAGATTGTGTCTTCTCCCAGGTATCAAAATAGCTAAGGCTCTTTCTGTGAGGACAGTCCCTGGTCTAAGCTGAAAGAACATCCCAAATGAGAAAAATCTCTGTGTCATTGCATTCCTTTCTAAAGATACTCACTGTAAACTTTCTTAACTACTACTTTGGCTAGCAGAACATTAACATTTTCATTACTGACTACTCTGTTGACCAAAACAAAGATCTGGCACCTTGGCTGGTCAAGCTGAAATTCCTGGCCCAGGAGGTTTGACCATGGAACGCTATCAGTATTCTCTATGATATGGCAGCACACTCGGACAGAAAAAAGCCTTGCTGAAAATTATTTGGCGACGTGTATTACCTATGGGGTTTGACTTCCATACTCTGAACTGTAATCAGGTAGTGGCCAATCCAAATAGCCAGCTGAAGCCATACCCAAGGGAGTACTTTGTATCTGTGATTTCTTTGTGTCTCATGGTTCCCTCAGCTGCCTCGCTATTTATCCTTAAAGTTCAGCTGCGATATTAGCTCTTTCACAAAGTCTTTCTTAACCTGCTCAGTGTGAGCCATTTCTATATACTCCCATGGCACCCTTACTGACCTCTGTCATAGGATTTGTCACAATTCAGTACAACTCAATGAGTATTGAATGAATGCCAATGAGGCACTGATCTAGGCACTTGGGAATTGTCAGTGAACAAATCAAAGATGCCTGCCCTTGTGAGGAAAAACAGATAATAAGCAATAAACTGCAATAAGTAAATTTTATAGTATGTTATACTGATAAGTGCTATGGAAAAAGAAAAATGCGGCATGGACTAAGGGGGATGGAGTAGACTGGCGTACAGAAGGATGTTCAGGTTGCTGTAATAATTAGGATGGCCAAGGTAGGCTTCGGTGAGAACAGGAGATGTGAGCAAAGACTTGAAGGAGGTGAGAGAGTTAACTCTATAGATCCAGGATGAGGAGGCAGGAGCTTCCAGACAGAAGAAGGAGCTGGAGCAAAGATTCTCAGGCATGAGTACACTGGTGAGCCTGAGAAACGGCCTGGAGGACAGTGAGTGGGGAGCAAAATGCCCCATTAGGGAGTAGGAGTGGAAGAGAAAGGTGAAGCAGGGAACATGACTATGCAGGGCTTAGGGGCCAACACAAAGACTTTGCCTTTTATTCTGAGTGGAGCTATGCTGGGTTTTGAGTAGAGCAGAGACATGTTCTGACTTATCTTTGCAAGATTCACTCAGGCCACTACGTTGAGAATAGAATTGTAGGGCATAGGGAATGCAGTCAGCAGTAATGTAATAGCTGTGTGTAGAGCCAGAGGGAAGATAGAGTAATCAGGGGGGATAGTTTCATAAACTATATAAATGTCTAACCAATGTACTGTATACTTGAAACTAATAATAACATAAACTTTAAAAAAAAACTGGAAAAAAAAAAAAAAAGAATTGTAGGGGGGCCAAGACAGAAGCAGTAAAACCTGTTAGGAGGTAATTATAGGTAAGATTCGAGGATGCCTCAGGCCAGAGAAGTAGCAGTAGAGGAAGGCAGATGGGAGCCAGATTGTGGATTTAAAATCTTGGGGGATTGGATGTAGGGTATAACAGACAAGAGGAGAGCCAGAAATGACTCCAGGGAATTTGTCCTGAAAACCGAATACGGTGGAGTTGTCATGAACTGATGTTGGGAGGACCATGGGGAAAGCAGGTTAGGATGTAAGAGTAGGAATTCAGAAAAGAACGTGAATTTAGTTGTTGTCTGAAAATATTCTGTTGACACTTACTGGTAAGATGGAACAAGCACAAGGAGAGTGGGTGTCAGTGGCTTGAAAGAAAATCTGGGATTTGGCAGAGGGACACATTTTAGAAGTGCTACATTTCTAATTTCCAACACTTGAAATCACAGACAACATTATGGGAAAAAAAAACCCACAGAAATCAGTGTCTTTGAGGCAAAAAGTGACTGAAGAATTAGGCTCTGAACATGAAAAAGTTCTTTAAACACTTTAGACGATTTGTTTACATTTTTATATACGGCCTGAGAATGAAATGTGATTTTTAAAACCCATCTAAGTAAGTCTAAAATTTTATCAAGGAATAGAAAATAATTTTTGTGACACGAAATCATGGTGTAATAGTTTAATGGGCAATTTTTTGTTAGTGACACAAAAAATATCTTTTAATTGGATGCAATGAGATAAGATAAAAATATCTAACACTTACTAATCACTTATAGCGAGCCAGGGACAGTGCTAAGTCATACATATCGAACTTTTCATTTCATCCTCACAAGAATACTATGACATAGTTCCCATCCCCACCCCCTTTTAGAGAAAGCTCGAAACAATAAAGAAAACTCGTGTCTTCTGTATGTCCCATACATTCTTTGTGCCTTTCCAAGGGAAAAAAATCATTAGTCTTTTGTTTAATAACTCCTCATCTTTAAGAACTTTAAGAATGAAATCTCTAGCATGGGTCTTCCATGCCTGTTCCACATGTTACGCCAAGCATGGCTGCTCTCTCTATTGCACACAGACCTCCTTCCAGTCTTTTGTGTCTTGTTTTCGGTTTTGTTTGGTTCCCTCTGCTCAGGTCAATAAACAGGTATAGAAGGAGGTAATGGGATGAGTAAAACTATGCCTGGCCTTGAGGCATTTACAGTCTATGGGCCAAACAAATACACGAATAGATAATAAATTTCACAACACATGATGGGTGCTCTGCCGCTGTGTGTGCGACAAGCTCAGGCAGTGAAGCGACAACTTAGGACAAACCCTAATGAAAAGAAAGGGTGTTTTTTAAACTCCTTTGGCTTCAGGGCAATTCTAGTAAACATTCCTGGGTTGCAGCAAGCCACTTACAGTGTTTTGATTATAACCCTTTCATACCTTGCCACATGTAGGCCACAAGAGCTTATGCTGTTGGACTAAACATGATAAACTTCAAGTCCTGAAAATGATTCAGTTCCGGTCTGGAAAAAGTACAAGAAACTCTGATACACAATTATAAAAGCATTCTACTGGTTCTGCTCAAAACCACAATTACAAAAACTGTTTAGCACTGTGCCATAGAATAGATATTAGTTGGTAACATTTACAGAGTGTTATAAAGTAACATATTAGACAATAACATTTGCGGATTCATTACAGGAACCTTTATACAGGGTGATTGTACTGAAGGATAGAAGGTGGGAGAAAAATATTCAGTCATGAAAAGGGTCAGCTTACAGATACTACGTGAACCTAGAATAAAAAGCCACCCTGTCAAGATCCAGGACTGTGAGCATACCAATTCTAGCAAACTCAATTCCATTTTACTGCAGTTAATAACCCTCATTAACAGTTTAAGATTATGTATACTAAGGGATCTCTTATTTTACAGGATCTCAGAACTATGAGATTAGAATGAAGCATTTTTTCCCCCTAATCTACAGATGCAAGACCCTAATGATATAAAACCTGCTTGTACAGGGGAGGCATGGACCTGTGCATCCTCTCTAAGTTCTGTTGGCAACAAAATATTTCCTGGAAGAAGCAACAATGTAGTTAATGCAGTGTACAGAAACATATACTAAATCACTGCCGTTTTTGACAGGTCCCTTAAAAAAAAAAAATATGTTAAATACTAAGATATAAGAATTTAGCTGACAGGACTAGATTCCTTGCTAAGAAAAATCTACATGAAAAAAGAGACACTGGTGATCATGACATTGAAATTTTTAAGGGTTCTTATCCTCATTTGTTGCCCAGAGATACATACAGATGAAAAGATGTATTTTCTCCTTCCCTATGATCCTTACACTCCCAAACAAGTAACCTCTTTCTAAATTCCTTATAAAAGAGGGGAAGGTGAGGAAGGGATAAAAGTCTAGATGGAGGCGCTTTTGAAATTAGACAGCATCCCTTCCCCGACTCCATCTTTTACATTACATATTATTGATGTAAATGTGTTATGTGTGAAAAAGAAAACTTGAGGATCAATTGTTAAGTATCTGAACACACAAGTCTGATACCTAAATACAGGTTCATTTTAGGGGATACAGTAACTCCTACCTCATAAGCTACCCATGTTTTGGTAGCCTTTCACTATGCAGAGATGAGGGATCTTTCTTGGGGCCTGATCTGAGCTGCTATATCTTGCACCTGAGTTTAGGTAGTAACAATCCCTGTTAGGGCATGAGTCAGCTATGTTGTTTTCCAGTATCACCAAGACAACACACATGACTGAACAACTAAACAGGGATCAGAAAAGATGCAATATGAACCTCAGCATAAAGGTTCACAGAATTAATGACCACTTCATTTGACTCGCATATTGAAAGAAATGTCATTCTTCTGGAGAAGAAATGTGCTCTGGTACTTCTGAAATACATCCTATGACAAACTGTATTTTACTTTACCACAGTAAAGCATCCATTTTTAAGCCCCCAAATATATTTAGTATGAACATTTTCTTTGTTTTCTTTTAATAAACATATGATAGCATGGGCATAAAGCCTGAAGGGAGAGGAGTAAGAACCTAATAAGGCAGTTTTAAAGGCAAGAGAATTCCTATATTTTTATATTATTATTACTAATGCCTTAGATATTTGGACTAGTAACACTAGTATAAGAGTAGTGCAGTTGAAAATGCAGAATTTGGACAGGACTGCAAAAAAACCAAGGCTGTTATCCTTAGAAAGTCAAATGTCTCTACCTTCTCAGGGTTACGAATGCTGTTTTCCCATGGCTTCTTGGAAAACACCACTGTTTTTTTTGGGTTCTTTCCAGGTACTTTATTGAGAGGGCAAGATGGAGGAAGAGAAGAATGTTGTAAACAACTTTATCACAAAAGGATGGGGAATGCTGACCTCAATATGCTTCTATTCTTTCTAGATAAAATTCTCAGAATATAATTGTGGAGGAAGAAGGATGGTTAGAAAATGTAGCATTGATCATTTGCTGATTGTTCTAGCACAATAATGCTCCATATATATTCATCCTAAAGTCTTACCTTTATATTCTAAATCAGTGCTTCCAAAACTATCTGTGGTGAAGGACCACATTTTTTAAATTTCCAATCCATTGCAAACTTTTGTAAACTACAGTAAAAATGAAAAAAGTAATTTAAAAATAAAACAAGGAATATAAAATGTAAACCCTCAAATTTTGTATTATTGATTACGACAGACACAAAATACTGTGTTGAATTGCCACTAAAGTTTATAAATGTTTATTCTCAATTTCTGTATGTACCTTGTTGCAGATGAATAACGAACTATTCCCAATTACAGGTTGAGAAGAACTGCCCTAATCACACACATACACAAACACAGGACACGTACTCATCACAGAAGCACACACACAAACACATCAAAGTCCAGCTAAGTTTCTATTCGTTTAAAAAATAACTTAAATTTCTATTAAATTATTCTATAGTTTTTTAAAACTCACTTCAAACAAAAAAAAAACTGATGTGGGGGGGTCTCCTACCCCCTACCCCCAACACCATGTCTAGTGCCTACCCAGAGAGGCAGCTCTCTCATAATCAAACTTGTCTGAAAGGCTATCAATGCCAACCCCTGCTCCCCCAACCTGACCTTCCTCCTGGAGCTTGCCTCTTCCTCCTTCTCCCAGCTGCTGTCCTAGGGATTCCCTTTGCCTCTCTTCTATGCAGGAGTTCCTTTTAAAATAGATTGTATTGTTGTTCGAAATACTTGCTGCTCCTTCACTGGGGTTGATTATACTTCCTCGCCCCACATCAGGCTTGGCTATCACTTGTGATGTCCCACTCTATGGAAGGATTTTATATCTCTGCCATATTCTACTCAGAAATGACCATGTGACTTGCTTTTGCCAATGGCACGCATCACTCCAAGGTGGAAGCTTAAGAGATCTACCATTTCTCTTTTTCCTCTGCCTCAAGACTAGCAATGTCCCAGATAAAGGATGCTCCATTAGTCTGGGTCCCATTACAAAGGTGACAAGGAGCAGAACCACATGATGGACATGCTGGATGAGAAAAAATAAACCTATGTTACAAACCATGGAGAGTTTGGTGTTGTTACTGCATCATAGCCTAAGCTGACAGATTCACCTTTTTCCTGGATTTTCTTTCTTTGTTTACTCCCTCATTTTGGTAATGTATATCTTCCAGTAGCTTCCAGAGAAAGTGTTCATGACAGGCAAAGACCTAGTATGTCCGAAGAGAATACTGGATTTGAAATAATTTCCCCTCAGAATTATAAAGCATCAATACATTATCTTCTAGCTTTCAATGCTGCTGTCAAAAAGCCTAGTGCCCACTGTTCTTCCTAGTTCTTTATACGTACCTCATCTCTTTCCAGATGCTTCTAAGTTCTTTTTTTATAACTGGTTTCCTAAAATGTCATGGTCATGTGCTTTGACATGGGCATTTTTCAAGAGATTTAGATATGTCTTTCTCAATCTTAATGCTCATGTCTTTCAACCTTAATGCTCATATTTTGAAACCCAGGAGAATATCTTCAATAATTTTTCCCTTGAAACCATCTTTTATTTCTTTTCTTTAAAACTTTAGTTTCATCAAAGTTATAGATGCTCATTGTATGAAAAGTCAACAGCCCTCTCACTGAGTATTTACCTTCTTCAGAAACAGTAACTGTGAATTTTTTTAGGTGATTCTTTGGAACTGACCGCCATATCTCTACAAAACATGCTTTAATTGTGATAACTTGATATTTCTACTTGAGGTATTAGTTATTGACTTTTCATTATGGAAATGAGGATTTATTCTCTTCTTTTTCTGCTCACCCACCTTTTACTATATATCATAACTTTAGTTAGATTAATAGAGTACATTGTTTGGACCTTGTATTCTAGTTAGATTTGAGCCATATAATAACTGATTATTTTTCTTCTTCTGCCAAACTTTTTGTTTTCCCTGGCATTAATAACCGTATTGTTCTTTTCATTTACTTAGTTTTTAAAGCACATGTCACTAATTAGAAATGCTCTACCAGTTGTTTAAGTCTCATCTCAATAGATTCATACACATCAGACTTTCTATACGATTGGTTAGTTGATTGGGTAGTTTCTCTCTTTCATGCTGAAAAATTTCTTTAAATTCATTGAATTATTTCCAAATGGAGGTTCTCTCTTTGTATTTCACAAGGTAGGAGAATAGGATATATTTTAGTTAGCAGTTTGTTAGTAGGATTTAGAACTTTTAAATAGTTAGGCAAATGTTCTGTAGTTCTTTCTTTGTACTGTTTTCCTAGGGTCTGCAAATGAGATGAAGAAAGATGGCCTCGAATTCCTAAATCCTTCCAGGTTTCTAGGACAAATTGGCTTCCTTTTTATTGCTATCCCTTCTGCAAGCACTTAGGTACCATCTTCCTCCACTCTGCCAAGTCAGTTACCTTTCCTCCATCATTCCATTTTGTAAAGATGTGTCAAATCTCTCACCTGCAATTGTCTCTTATCCTGGTTTTTGACCCTGAGGGGTTGTACTAGAATTTTATTGTCACTGTAACAAATTACCATATACTTCATGGCTTAAAACAACACAAATTTATTATCTGTAGTTCTGGAGGACTGAAGTCCAAAATCAGTCTCAGTGGCCTAAATTCAAGGTGTTTGCAGGGCTGCATTCCTTGAGGTCATTCTAGGGAAGAATGTTTCTTTGCCCTTTTTAGCTCCTAGAGGCTGTCTGCATTCCTTGGCTTGTGACCTTATCCTCTATATTCAAAGCCAGCAGCAAAGCATCTTCCGATTCTCTCTCTCTCCCTTCATCCCTCCCTCCCTCTCTCCCTCCCTCTCCTCTCTCTCCCTCCCTTTCTCCCACTCTAACTCCCCTGCCTCCCTCCTTCCCTTACAAGGATCTTTGTGGTTACATTGGACTCACACGTTAATCCAGGATAATCTCCCTATCTCAAAATTCTTAACTTAATTACATTTACAAAGTTCCTTTTACCAAGTAAGATAACATATTTATAGGTTCTGGGAATTAAGACATGAGTATCTGTGAGGGGACCATTATTCTGTCTACTATGATATTTACACTTTTCTTATTCCTTTATTGTGGGGTGTCAGGAATGAGTAAAGCAAAAACCATGTGTTTAATAACCTTGTTTGATCAGGAGCCCAAATAGTATGTGTTCTGGTTCTAATCCCTGGGACTCTTAAATCTATTTCTAAAATAGATATAATTATAGTATAGGAATAATAATAGAAGTAACCAAATATTGCTAGAGCCCTCAATCCATTACACAAGATTAGGATAGGTCTCAGAAATGTTTTCGTAAACCTTGAGTGTCACTGTTTGGTAGAGAATCCGAAAGAGTAGAAATGAGAAGAAAATGAATAAAAAGTGTAAAATAGAACAAAGGAGTGAGAAAAAAGTTTTTAAAAGGAGATATATATGACAAGATTATGAAATATGCTTGTCACTTAGTAATATGGGGTTACCCATGGACTAGTGGACAAGGATCAAAAATAGGAACATGAAATTCTAAATTCAAACCCCAATTTTCAACTTACAGTTTGATCTTACACAAGTTAATGGGTATCTTGTTTGTACAGCTAAGGAAACTGAAACTCAAAGGTTATCTCAATTTAAATTAGCAAATATATATATAAAAAACTCGAGGGAAATATCTATCACACGGCAGCTAAATGTTAGTTGAATCTAAAGCAAGAAGAGACACTAAATGAAAACCAGCATTATGGCATGGGCAATGAGAACACGAAAACCTAACAGCTGGAAGGCAGACTAAAAGAAAATGAACTTTTCCATTTCTAAAAAGATGGACTAGCCTAGCCAAAAGAAAATTCCCCTTAATGAATGAATACGATTGCAGATACTCTATATAAATACCACTTTTATTCATTCAAAAAATTGTATTGAACTCCTCCAATATGCCAAACACCGTGCTGGGCACTGAGCATGTAGCAATGAGAATAGAGATTATAGTCTAGCAGGTAGCTAGACAATTAAATAATGACAAGCAAGTGTGATAGGTGCTTTGACGAAAACCAAACAGTTCAGGCTAGAATGTTGTTATGGGAGGGGTTGAGGGGGAGTTAGGGAAGGTGCTCAGAAGTAATGACACACCCTTCAGAGCTCAACTAAAGAGTAGGAGCTAGTGAAGCAAAGATGAAGGGGAGCAGTTTGGCAGAGTGTTTCAAGGGGTCTACTCCTTTGCCTAGGACGAGTGACAGATATCTTGAAAGCTAGATAGCCTGATTCTTGTGTCATGCATGAAATAGGCAATAGGGCTGATATCAGAAGAAACTGCTTGGATTACTATGGTGCTTTAGAATGACAAACTTACATTCATGAATTATAATTACTTTGCTTTCTTTTCAATGCAAAGTCTCTACCCGCTTTTCATTCTATAACCAGGCAGTGGAGCACCATGATTAAGAGTGCAGGCTCTGGAGTCAGACTGCCTAGTGCGTATTCTGATTCTGCCACTTACCAGCTCTAAGACCCCAGAGACATTTCTTGCCCCCTCTGTGTTCCAGCATGCTCATCTATAAAATGTTCCTAATATTGACATTTTCCTCGCTGGGTTATGATGAGAATTAAATTAGTTAATATACCAAAAGTATTTAGAACAGTGCCTGGCACAAAGTAAACAATAAATACTCACTTGCTACTGCTCCTGGTTTTAATCACCAACCACTGGCCTTTTTGAAATTTCTAGGAGGATAAGAGGCCAACTTTGTTTATATGCCATTGCTTTCAGTCACAAGGAAGACGAGAATGCAGCTTACCATTTGGTCCTCAAAATGGAAATTATAAGCAACTGGAACCCTGCTGATCAGTTCTTCAGCTCTCGTTCTGGAACATGGGGAGATCAGAAAGTTTCAAAGAGGTACTCATCTCTTTCAGGTTACGGTAGTCTCCCCTTATTGGAAGGCGATGCATTCCAGGACCCCCAGTGGATGCCTGAAACCAGATAATACCAAACTCTCTATATTTTTCCTATATATATTTTGCTATACATACATATATACCTATGATAAGGTTTAATTTAAAAATTAGGCACAGTAAAAGATTAACAACCAATAATAAAATATAACAGTCATAACAAGAAATAAAATAAAAGTTATGTGAATGTGGTATTATTAGGTAAAATGTAGGTTACTTGAACTCAAGCACTGCAATACCAATACAGTTGATCTGACAAGCAAGATGGCTACTAAGTGACTAAAGAGCAGGTAAAGCATACAGCGAGTACAGGCTAGACAAAGGGATGATTCATGTCCTGGGCAAGATGGAGCAGGACAGAGTGAGATTTCATCACATTACTCAAAATGGTGCACAATTTAAAACTTATGAATTGTTTATTTCTGGAATTTTCCATTTAATATTTTTGAACTGCAATTGACTTCAGGTAAGTGAAACCGCAGGTAAGAGAGGACTACTGTATACGGAACTGAGACAGAGATGACCGAGAGTGTGGCCATGCTGAAATGAGGCCCCACAAGAAGTCAGTACTTTGGTGGAATCACCACAATTTAGGCTGCCATATAGAAAATCAATATTTGTATTGATACTATATGCATCCAGAGGTGATCTGGCTGAGGGAGACCTATTTAAGTTAACCAAATGCCAGACGACTAATATTAAATCCAGAATTTCAATTGCATTCACTCAATAAATATGAATGCCAGCTATGCGCAAGACACTGTCTTAGATGTTAAGGATCCAGAAGTGAAAAAGATAAAAGTCCCTGCCCTAGAGGGGTCAGACAACACACATAATAAATTAGTGAAATATACAGCATACCAGAAAGTGATAGGTGCTAAGGAGAAAGTGGCAATGGGAGAAAGGAGCAAAGAGAAATGGGGGTGTAGGGTGAACTGGATAGTTCTGAACAGAACCAAGGTGTGGTTGGCTTTCTGTTTTGAAAGGATCACACTGGCTGCTGTAATGAGGAAAGAATGAAGGTTAAGGGTGGCTGATATAAAATCCTAGTCAAATGTTACAATGGCTTGAACCGAGATAGTATCAGTGAACATGAAGAGAGTGGTCATATATTTTGAAAAGACAGCAACAGGATTTGATGACAGATTGTGTGGGTAAACGAGTTGCTGAGTTGGCCTCTGCAGTGGAAATGATGGAGTTGCTGTTAACTGAGTAAGATAGACAAGGTTGTAGGTAGAAGTTTTTGAGGGAAGGGCAATCAGTTTAGTTTTTAACGTAACGTAATCAAATGGAGAGGTCTATTAAACATCGAAGTAGAGATGCTGAGGTATTTGGATATACAAGTATGGAGACTAGGGAGTTGTGGGCATATTTATCATATCTATTGCCATAAGATTGAATGAGATCACTAAGAGAGTACAGAAATGGAAGAGGACTAAGGACAGAGTCCTGGGACATTCCAATATTAAGAGGTGGGCAGAGGATTGAGAACAGTGACCAGTAGTAGCATGGGACAAATACCAGGAGAGAGAAGTATCCTGTAACCCTGAAGAAACATGTGTAACAAGTGAATGAAGTGTTACAGGGAGGAGGGAGTGATCAACTGTGTCAAATGCTGCTGATAGGTCAATTGAGATGAAGACTGAGAATAGGCCATACGATTAAGTTACATGGAGAGAAGTTGCATGGTGAAATGCTGGAGGCAAGAGCTGTGGATTTAACAGAAAATGAGAGAAAAGGAAGTGGGGCAGTGAATAGAGTATTCTTTCAAGGATATCTACTGTAAAGAGAACAAATATAAATGAGACAGTAGCGTGCCAGGCCCCGGGTGTAAGCTGCTGTCAGCTGCGAACGGAACGTGTGGGAGGAGATGCCCCGCCTTCAGAGATCCAGTTCCTAAGGGGAAACGGCAACATCCATAGGTCAGGAGTGGAGCGGGGCGCGGGGAGCGGGGCAGGGAATGAGACAGTAGCTACAGGAAGAAGTGAAAGTCAAGAGGGTATTTTTTTTGTATGTTATTATTTAAGATTAATTTTAAGAAGCAATATATTAATTTACATGGGAACCGTAACTGGTAAACAGACCAGGAATAATTGTAACAGATCAGTGCTCTGTTGGAAAACTAATTGGAAAGTACAATTCAAATCACATGATTATTTCATCAGCATTAATAACATTGATAACACTGATCCCATTTCTGAGAACATGGCACAAAGTAAGGTGCTCAACAGATATTTCTAGAATAAATGAGAAAGGTCACCATGGCCTTGGGATAAGGTAGAAAAGCAAATTAAGAGAGGTGAACTACAATAGGCAGTGTTCATAGAACTTCAGTTTGTAGTGAGGGTGAAAGTCAGGTTCAACAGAAGCAAGAGAGAAAAATAACAGGAAAAGGAAGCCGTGGTTAGAGAAAGCTCTCAAATATCACTTTCTCCTTGAAGCTTTTAATAATCCATCTCATGAGACCTTCCTCCTTTCTGGACCTCTCTTGAGGCACTTATACTATGTCAAGTTATATCATCGTGATCTTTTCTACTTTAATTTCCCCAATATTGACCATATTCTCCAATTGAAAAATTGAGTCAAAAAAAGGGGTAGCTTCCAAGTCCGCCCGAAAAATAGATGTTGACAGTTTGAGATTTCATTTCTATGGTTTATGTAGATGCTCGACCAAAATATACGAAACTGGGAGACTAGATTTCAAATCTGAAGTGTACCCCAAATATTTAGTAAAATAACTTGTACTTAAATGAATGGATGACTGAATAAATGAGTGAATGAACAAAATGAAGTGAAAAGAGAAGCCAGAAGGGAAGTCAAGAATGCATGATTTAATAACTGTTTTGAGGCCCACTGGTCTGACAGTAGGACACAAGTGAATAGGGGAAGTGTGCCTACAGTCAGGAAGCACCTAAGAAGTTAGCAAAGTAACTAAGACATAAAGAGATAGGGCCTAAATTAAGGTCAGTGTGAATATAAAGGAAGAATATTGGGAAATTTTAAAATAAAAAATAACCATATTTGATGGGTGATAAATATAGGCTATTTATATGAAATATAGGAGTGAATAATTCCAAGATTTGGTATCATGTATAGGGCCAGGGTAAGAAGAAGAGCAGGGAGATGATAAACTCAATTTTGAAATGTATTTGACCCAAGGATGAGATATCCAAGTAAAAGCTAGTAATAGGCAACATTTTAATTAACACTTAATACACACCAAGCTTTGTTCCAAGTATACTTTCCATGAATGATCTCATTTAATTATCACAATACTATGATGTAGGTGCTATTACCATCTTTATTTTACAGGTAGGAATACAGAAGCACAAGAACGAATAATTTGCCCAGAGTCACATAGCGAGTAAGTGGCTGAGCCAGGATTTGAACCGACAAAGATTAAGGAACTTATCCAGAAACCACACAGATATTCATTATTTATTCAATAAATGTTTAATGAGTACCACTACATTCTAGGCATTGTGCTGGTGCTAGGAATGAAAGGGAGAGGAAGAGTTGGTGAACAAGACAGACATGGTCCCTACCTGCACACACCTTACTTATATGGACATGAATCAAATAATTACAGGTATGATAAATCAGAAAAGAAAATTAGTTTGGTTAGGAGGAGTGGGTGACAGAAAAGAATTCCAGGGGAAGGAAATGTCATGTGAGGTGAGAGCCTACAGTAGGAAAAAAAAAGAAAACCGAAAACCACTGAAGGAATTCAAGCAGGGTAGTAGTGACTTAACCAGATTTGTATTTTTGAAACTGCTGTATGTATTGCTGCAGTACAGCAAATGAATTGGAGTAAGCCAAGAGTAGTTTTGTAGGACCTGGATGATAGTTATTTGCAGTACTTAAAGCAAGAGATGAGATAGCTTAGACTGGAGTAGGGTGTGGAAAAGTGGCCATAAGAATGGAGAAAGTTTACAAATCCAATGTTTTCAGACAGACATTTCTAGGTGATTCTGATGTGTGTCAGAGGCATCTTAGGTTTCTGGCTTGCACTGAGTAGATGAATAGGATGCCCTTTACTGATCCCAGGGCTACGAGAGGAGGGTTTTGGAGGGAATATGATATAGAGGTTGAATTTGACATGCTCCGGTCGTCCAAATGAAACTGTAGTAATGGAGGTTAGAAATATGACTCCAGAGTTAAAGAGCAAGACCTAGGCTTGAGTTATAGGATGAACAGTCTTCGGTGAGGGTATCTGAAGCTACTGGAAGAGGATGAGACCACCTAGGAGAGTGTATATGACGGGACTCAATAAGAGGGCTCAGCTCAGTGGGGTTCCAATATTTAAGAATTGGATAAAGGACAAGCAGCAGGTTGTTAAAGAGCAAGCAGAGAGATAAGAAGAAAACTTTGATAATGAGAGCAGCGAGAAGAGCACATTTGGATGAAGGTGTGGTCAATAGTGTCACATGCTAGAATAAAATCCTGTAAGATGATGACTGAAGCTTCTCTATGACAAATCAGAGCTGCTTCAAGTGAGCGATAGAAACAGAAGCTAGGCTGCATAAGGTTAAGAAGTGGAACATGACAATGTCCATGGTGTAAGAGACCCTGGAGTCATGGTTGGAGAGGGATTTAAAAGAAATCTTTAAAGAAATGTGAGATTTAAGCATGTTTAAATACTAAACAGGAAAGCCAGTAAAGATAGAAAGATTGAAAATAACAGAAGGAAAGGTGGATACTCTTCAGCCTAAAGTGCTTGAGAAAGCAGGAGGTGATCAATCAAGACTACCAGGAAGGGGGAAAACAAAGTACCAGGAAGGACAACTTTCTTTGCAACAGGAAGCCAATAAGGGGCGGAGCTCAGATTTGGACCAGCTCGATCTGCCTCCTAAAGACAGGTTTGCTTTAAGGGACAGAAAGAGAATTATAAAGGAGGAATTTAGAGTTCAATAAAAGGAATGAAAAGTAAGCATCGTGGCCTTGGGCGACCTCTGAGTGAGCAGTTTCAGTAGCTTCGAAGCAACGGAAGTCACACTGTAGGGTTTAGAATGGGAGTCGGCAGTAAAGGGTGGCAGTGGGTGCAAACCATAGCTGTAGAAAACGGGCTGTGAAAAGAAAGCGACACAGAATGGTGCCAGAAAAAAAGGTGGGCAGGCAGAGGAGGAGGGAAGACATTTTGAAAGTGTCGAAGAGCAACCTCGGTCAGGGCAGGTCATTTGCCTGGAGGGCCGAAGATGACCCTGGCTGTCCGCGCCCAGAGCCTCCCCACCCCCTACGCCCGAAATAGAATAGTCCCCCTGGCTGCAGCCAAGTTTCTCAGCTGATTCTCCGAGCGAGGCCGCCCGGCCTGCCGAGAGAGGCGGAAAACTTTCTCCACGGAAAGCCCGCGACGCCCCCGGGCCGCGCCGAGACAGCTCAGCGGCCTCCGGTCCCAGCGCCTGGTCCTGCCTGAGGCCTTGGGGGCGTTTGCAGAGCCGCGACAGCCCTTCCTCCCCAACTCGCCTGACTCCCGCACTCAGCCGCATCCCAGACGCCGCAGCGCGTCTCCCAGGTCCCGGCAGCATGTGAAAGTTCCCCGGCCGCCGGCGCTCAAGGACGCGGGCCCGGCCCGCCGCTCACCGCCGCAGGGGCAGGCCCGCAGGGGGTTTCCACGGAGTCGCCGAAACCCCTCGGGAATTCCCCACCCTACCGCACATAAACCCCACTTCCTCTTTCAAATTTCCGCCACCCAGTTTTATCTGTCGAAACGCCGCTCTGGGGCTTAGACCACTCCTCCCCCTGCGGGTCCCAGCCCACCTTCGCCTTCCTACTCCCGGCGGAACCCCTTTGCCTCGGACGAAGAAGCCCGAAGGCCTTCGGCAAGTTCCGCCTCCAGCGCGAGGGCGGGGCCGCTCGAGCTCCTCCGGGCCGAGCTCGGCTGTTTCCGTGCGCGGCCGCTGCGCACTCGGCACTGGGCGGCGCTGGCTGGCTCCCTGGCTGCGGCTCCTCAGTCGGCGGCGGCTGCTGCTGCCTGTGGCCCGGGCGGCTGGGAGAAGCGGAGTGTTGGTGAGTGACGCGGCGGAGGTGTAGTTTGACGCGGTGTGTTACGTGGGGGAGAGAATAAAACTCCAGCGAGATCCGGGCCGCGAACGAAAGCAGTGACGGAGGAGCTTGTACCACCGGTAAGAGGAGCAGGAGGAGGAGGCAGGAGCCAGAGAGAGCCGGGGGGACGGAGGGGGGACGGGGAGGCGCCGGACACCCGCGCTCGGGGCCTTCCCCTCGCAGGAGGGGCCGCGGTAAAGATGGAGCCTCCGCCCGAGCCCCACAACATCGCCGCCGCTCGCAGCGAACAAAGAATAATGGCGGCGGACTGGAGCCAGCGGCTGCCG
>NW_006442484.1:68724592-68735492 GCF_000325575.1 Pteropus alecto
TGGTACAGCCCCCGCCGCCCGCCTCGCCCCCGGCCCGGCGGTCTGCTTGGGCAGCGCCTCCCGGGTGCCCGCGGGGGGTGGAGGAGGAAGAAGGCGACAGTTGAGGGCAGAGGAGGTGAAGGTGCCTGCCTTCCCGGTAGCCTCCGTGTCTGCCGTGCCCGCTTCGCGAGGAGAAGCGCGGCAACGGCTGACCTACACTTCTCCGCTCTCTCTTTGTGCAATAAAGTTCGAAACCAAAGGTTTCTTCTCGTGCTGTATTTTGTTCATCCCTTTTCTCCCTGCTCCCACCCCACTGGGAAAACACTGTTTTCTCCTCTTTTCTGCTTAGTTGAGATGTTGAGGGCTTGTGCATTTTTTGATGATTTTGATTCTTTCCCTCACCCTCTTTTTTTTTTCCCCCCCAGTAGTCATGGAAATGCATTCTTTTGAGGAGGATGGGGGTGCTAAGAAAAACATTTGTAATAACTTTAAAAAACTGGGGATCTTGTAAAAGGGAAGCTGGTGTTTGAAAACAGTTTCGGTTTTAACCCTTTTCAATAAGGTAATCACTTGAGATCTATCATACTGAAACACTTCGTTGAAACGAATATTAGCCGATGTACTTGTGCTTTATGTCACTTTTTTTTCTTTTTCCTTTTTTTCTTTTTCTTTTTTTCTTTTTGCCAACGATGCTAACAGCGTTTGGGTCCTCTGGATCTCTCCAACCCACCTCTACCATCATGTTTATTTCCCACATATTTCTATCTAAACTTAACATATATTGATTAATACTAATTCTAAAAATAGGCGTTTAAAAGTATCCATTATTTGTCTGGTATGCAGTAGGTAACCCCAGCCTGAGACTGACAATAATTTAAGCCCAAGGCTTATTTTTTTCATTGCCTGATGGGAAAAGCCACAGCAGAAAAGTCATTGACACATTAAAGATTCAAAGATAATTTTTAAAGGACCTGGAATGTGACCTATTTAAGTTTGTCATACCTTCTTAAGTTACAATTTCATTCTGGCTTTAGCTTGCAACAGTTCTGCCTTCTAAAGGTTTAGTATAAAAGATACTTTTGGTTACCAGCTGTTGAAAATCTTTTACACTCACTCACTGCTCAATTCCTGATTTAAAAGTAAAGACAAAATGGTTATTTCTAGGTGATGCGAGAGATGAACAGTATTTTTCCCCAAAAATACTTAATCTGTCATGGTATGATAGAATTGTGATTAACACATACGAGGTTTCCTGTTAGAAATAAATATTGATTGGTAATAGAAGCACTGTCTTCTGATTTTTCTGTATCCAAGTCACTTTTCCAAAACCTACTTTGCCGTATTGCAAATCTTTATTAAAAAAAAAACAAAAAACAAAAAACATTAACAATTTGTCATCGATGAAAAACTTAAGAAGATACAGTAAAGAGTTGGAAGGATTTGGAAGATGATTTTATTTCCAGACACTGAGGAAATTATAATATTGATGATGCTATTAATTACTACTTTTCCTTAAGAGGGATTTTCTGCAAGCCAATTGAGTAAATTTTTTTCCCTTACAGAGAATATAGGACGATCGCTTCCTGAAATTAAAAAAAGTGTGCTGGTGGATTCTTATCTGAAAGAGCTTTAAGTTTTTTATTTTATGTATAGATTTATAATCTAATTGTTAGCAGTTCCAAGTGAAACTTTTCAAACTTTTCATTAATATTTGAATATTCACTTGGAGCATGGTACTAAATTATGCTTCTTCACCCTTTCAGGGATCAGTAAAAACCACAGTCAAATCTGCTTGAACTTTTTTTTCTTTTTTGATGGACACATGTAGTCAGAAAGTAAATAAATCTTTGACACAAATTGACTGATGTTAAAAGGCACTTATGGGATTTAAAACTCTAGTGTTACCCCTTTTGAATTTTTTTTTCACTTAAGAGCCTAAGGAAACTTAGAGACCTGATTCATAAAATGGCACCTTTTTCTACTTTCTGAAATTTATGTTCTTGATTAGATCTGATTAATATAAATTTTCTTTCTTCATAGAGGAGTAGCTTTATTTTGTCTCATTCTAAGACATTGAGTTTTGTTTTTTTGGAGTATAATATAGTTTTAGTAAAACCAAGAATGTATCCCCTACTTCACTCAATTAAAAATTTTTTCCCTCTTTTTCCACAGTAGAAAAAATTTTCTTGTAACATAATACTTATAATGTATCACTGAATTTATAATTTCATTTATTCCATAAGTACCTTATTAGGTATGCTTATATACACTTGTTTATAGCAGCCTGTGATACAATCTTGTAAGCATATCTTTCTTGATGTACACAGTGTAACTTCAAGTGTTGGCTTTGTTGAATAGTTAGAACTCAAATCTGAATATAAAGATATGATAGGGAATGGGAAAAAATGCAAGGAAGATTTTTTTTTCTTATTCATGTGTGAACTCATTTCCACTGCAGTATCACTTGAGACCACCATTGCAGTAATTCGAATATTTAGTTAGCATTTACTATGACAGAAAGTAGTTAGTGGAAAGAGCCATTAGGTTTGGAATCACTGTTGCCACTACTGTCATATGACTACCTCCAAGAAATATTGTGACTTAAGGGAGGTTTCTTAATCTTTCTCACCTCAGTTTCCTTTTCTGTTAAATTAAAATAATACCACTTACTTTATAGGGTTAGGAGATAATTATAAAGTACCTCCTTAGGGACTCAGTGATAGATATTCATTTTTAAGCTTTATTTTAACTTCCTGGCTGTGGACATTAGGCAAGTTTCTTCATAAATTTTCTTGGTCATAAATGTACAGTATCCACCTCATAGAAATATGGGGATTAAGTGATACATATAAACTGTTTAAATAAAGTAATACATGTTAAATGCCAGGCATTGTATAAGTGTTCAACAAATGTCTCCTATTTAAAAGTTATTCATCCTTATTATTGTGTTTAATACACTGGAGCAAAAGCTGCAGCAAATCCAAAGATGAATTACACTGTCTCATCTCTACTCTAAAGGAACTTTTGGGGACTCGATGACTCATAAGGCAGAATATATGTCATAAGAAAGCAATCAAAGGAAAAAGAGATCATACTTGGTGAAATAATGGAAAAGAAGAATATTATAGTTTTATATTTACAGTTTTATTTTTAATAAGTAATTCATTCAGATAGTTAAAACATAAAATATAGAAAATATCTTCTGTGTGTGTGTCACCTTTACGCCCACCCCAGTCACCCAGGTGTTACTAATTTATTTGTCCTTTCAGAGGTATTCTCTCCATACACAAGCAAATATGTATTAGTTCCCCCTTGTTATACAAATGATAGTATACTATATACACTATTGTATATCTTGCTTTTTTTTTTAACTTAATATTGCTGGACAGTTGGTTCAGTACTTAAAGAGTTGGTTGTTTTTTTTTTTTATGTGTGTGTATTTCATCTTATGGATGTAACTATTTATTAACCAGTTAGTGAGCTGATTTTATTTTTAGGATATCATATGACCTTTTAAACTAAGGGAATCTGTCATTATACCTTTATTTCTTTAAATGAAAGGTATTTCACTTGAATGAGAAATGGCAAGAGAAACTTCATGACAGGAAGTTATCATTTGAACTGCCTCATTACCTTTTTAGCTTTAGTGCACGAAAAGACAAGTAAACTGTGTAAGAGTTAACTATGAAGGTGAATTTAACTCTCTCTTGTTGAGGTTCTTATAGTCTTCAACAAACTGCTGCTACTGCCTTCTATTATTGTTTCATCCAAAAAAAAGTCTCTATAGTTCTTCTCTAAATGAGAAAGAACATCTCATGTAGTCCAGTCCTTTTTTTAGCAGACTATTCTCATGGAATAGTAAAACCTAGTAATGCTGACGAGTGTACTAGCTTTTCTCTCGTGTTTATTTTTTACATACTCATTAACTTATTCTTTGCTGGTTTTCTAATATTTTTAGTGTAATTATCGGTGTTTTATATTTGATACCTAAATAATGAGTTTCAGCTATATGCTTGTGTACTGAGACAACTGCTTAGATGATCTCCGCCCCACCCCCCACCCCCCATTCTACCCCCCTGTGGAAGTCCTTGGTCAACAAGTTGGATCAAGTAATACTTACTTCAACTAGAGCACAAAGTAAGTTTCATTGCTTCTCTTTTTCTTTTCTTTCTTTTTCTTTTTTTGGCTCTTCTAAGCAGCATTTAACCATAGTACATTTTAAATATGCGTGCTGGTAGTGTATTTATCTTTAAAATACACGTGCTATAAACTTTTACATTGATTAAACTTAGAAAGAAAATGATAACTAATCATCCAGCAGCAGGGGCACAAATAAACCCCTTATCTTTCAAAAAAAACAAATCATTAATTGAAGCTGTCTTGGTGTATTTCATTCTTTATATGCTCAATTTGACAGTTACACATCCTAAAGTTTTTAATGTTAACAATATTGCCTTATTTTGAGGATTCATTAGTGTTTTTATAAAATATTAATATGTCTGTTTTTACTTGCTCAATGACAAATGTTTACAAAGCACTTTTTACAAATTTGGGTAAAGAGATAGGTAATTGAAATCTGTAAAGGCAGAACATTTTCCTTCTGTAACATATCTTTGGGCTGCCAAGGAATTAAATGATTCTCACATTATGCAATCAGTGAATTGCCTTTTAGAGTGGAGGTAAAAATCGTGAGCTAAACTAACAAACTGATCATGTGAAGATGACTGTTTTCCTCTGCCATTTAATACATATGCTAACTCAGCTGTCATAAGAGGTTAGACCTACTCAACTTTGTGAAGTTGTAAGAAGAAAGTATGATTTTTAAACTCATTCTACACTATCATATCTGTAACTGTAGGTTTTTAAGACATCCTTGAAACTTGGATAAAATAGCCATTTGTTTATCTCATTCAGAATGCTTCTCTCCCCTTAACATACACACTCTTGTCTCGTATCCTGTTTTGTTTTTCATTCTTAGCTCTGCCAGAGTTTTGCTCACCTGTCTTTTAAAAGAAAGGAAAAGAAGATTAATCATTTATATTCTGATGTTTATCTCAATAGAGTAGAAGTAGAAGACAGTATTTTACATCTCCAGTGATGAAAAATTACCTTTATATATTTAATCAATTACTGAGGCTAGCTACACGAATTTCAACTTCAAAAGAAAAAAAAAATAGTAATACTCCTGAAAAACTTTTAAATGCCTGAGTTTCTTATTCTCAGGTTTCAGGTAAGGTAATAAAGGAATTTATCATAAATGAGATGGACTGTCAAAACGAAGATAAAAAGTACATACAGTTTTCTTCCTGCTGCCGGATTAACCTAGGATCTCTGAAGAATCTAACAAGGGGCAAAGATTTGGAGTGTAAGAGGTCTGAAGGATTGATGTCTTTTTTTCCCAAGAGGAGAGAAAAAAAGACTGACATTTTGTTGGAGAAAAGAGAATTAAGAAGAAGTTAAAATAGCTAAGTAATGACTTTGGTAGGCGTGGAGAGTGGGCCTGAAAGTTGACGTAAACCAATAGTAGTAGAAAATGCCATTCTCAAAGATTAGTGAATCTTCTCTGAAACTAAGGGTTTTTTCTTTAATTTTAAGTGTATTCCTAATGAGCTTGTTATGTGCATGCGAGTTTCTGGTTATAATTATTTGACAGTATAGGTCTAACTAAAAATGTTTATAGTTTATCCAAAGCTTAATGACCATTATTTTTGTGGGTTGTTATCCCTGTTCGTGTAAGTGATTGGCAATAGCAAACTCAGAAATAATCTTGCTTTTCATCACTGAAGTAAAAATTATTTCTTGTTCTAAACTATTTGTATTCTTAAAGGGATATTATTTTCTTAAAAATTGTCAGTAGCAGCTTTATTGTTTGCTCTGACCGTAATAGTAATACCTTGGTTTTACTTACTGCCATTTAACAATCTATTCAATGAACATTTATTAACCATCTTCTTTTTTGTAGTTGGTGAAATAACCACAAGAAAATTTATTCAGTTAGGAATTTTTATAGATATTAAGTGAAGCATTATTCTAGTTGCTATAAACAATAAAGCCTAAGTACGTGGCTCTCACTCTCAAGGCTTAAAGAGGAGATGATAAAACTAGTGTAAGACAGAATGATTTATATATGGCAGAAGGGCTGTTGGAGCTTAAAAGAGGCAGTTAAGCGAGGAAAGTTTTGTGAGAATTTAAATTGAAAGAATTTAAATTGAATACTGAAGAACTTGGATAAGTAGAGATAAAAGAGTGTGTATTCTAGGCAGTGAGGTGGACTACAAAATTGAAGACACGGAAGTAAAATGAATCTAATGTGCTCACAAATTGGTGAAGAAAGTATATTAATTATAAATCCATATTATGAGGAACTCGAGTGTGAAGCAGAAAACTTTAAATTTCATGTAAGAAAAGGAGCAGTATGAACAGGAATGACATGATAAATTGGGCTAAAATTTAGATTTTCTGACTCGTAATCCTCTCCTTCATGGTAAGATTATATTGCAGTTTAAAAATTGGACATCAGATCATTTTTTTAACAGCTTTATTGAGATAGTCACATACCATACAATCTACCAAATTCAAGTGTACAATTTATTGGTTTTTAGCATGTTTATAAAGTTGCGCATCTATCACCACAGTTTTAGGACATTTTCATTACCCCAAAAGAAACTTTGCAGTAGCCATCACCACTCAACCTCTCCATACCTGCAGCGCAAAGTAACCACTAAATCTATTCTCTTGTCTCTGTACATTTACCTGTTCTGGACATTGCATGTAAATAGATCTATACAATATGTTTTTCATTATGATAAGCTTTATTTAGCATCTTGCTTTCAGTGTTTATTCATGTCGTAGTATGTATCAGTATTTGATTCTGTTTTGCTAATTAATATTCCATTTTATGGATATACAACATTTTATCAATGAATTCGTGAACATTTGGACTTTTTGGCTATTGTGAATAATGCTACCATGAACATTCATTTATTGCACATTTTCATTTCTCTTGGGTATATGCTTAGGAGTGGATTTGCTGAAATATATAACTACGTTTAACCATTTAAGGAACTGCCAGACTGTTTGCCAAAGCTACTGTACCTTTGTACATTCTTACCAGCAATGTATGAGGGTTCTGATTTCTCTAAATCCTCACCGACACTTGTTTTTATTTTTTATTATAGCCATTTTAGTGGGTGAGAGGTAGTATCTCATTGTGGTTTTTATTTGCATTTTCCTACTGAATAAATGATGTGTAGCATCTTTTTATGACTTATTGACCATTTGTATATATTCTTTGAAAAATGTTATCTTTGCCCATTTTTAAATTGAGTTATATATCTTTCTATTGTTGAGTTGTAGTTTTTATCCTAAATACAAGATATATAATTTACAACAATTTTTTTTTCATTCTGTGGATTGTCTTTACTTTCCTGATGGTGCCCTTTCAAGCACAAGTTTTTAATGTCGATGATGTTCGTGTAGTTTTTTTTCTGTTGCTTGTGCTTTTGTTGTCCTATCTTGGACATCATAACTTCTTATTTAATTATTATAGACATTTTCTTAGTATTTCTGAAAGTCTAGGCAAATAAGACACCATTATTTAATGAAAAATAACTGAAGCCACTAATGTATCTTTGGAGTTTTACCCCTCCTCCTCTGGTCTTCTCTTTATGTGTCCAGATCCCTTATTTGAAGTAACTGGTGAAAGGAAGGAAGCAAAGATAAAAAACAAGAGATAACTTTAACTGAAACATTTTAATTTAAAGTACTACATTTTGAAAATTATTTGTTCTAAGAGAATTTATTATGATGTTTGTGTAGGTGTAGTGTATTACTCATAAACTACTGTATGGGGAATTCACACTTTACAAACTTTTACCATGAAGGGAGTAGTAACTCCTTCGTTTTTTTACAGATGACTAAACTGAGCCTAGAGAATTTAAATAATTGACTTGGCTGGTAGAGCCTTTTCCCTAGGCAAGAAATAACAATAAAAGCATAGTCCTCATCACTCTTGTATCATTGTCTCTTTGTAAAGAATGTTTTCAAGGTCCTAGCTTTATTTGTGATTACTAGAATTTTTGTTCCTAAACTCTAGGTTTATAAAAGTTCACTTGGAGGAAGTATTCTAGCCATGGTCTTAAAAAAATACATTGATTCCATTATCTTATTACTCAGGTCTACATTAGTATAAAGATGACCATCAATGGCTGGCTCATGCTTTCATTTTTTTTTCACAATTCATTATCTTCCTATCATTTCAAAATAATTTATGGTTGGTTTTAAATCACTTTTAGTCAGTGCATGTTTAGAGGGAATATATATGTAAACTGGTTGTAAGGATTAGTTTATACTTCCCAGCTTTTTTATATGTAATACATATTTTATCTCTTAATAGCTTGTAAGTTCATTGAGAGATAGTTCTTGTCTGCTTTTTTTAGTCCCCATAGTTTTTAGCAGAACACATTATGTAATAGGCACAGAAAAATTTGTTTAATGAATGATTCCCTCTTGCAGGGTCACAAATTTGAAAGGCAAGATTGAAAACCGTGCCCCTTTATAGTTGCACAGATTTAAGGAGGCGGACATACATGCTTTAGACAATTACAACTGAAATTACAGACTTATTTTTTAAAAGCCAAGGAAATTAGGTTCATTTTTCCTTAGCTTAAAAAGTTTTTCTCCTTTGATTTTATTAACTCCGATGCTTTGCTGATAGTTCCTGCCTCTGAGACATGAGAAATAGCATGAGACTGTATTAATCAAAATGACCTTACCAGAAATTACCACCTAGCTGGTAAAAAAACAGTACATCTGCCTGAGAGGTTTGACTTGATGCTGATTCTCTCAGGTTTAAAGATAAAGATACATAAACTTGAAGTGAGCCTTTTATCAAAACTGTACATAAAGTCTTTGCTATTGTCTGTACATCATTTATCAGCGCTCTAGATTAACCATGGCTAATTTTTAAATATAATTCCAGTATATCCTTGGTGACTTGAATACTTGGGCTTTTTCTAGTAAGCAAAACATAATTAAAATGATTAACATATTGCTTAATAGTCCATGCAAGTTCCATTGTCAAATAGACAAAGAATTCTTCACTTTTTATAATGTTGGAGGCTATGTGGTATAGCCCTGAATAGCCTTGTAAATTCCTTACAAATCTCTTAACATGTCTAATTCTCTATCTGTGAAGTCAAATCTAAAATCCGAATTCCTGCCTTAAGGACTGCTACTATAACGTGTGCTGTCTCACATCAGGTAAACTGAATTTTCACTCTTCCATTTCTAATTTATAAATAATTCACCAAGAATAGCATTTCGAATTTAGTTCAAAACAACTGAAAATAATGTTGATTTCATAAACTTTTTAAAAAAACACTTGGACATTCATTTCCATTTGAATAGTGATTTTTACATAGTCTTTCAAGTTTCATTGAGTAAATATTATAGTGGACTATAATTACCTAACTTGACATAACTTTTCTGCGTCCTTGTATTTTCAGCATTAAGCTAGTTTATGAAGCAGAACTTAAACTTTGAGGACAGTTTCACTCTTTAGTGAAAAAAGTGCTTTTCTAAAAGTAACTGTATGTAGGAGGTATATTATCCTTTTTCCCTTGGAAAAAATTTAGCTCCAAAAATCTATTTTGTAGAATTTCATATGTAGAAATTTGTATAGAATCACTTCTTTAAAAGGCTTAAGGTGCAAAAATCAGTAAACATAGTATCAGGTGGGTGTTGGAAAGAAAGAATAGGAAGAGATGGGATAAAATGTTAACTAAAATAATGCATCGTCATGAATGCTGCTTTGCTAAGCAATACTTTATATCTTGGTGACCAGGTACGTGAAGGCTTATTTCAGAGCCATGAAGGAAATAAAGCATATATATTTTGTTAATACTTAGAAAATAATAATTTGGATTTGAGAAAGCACTAAGGCTTTCTTATTGAAAGATGCTATAGAATTAGTCACATTCTAGGATGTCTGTCATAAATCATGCAATACGTTTCTATAAATCAATATTTTTTGATTCAATTCTATAAAATATTTTGAGGATAGTATCTCATAGCACAAGTTATACATTTTAAAATAACATTAAAAAGAACATTCAAGTGTACTGGTAATCACAAACACTGAAATAAATCGTAAAATATAAAGATCGAATTTAAAGCAGTTTCTCGAGTTAAGCGCAATAACCAAATCAGGTGTAAACTTTATATAACCTTTAAAACAACATTAAGAAGATTCCTCTTTGCTGGACTGCCTTTTTTTGTAGTAGTGGTTGGGTTATACTGGTATTTATAATTAATACAAAGAATTTATAAAAACAAACAAATTTTCAAGATTTTGTTTATCTTATCAACGATTAAGTCTTAATTCAAATTACAGAGAATTAACTTCATATATAACTTTCTTGCCTTCCTCTAATATCTCGACTAGGGCCGAGGTATCGATTTGTCCTCCAATTAAGAGAGAAAAACCTTATTAGTAACAGCACAAAGAAATCATTTTTGAAAACTATGTTAGAATTTACTTAGCTTAATAAAGATACCAATTTATTTTATCACATCGCCTGTTCTGTTTCTCTAAAAATGTATATAATCCCATTTTGTTAGGGTGTATAAAGTTTTTTTATAGTTGATATGTGTGCTGAATTGAGCGGTGTGTGTGTGTATGTACATATATATACACATACTGACATGTATGTATACACATACAATATTCGAATATGCTGTTTTCCTATCTGGTTTCAGTGAAATTGTTCTGTATTTAATATCAAAACTCTATCATGAGCATCAGAAACCTGGAGCATTGCTAAATTTTCAGTATGATTGCATACATCTCACTTCTGCTAGATTGGACATATGATGAAGGTAAATGACAAGTATTCCAGATTATCAACCCCCAAAAAATTGT
>NW_006442484.1:68735538-68794713 GCF_000325575.1 Pteropus alecto
AAAGTCTGTTGTGTAGCACCTGAACATTTTGCATAACACTTCAGAAAATTAATCAAGACACGTCGAAGGTGTTAAAAATGTGTTAACAAGGCTTTCAAACAGTTATAATATCTTAAAAACTAAATAACAGTTAACCAAATAATTATGTAGAAAGTATTATGTATTGCTCATAGATGTTTCTAGGTATACTTTTACAAAATATTTTTGGTAATACATTTGAGTATGACAGAATAGTCATTTAGTTTTAAAATCGTGTGCTCCAATGTGCCTTTTGCAATGGTTATGCTATGGGCTTAAGACTTCTGCTTATATAATTTTCTTAAATCCCTGGACTTTTGGATTGTTAAATGAGTTCAGGAGGAATCTATTTGGTGTAGGGTGGAGGGGATGGTTTTTTTTCTTATTTATAATTAATGTCATTTTAAAAAATCACGTGTTCATATGTTCTGTCATGAATGCATTCATTGTTCTACAGAGTCAAAATTCACAGTTCATATCTGAATACTTAGTCTCCTTATCTGGATTAAATTGGCCATAAATTTAAGTGATTAAAAAGTAGACTACGTTGTGGGGGAGATGGGTTTATTTTTCATAAACTTGAACTAGAATGTTTAGAATTGTAAGGACTAGGGCACTTCTTAAAGGTCAAAATATTTTAGGAAAAAGAACAAGGTGAAGATCTGCAGCATTCTTTACTTTTGCTTAATGATCGTTAGCAGACTGATTTGGGCTTGCTTTCTTGTTTGATGAGCTTTTAGTTAACTCAGTAGGTAAGGATAGATATGGAAATAGTGCTACCAAAAAATTGTCCCTGACTTGGTGTATAGTTCTCTATAGGTGCTAAGTAGGCAGATTTAAATACTACTTTAAATCCATGAAGGTTGCACTGGTCAGCTTTTATAATACTGAAAATCCTTCCAACATTCTTCTCAGTTTTATTTTCACACACTCCTCACCATCTGATTTGTTATACATTTACTTGTTCACCTTCTCTTACCTGCCCCTTCATATAAATTTACAAAGGAAAATTTTTTTAAACTTTTATTTCTTTATCCCCAGTAACTTGAATAGTGCATGACATATAAGTGCTCAGATGTGATACTGTAATACAAATACAATGTATATAAACTGTTCAAATTGAAAATATTGTTGGTTTTAGAAAAGGGAATTATTCACTAGCGAATTCCCTCAGGTTATATTGCTATATAGAGTAGAAGTAAAATCCATTGTCATATAAAAACCTGATAACTTACTTTAAAGAGACGTCATTCTCATATTCTCATTTTACCCTAGTTGTTGATTGCTCTGAAGTAACCATTCTGTATTATTATTTTTCTCTTTGCTTCTGTCAAAATCTGACACCAGCCATAGACTCAATCATTTCTCTAAAAGTCTACCATAATTTAAGCCTTTTCTCCTACTCTTTTTCTTATCAGAAGAGTTATTTTCCCCACAGTTATCAATACTATATTCATCTTCAGTACTCTTTGGGACTCCATCAGTCTTGATTATTGCAGAACATATTCTCTTCTCTTAAATGTCATGGAAACGTTCATTTGACACTTTGTTGAGATGTTTATCTAAACTACATTTTAAGCTGTTAAATATCTATATCTTTACTGTGTAAAGGACACAAAAGCGATACAGCCCTAGTCAGATAGATTCCTTAAAGTTCTAAGATGAAAGGAGAGCTGCTTTATCCTCTTTGAAACTTAAGAGACTGTTAAACTTTAATACTATGTTGTTATAAAACTATAACAACAGTTATGACTAGAGCAATATAATGAGTAAAGGAGACACTGTTCACCATGTGAGAGAATCTTTATTGAATAATAGTCTAGTAGCATTTTTAAAAAGTATTGCTAATTATCTCAAATGTTGCATTATCAAGATGTTATATAAATAAGTGGTAATATTTCGGTATTTGCTCATGTTCAAAAGGCTAGATGACCTATTATTAATTAAACTGTCTCCTTTTATTATATACATTACTATATAGTAACAGAAATTTCTTTTATTATATATACTGTTTTATTAAGTGGCCTTCATAATTGTGTGTATGTACATCTTGTGGTGTCAGTTCCTAGGAGCAGAGCATTTAAAATAGAAAGAGATCTTTTAATCCATCTCCCTTGTTTTTACAGATGAGGAAATTGAAACACAAAAAGTTTGATTGGTCCAGCAACCACTTGGTGACAGATCCAGCTTTCCACCAAGTGTTAGGTTTTCCCAGCTACTTAGAGCAGCATTGATTCTCTCAAGATTGGGTGAATAATACTACAGAATCACTTTGCTTTTTATTTTTCATATTAAGAAGTAAAACTCTAAAGACCATTATAGCAAAATGGTATGTATCTTTCTGAATTGGTTTAAAATTTTTTGTTTGTTTTACACATGACACTATTTTGTAATTTGTTATAAATTCATAATTTCTAAAGGATTATGTTAATATTTAGGGATAAATCATAAAATTCCCCAAATTTTAAATATCCCAAAGTTTAAAATTCAGAATTATTGGAGGAACAAGAATCACAAAACTGTCAAGCTCATATTAGATTTTCAGTGATTTCCGAGATTCATTCTGTTTCTAATGTTTCAGGCTCAATATTTATAGAACATTCTCTCTCAGTTCATATGTACATGAACTGTTTCTTTGTAGTAGTATTCAATGTTTTTTGTTTTGCAGTCCTAAAAAGCATTGATTTGTGTAATGAATTAGGAATTTCCTTTCTTCAAACAACTTTGGAAACCCATGTCTTGTTTTTGTTAATTGATCCTTTGCATACTGTACTGCTGGCTAGACTGCTGCTGGGTTATTTTTCTGTTGTAGAAAAATAAAGATTTACAGCTGAAACTTACTGGATTTCATTAACCAATGTCACCATAAAAATAATAAATAAAAAACAAAGCTTCTATTTAAAAAAAATAAAGATTGTACATATGATACCATAACATCTCTTCCCACCTGAAGATACAAACAAAAAGAACCAAGTTTTCAAAATCCAGAATTAAGACACCCACATCAAATGCTAGTTTAGTCTAGTTGGATGACTGCTATTTCAGTACCTTCCAGGTGAAAACCGAAGGATAGTGTCTGTTACAGTTGAGTCAGTGAGTTTGTCATCTGATACAGATTGTTCTTCCTTGAATAATTCTCAGCTCCACTTTGAGAAAGGCCTGAATTTTCTGATGAAAGACAACATTTGTTGCTCCAATGATTGATATCTAAAGCTAAGAGTTACAAAAATTAAGAAGGCTGCCCCCTCCTCTGAAAAAATATTAGTAGTATGAATGAATGAAATAATAGTGAAATGCTCTCAGTTTAGAAAGAATATTATCTAGTTGGGGAAGGAAGAAGGATGCAAATCACATTTCTGTTTTGAACGTGTCTTGTAGCTATAAATTGCTTATGTTAGCTAATGGTTTTGTTCCTTTATTATAGTCATTAATATTTTCTAAAACAAAAAGTTATAATGATGCCCTATACCTTAAATTTCAAAAAAATTAAAAATTCCAGATGTGTTAGAATAAACACAAAAGCAACATGCCTTAGATTACTGTTAATCAAATGGTGGAGTGAAACTGTATGGATGACAGTATAGGTTAAAAAAATGTTGCTTGCAATGAAGTTTTTAAAATGGTTGCATGTATTCTGTCTACAAAGGAGGTATTGTGATGATAAATTTGTATTTATCTTTATTAAAAATGGCTTAGGGGAGGAGATGGAGAAAAGTATAGGTTTCCATTTTTATTTGACTTGACTCAGTACTGTCCTCAAATGGATTCATTTATTTATTGTAAAGATCAGGGGTTATTTTTTGCTTTCATGTGCCATTTTCTTCCAGACAACAAGTATGCACAACATTTAGGATATATAAACTTTTGCTCTTGATGTTGCTTTCTGTGACTTTTGATGTCTTTCTTAATTTTTTTAGTTTAAAAGAACACAGACTATTAAGTACACAGCTCAGCGAATTATCACAAATGATAATGAAGCTATTTGATAATTTTTTTTTAATTGGTTATTTTTACTCTTTGGAAATGTAAACAATTTAGGGAAAATTTAAACAAAAATAGTAATATTAAAATAGGATTAAAAAAATTTTTGTCAGTATCTCAGTCATAGTTGAAATATCGATTTTGATTCATAGTTTCAAAATCTTATCCATGACTTCTGATATTAATTTTTTCTTACATCATACAAGTAATACCGAATCTTCGCTCACAGGAAGAAAAGATTAATACAAAAAATATGTAAAAAGTAAGGTGAAAGTCATCCTTCCTTCTTCTACCCAAGTTTCCTCTATTCAGAGCTATCACTTTGTGGGAAGTTTAGTGTAAAACTTCCCACATCTTTTTCCATGCATACACCTTTACAACAATTTGTTCTACTTGTTTTTAACATAAATGGGAGTCTGTTTTGCAGTGTGTTCCATGACTTGCCATTTCACTCAGTCTTGAAAAGCTTTATGTGTCATTACATAATAGACACACTTAATTATTTTTTTATTGCTTTGATCTCTTTAATGGTCCTCCTAATGATGAATACTTGTTTCCACTTTTTTCTGTTAAAAAATTCTGCAGTGACTATCCTTGACCCTATCTTATTGACTAGTACTTTCTCCATATTCTAGATGTTATTGTGTTAATTGTATGGCAGATATTTTCTCCCTATGCACTTGTCTTGGTGGCTTTTGCCAAATGAATGTTTTAAGTAATTGTGTTGTCAGGTCTTTTGACCTTTTTCTTTGTCATCTGTGTCATGGATTCTGTATTTCTAAATTATTTATATTCCAGAGATATTTTTATTTTCATTTTTAACTGTCACTTGTAAAACACTTTTTTTTATAGAACTCTGTAAATGACCAATTAGTATATGATACATTCTGATGGTTTGTAGTAATCACATAAGGATCAGTGACAATTTTGATATGAATTTCAGAATTATAAAATAAATGTAATAAATTCTGGAAGAGTATTGGGATTTTGTGTTATTTATGGAATCACTATAGGTAGTCTTAACTATTAATAAATTCATTTTGGTAATATGCTAAGCACTGAAAGATAACAGTAGTAGCACAGTAAGAAGTAATCTTTTTCATCATGAATACTTGACACATGATCAGAAATTTCTCTAACCTCCACTTAACTGCTGCCGCTAGGACCTGCCCTCCACTTAACTTTTTCTGCCATCTAGTGCCAGATTACCCAACAAATACTAAGCCCTTACCTAGCAAAGCAGACCCCCAAAGTAAAAAATATATCAGCCTTTATTATTCAGAATTTTGCAGTTAACATTTTTTAAAGTTGTTTCGTGTGTGTGTGCAGTGTTGCAGAATCAGAACACTAATATTTTCGGTGTTTGGGGCCTTGTAATTTGGCCCTGTGGCTATTTATCCCACCTTTCGATCTTGACACACACAATTTGAGCCCTTGAAACTTGGGCTGATTTTGTCCTACTTCCAGTAATTTCCTATGGAAGTAGCTTATAATTTCTCTTTCTTGTAAGAGAAAGGAATAACACCCTTTAGGAGGTACCATGAAAATATCTTGTAGACCCTGTCATCAGCTCACTTCTACTCTGTACCCTTTCTCCATACCTGATTGGTACAGTTTGAAAAATTATAACTATGCTGTCACCCCTCCTCTCCTTGTTAATTCATGGAAGAGAGGAATCCCTTTTTATATCTACTTAACATCTAGATGGAGTGCTGTCTCATTGGGAAGAAATAGCATGGGGAAAAAAGGTTTTTTGGTGTGTTTTTTTGTTTTTGTTTTTGTTTTGTTGGTTTTTTTGTTTTCGTTTTGAAGGAATGAAAACTACAGCTCAGCAAATTTGGACAAGTCTTATAATTCAGTTTACATTATATTTTAACTAGATTTCTGAGTGCGTTTGCTAACCTAACCGTCACATATACCTATTCAGAACTTGAAATTTGCCTTTAAAGTCACAAAATCACAAAGCACTGTAGTGCTTGTAACACTCTTCCATATTATTGTAGGTGACTAAATGACCATGGAATCTGGAGCAGAGAACCAGCAGAGTGGAGATGCAGCTGTAACAGAACCTGAAAACCAGCAAATGACAGTTCAAGCCCAGCCACAGATTGCCACATTAGCCCAGGTATAAAATACATGGAGAGATTCCAAGTTGTGTCTCTTCCGAGAGGAATATGTTTCAGACAAGAGAATTTAGTTTTTACTACATAGAACAAGCAGAGACATTCTTAGAATATCAAAATTCCTATTTACTTAGCCTAATTTTAGAAATGATAGTATTTATTCAGTAATAACAAAGATGTATTGTCAAACACTAATATGCTATTTGTAGCAACATGATTCAGAAGTAATTATAGTTTAACTGATGGGTAGATTAATTGTCTCTTAAACAAGGGAAGAAAACCTAATATAACTGCTTTTTTTCATATACAGATTTATTTGGGGGCATGGGAATGCAGGTAATCTGAAAGGCTAAATTTACATGCACTTAAACTAAAAAGATAGGATAAGCAAATAAACTGACACAAGTAAATTTCAAGGGTGATAGTAGTTTGTTTACTGTATATTTTAAATATAATTCATAATTCGTTTATTTTTGTCTGAAACATTCTATCTCTAAGGTTTCATTCTCTCATCCTTATTTTTGTTCTTATATATTTTTCCCTAAATATTTTATTAACAACTGTTTGCATATGTATGAGTGAGAAAGGTGATTAATATAAAAACAAACATAAACCTGGTAGGGTAAGAGACTATGCTATTTTCAGATAAAGGCTCCCAGGAGAAAATAATGCTAGCAGAGGCTGTGGGATGTTGAGCTTCAGCTTCACAAAGAGTTTAAAAGCTCCTCCAGGGGAGTCACTGAGCAAGAGTGGGGTCTTGGAAAATAGAAGGCAAACAACAATGAGCTTAAGTATGGGCCAAAAATTGGGCCTCTAGCAGGAATATAGTCAGAAGGAGTGTGCTGTTCTGTGTCTGGGCCGATCTCCAGCCCACAGGAGTAGAAGACACTTGGAGATGAAGTCAGTGTACTCAGAAGAGGCAGGTGCAGAAACACGGGAGAGAGGCAGGTACAGAAACACAGGGGAGAGAGCCAGGACTTCATCAGTATGTGATCAAAGAAAGCATGCACAGGTAAGAATCTGAGCTGCCCCAAGCATTCAGTCAACAGGTACCTTCATGGTGATGACCCTCAACATATCTTTTTCTTGGGCCATACTATTCTGTCTGGTCTGGTTGTCCTCTAAGCCTGCTATATAATGTCATTCTAGAAATTCCTTTCCCCTTACTGTCCTTCTCTTGTGGAGTTTGTGTTCTTGATATAGTAAAGCATGTTTTCGTGATTTCTTGAACAAGTGTGGGTAAAGAATTTTTGATAAAGCATTTTTCTTTAAAATTTTGAAGGCATTGATCTAAATAGTCAGCTTCTAGTATTGCTGTTTGAAGAGGCTAAATCTGTTTTAGTTTGTATGTCTGATATCTTATAAAAATCTTGTCTCTGTTCACAGTGCTTCATTATTTTATTATCGGGTTATTAGGGCCATGGTTTGGATCATTTTTCATCCACTGAAGTGTACTTGGTGGGCCCTTGTATAATGGAAACTCATGTTTTCGATTCTGGGAAATTTCTTTAAATTATTTGGTTGATATTTTTTTCTCATTTCTCTCTTTTCTAGGATCATTGTGATCCAGATGTTATACTTAAAGACTATTTCTCTAATTTTCTCATCTTTTCTTGTTTTTTATGTCTTTTTGTTCTGCTTTCTGGGAGATTTCTTCAACTTCACATTCCAACCCATTTGTTGAGATTTTTATTTCTGCTATAGTGTTTCTAAGAGTACCTTTTGTTCTCTGAATAGTCCTTTTGTGTTTTAATAGCATCTTGTTTAGGTTTTACAAAGGCAATATTTTTCTCTTATCTCCGAGAGTATTAATTAGATTTCGTTTCATTTCAAGTTTTCTTCTCCTCACATAGATTTTCCTTTGTATAGCTTTTTTTCTCCTTCTGTTTGTTCTGGTCTCCATCTTTCCTATCCAAAGCTTTCCTCAAATGTTTATTAATTTGTGGTTGTCTGCTCAGGTTTAAAAGCTGTATTGGAAGCTCTGTGGACATGTTTGGGGCCTAATATCTATGAATTGTGAGCTTCACTTATGGTGACTGTGGCATTCCCAATGTCAATATCTTTTAAGTCTGTCTTCTGCCCCTTGGTGTTGGTCAGATTCCCCAAAGCAAGCTTTGGGAATACCCTGCTTATATGGTAAAGGCCTAGGAGCCAAATGGGAAAAGACGACTGAGATTTAGTATTCCACCCTTGCAGTGCCCGGTGTTAGGCAATCAAAGTTAAGGGACCTTCTGTCCAGAAAATAAATCTCCATTTCTCTGTCAGCATGGGATACATTAGTTGTTCACCCACAGGGAGTTGAGGAGGAGATCTAATTGCTTCTTAACCAGCCTTTCTTATTTTCAGCATCTTCTTTCACTCCACCTTCCAGAGTGTCTTAGATCCTGAGCCTCAGTAAGGATTTTTGTGGTGCAAATCAGGCTTTCCCTGCCTCCGCTTCACAAGTTGGCTTTTTGAGGTCTTCTGAGTTCAATACCATTCATCCATCTGCTTCCCAGCCTCCAAAATTCTTATTCTTTCCCAGTTTCCTATGCAGTGTGATTATGCCTGTAAAAATAAAATCGATTTCATGAAGTTTAGTTGGAGTTTCAGTAAGGAGCAAAACTATATGCACATGTTCAGTGTGTCGTTATTATCAAGCAGTCCTCTAGCACTTAACAACTTTTAAAAATGGGGTTACATGATATCTGAGTTTGGACAGTTAGGAAAAAAAGTTGATTTCCATTTGTATATTTTTTTGTTCTTTTTATTCCCAACTACAGAGTCCATTTATACTGGCTCTCCAAGTCCTTAACACATACATCATACATTTTTGACATAATTTTCTCTTATAATTCTGATACTTGTTAATTTTTCATTAGTTTTTAATACTAGAAAAATATAATAAAATCGTAAAATCCAAGATTATTGTGATGTGATCAATGAACAAGAAAAAAAAGGCTAACTAGTGAAGGGGAGGACAATCTTAATGAGGTGTCTTATTTTACTGTTGGAATATACAGATTTTTTTTGAAGTGGAAAAAAAATATTAGTTTTGACTATGAGAATTTTTTTCTTTTAATTTTCATAAGAGTTTATTTGAGCTAAACTGATGACATATGCCAGGGAGCAAGATTTCAAACTCTCCCAAGAGTGAATTTTTATGAATTTAACTGAAGAGTTGATTAAAAGGATGGTAGTCGTAGCTTCTTGCAGTAGGCAAAGTTAAAAACCTAAATATACAATAATAAGGAATTGATTAAATAAACTGTATAATTTTTACGATTATGCAGCCATTAAAACCATTAACGAAGATTTAATGGAATGCAAAGATATTTATAATGGATTCAAAAGATAAAATAGATTACATGATAGTGTTATCAAAATTTAGTGTATATATGTACCTTTAAAAAAATACCTAGATCTACAGCAAAAATATTAAGTAATTAGCTCTGAGTGGTAAGAATATAAGTGATTTTTTATCTTATTTTTGTGTATCTGCATTTTATAAATTATGATGAAAGGAGACATATAAACTTAGAATGATCAGGGGAGAAAAGGGATCATTCATTGAGTTAGCTTGTTATATTTACCCTGGAAGAGTCTCAGAAGAGGACATAATAATTGCTTCAAATATGAGAAGAGCTTTTATATGGAACTGAGATGAGATACTCTGAATAACTTAAGGTTGTGATTCAGTGTAGGAGAAAGTATCCATGGGTTCGTCAGATAGTCTAGGCTGAATTTATAAACAGGCACCCTATGTAACACTGATGGATGTAGTCCATAGACCACATTTTGAGAACCAGGTAAAACTAAGCAAGATTTATATTGGTCAGAGGGAAAATGATTAATAGGGAAGGACTTCCTAACTGTTCAAAGGTGGAAGCTCATGGTTTTAAACTTTACCTTCATTAGGTATCTTCCCCCCAAGCTTCAGTCAGATATTTGCCTGCCTGCTAAATATCTCTGCAAATTCAAATGTCAGATCAGTTAGTTCTATCATCTGCCACCACCACCACAACCATGAAAAGTTTCTCCTTCTATGTTCTCTGTTTCAATTGATAACATAATCTCCTAATTCTCGTCCAAATATGAAATACATGGGATATCTTTGATTCCTCTCTTACCTCCTTCAACCAGTCACTAATAAAGCCCTTTCTGGCATGCCTCCTGAATTCTCATTAAATCACGTCTCTTATCCCCACAATTCTCATTAAATCACATCTCTCATCCCCACAATTAGTGCTTTATTTCTGGCCATTATCCTCTTACCTTTACTAATATATAGGCTTTCTCAGTCAGTCTCCTCACCTCTACTTTTTTCTTCCTCTGAAATAAATATCTTTCACACTACCACTAAAAAGATCTATCTAAAATGCAAACCTCATTATGATATTCAGGAGTTCAAAGCCCTTCGGTGCCTTTCCCAATCTTCTCAGGGTAAAATGCAAATTCTTTAACATATGTATGGTTTTTCATGACTAGCCTATGTAGCCCCTGCCTACCTCTGTTATTTCGTCTCCCCCTACTTCCTACATCATATAGTAACACACTTAGGTGATCCAGTAGTATTGACTGCTGGTCTTCCCTCTCTGCCGTGTACAGACCACACTGTTTCTCTTTGTTTTTTCCAGTGCTATTCTCTGCCCAGAATTCTGTGCCTCTCCCTCGCAAGTCATAATAACGTGCCTAACTTGTATTCTTTATTTCAGATTCACTTTCTTCCCTGGTAGCCTCGCCTCCTCTCAGGTGGGTTGGGGTAGCTCCCCTTAGTGTGTTCATTTTTTCTTCACAAACCTTATTACTTCACTGAATTATATTCATTTGTGTTCTTTTCCCCCATTTCTTCACACGTACACCCCAATAATTTTCTTAAAGGCAAAGATGTCTTTCTCATTTCTGTAGTTTCAGTTCTAACATTGTTCTCAGCACATAGGTACCTAGTTAGTAACTGTTTACTAAAAGAGCAAATAAAATCCCTACCCTGAATGTGTACAACAGAGGAAAAATACAGACCATCTGATAGATATGAATGACATAAGAGCCCTTTGTACCTAGATATTGACTCATTAAAATAGCCGCCTTTGTGCTTCAGGAAAAAAATTTGTTTCTCTTATATTTTCTCAACTCTGCTTTATGCCTTCAAAAGGAAAATAAATTCTTAAAATATCAACTGTTACCAGTGTAGTGATTTATTTGGGGGGCAGGAATAGCAGATTTCAGATTATAATACCTATTAATACTTTCTCATTAAAGAAAGGCATACTTGTAATTAGTTTAAAATAGAAACTGTGCTGTATATTATAAAATGTATATTTGTTCTAGACGTAGTAGCTAAGTTTTGTCCAAGTTTGAGAGCAATTATATTTTAGAACATGGCTTAGTTGACACATGATATTATGAAGACTCTTGTGTTTCTTCAAGTCTAACATATCTCTTGACTTTCAGTAAATTACTTAATCTCTTTGAGCACTTGATATTTGTCTCTAAAATGGAGATAATCCTTATTACTTAGTCTTGAGTTCTTTGAAGAGCAAAATGAGAAATTGGATATGAAAGCAGATGTGAAAACGTAAAGCACCATACAAATAAAGTGGTATTTAGTGTTCAGAGGAAGTCTGTGTTACATATTTTGATACTACATTAAAAAATATTTTGGTTTTTGTCAATTGGGAGGAGTTGAAAAATGAGGGTGGGGGGAGGCATTTGTAGTTGTTTTTTTTTTTAAGACGGTTCGATTTAATCATTAGTTTCTTTCACAGTAACGAAGTACTTATCTAGCAGAAAGGACATCTTTTTGCTGCTAAAAAGTTGCTTTAAATTGAACATGAGTACTCTCAAAAAGGTATCTGTGATGGTAATTTTTTCCCATGTTCAACACCACAGGTATCTATGCCAGCAGCTCATGCAACATCATCTGCTCCCACCGTAACTTTAGTACAGCTGCCCAATGGGCAGACAGTTCAAGTCCATGGAGTTATTCAGGCGGCCCAGCCATCAGTTATTCAGTCTCCACAAGTCCAGACAGTTCAGGTATGTGTATAAAAAGTTCTGCATCTACTTTTATAACTGTTGTTTATAGCCGTATCTTTCTCCTTTTATTAGTTATGAAAATAGGAACATATCTAGTTCAGAGTTTTATTTTACTTTACAGTAAAAGAATATGCTGCATCTATATAGACCTTATAGGAACACATACATAAGAACAGACTTATACAAAAAATACTTAAGCTACAGAAAAAAAATAATGGATCAGGGGAAATCATTAAGTACATGGGATAAAGTGGAAATGTTTGGGAGAAACTGTAAGACAGATGTACCTCAGTTAAGGAAAATTGAGGCATAAAAATAATGACTGTAATTTTCTAAACATGAAACTGGGGTGGGGAAACTCTTGTCAAAAATTGATTGATAACCTTACCTAAGCTATTATTTGAATTTAGAGATCACATAAAGCATTTGTAAAACCAGCTGCATTTAAGGTTCTAAGTTAGGGTATATAACTTTGAAATAATGATGTATTCAGAAAATATACCTACCTTAAGAGTTGGGGATTATACTACGCATGTTATCTTAGTCTTTGGAGAGATTGCTCTTTAGGATGGATCCAAAGGAATTAAAGACACATAGACTTCTGAAGGTGACTAATTAATTGTAGGTAAAACCTAGAGCTCACTACATTTTGCAGTGAGCTTATTGAAGAAAAAGAAAAAAAGACTTGAATGTTCATTCAAGTAGGCCATAACCCCAAGCCTCCCATTTCCTATTTTTTGCTTCACAGTCTTCCTGTAAGGACTTAAAAAGACTTTTCTCCGGAACTCAGGTGAGTCCTAGGTCTTAGATTTATGGAGAACTATTTTTAGAAAGGAAGATGAGAAATTATTCTTTGTCTTTGTCCTTCCCTTCTCTGTAAACATGAAATTCAGGCTTGAGTAAAAATCCTAGAGATCTTCTAGGTCTAAGCCAAACTTCTTACCCAGCCATTAGTCTATTGCTTAATTTTTCTATATATCTTTTCTCCCCTCTTCCAAATGGTAGTCGAGTATTACTCAAACTCTTTCAGGGAAAAGAAACTCTTATCTCCTGAGGTAACCGATTTATGATTAGGGGTAATTGCTAAAAGACTTTTCCTTGCACTGAACCAGAATTTTACCTGGTGGACCCATTTCTATCCTCAAGTACTAGTTGAGCAAGTTTAACTTCTTTTCTGTTGGACTGCTTCCTATTCTCCACTTCCTGCCCCCTTCCCATTAAAAAAAAAAAAAAAATCCAGACTAAACAGTTGCCTATTTGTCTTCAGCCATTTATTATATGGTGTAGCTTTGATTTCACATCACCATCTTGTCTTCTTGTGGGTAAGCTGTTGTATTTTTCTTGAGTATGGTAGCAAGACTGATATTTGTAGAAGGAAAAGTGCCTCCTTTGTTCTAGAAGTACTCTGTTAACGTTGAAAGGACATACTTGATTTTGTCAGCCACATCATACTACTGGGTATTGAGATTCTATTAACCCATCTCTTCTTCATTCTGTCCTTGTGCTTTTGGTTTGCTTGAACTCTTAATGGGAAAAAAAAAGAATGTTTTCATGTGAAATCATTAAATTGTATGAATTTCCATACTGAAGGATACTGGGAATAAAATTTGTTAACCAAATAGGAGACATCGTTGTCCAGGTAAAGACCAAAGAATTTGATTTCTGTGGAATCACACTAACTCAGTTATAGTCTCCTATTCTTTGCCTCAGTTTTTATTTCGTTGAATGCTACTTTACTGTTTTCCACACTATGTCATTACTAATTCACTACTTGTATCTTCCTCTTGATAATAGTAGAAACTAGATTCCAAATCTCACATTAATCTTTTTCTTTTTCACTTATAATTACCAAAATTATAGCCACAAAATTAAAGGTTATAATTTTTGGATATAATATATAATATTCATTTATTATATTCTTCATTTTAACCTTTACTTTGTGGCAATGATAATAATAATAAAGACCTAGGGGGTTATATGGCAGTTAACTATAGACATGTGTTTACTGTTTTAAGAACACATTTTTCCATTAATGGGAGCTATGCTTATAATTGAAAGCATAAATTCTACAAGTGGAGACACAAATGTAGTATTTTTTTTCTTTAAAGGACCTAAACCATGGAGAATCTATTACAGAGCTTTAATGGTCACTTCAGCAGATTAACAGTGATTAGTATTAATAACTAGATAGTTTATATCGGAATAGGTAGTCAAACAAGGAGAAAAATGGCCCCTCACACTTCTAGATGGAAGAATATTAGTATTCTAGAATAACACTACCAAAATATACAAGGTACAATTCTCAGGTGTGAAAATAATATATTAAGACTTCTGTTTATATTTTTTAATCTAAGAATATTAGAAATTAAGCTATATTAATATGATATATGGCTTGACGTTGGTGCCCTAACTTTATTGAAGTGTATGTATGAGCCAGATCTCACAGATTATGTGAGAATCCTCCAAAATAATGGGACATTAACAGTGGCATCCTTACCTGTCATTTGTTGTTTTTGGATACATTTTTAATATAATGCAGGTTAAACATGTCAGGGGATTTATGAGTTATGTTACCTTAAATGATTACATTCATTCCGTCAACAAATTTTTATTTATCACATGCTATGTGCCAGTCACTATTCTAGGTTCTTTGAAAGACAACAGTGAACAAATAATACTTCTCTATTCTCATGAAGATCACATTTGAGCAAAGAGAGACCATGAAAAAATAAAATATGTCAGGTGAAGATAAGAGCTGGAAAGATGATTAAAGCAGGGGAAAGAGATGGAGAATGATTCCCAGAGAAGGATGTTCTATTTTATGTCGGGTGGTCAGAGAAGCATGGTGAGCACAGGGCAGTGAAGGAGGCTAACCCATACAAATAATAAAAAGGCAAGTCTAAAGCCTCAGAAATAAGAGTATGCTTTACATATCAAGGAATAGCAAGGAGATGTAGCTCAAATAGAATAAGTAAGGGAGACAGTGGTTAGAGATGAAATTGTTGATAGAATCTTTACAATACTTTGTAATGTGGTGATATCCACAGTAAAAATCTCTTGTGCAACGTAAAGATTAAAGGGTTATCATGGAGCACAGAGTATTTAAGAGTTATCTAACATAAGGATGAGTTACTTGTTTGTTTTTTACATAAGACAAATGTTCCACAAATTTTTGAAAAAAATTTCAACTATTTCTAGGAAAGCATAGTGAGAGTAACGGCTTTTTGAAAGAAACTTCTGCTGTGGAGAGAGCATTTTGAAAATGGAAGTTTGGAAATGTGTTCATACTTTTTTATTAACTGCAAACAATTTAATTTGTCATCTAAAAACTCAAATGTATATACTTTTAAAACCCCAGAAATAGAATTTTCTAAAATTTTTCAAAAGTTTTCTAGTTTCAATACGTATTGAACTTATTTGTTAAAATATGAAAGCATAACACCTTTTATTAGCACACAGCTGACTGACAGCAGACGAAAATGAAAAGCGATTATTTAATAAGCCCAGCCAAAAATGCACTTACTTTTATATCCACATCTCATGGTTCTCTTTTTCAACAAGAGCAGGTATTAAATCACATTTCAAAATCCCAAGCTTAGAATCGGATTTTTTTAGTCACTTATAAAATATTAAATGATTTTTGAGGAAGCATATTACAGCAAATCACTCACTATTATGAAAAATTAAATGATTTATCTTTAAGAAACTTACAAATATATTTTAATATTTATATTTGATCTATTTCTTTAAAAATTATTGTTTTATAAATAACACTTGAAATTACAAATAAGAAATTTATATACTTATGTAAATTTTGCTTAATTTATAAGGGTGAGCTGTGGTCCAAAGAGTTTGGAAATCATTGCTCTAGGCTTTTATTAAACTTCTTGATCCAGTGAGTAAAAAATCTAAACTGTGAGTCTGAACTCTACCCAGGAAAAGTACTTAAGTTTCTAGGGGAAAACAGCTAATATTACCATTGCTTTGGTTCTCCCTGATACTTTATTTTGAAATTTCAAAAAACATCAAAATAGGAAGGTTTTCTCACACATAAACAGGTGATGAGTTTTTAATAAAAGGAAGTTGAAAACCATAGATCTCAAACTTTACATCTGTAAGTGATAGTTTGGCTTTTTGAAAATTTCTTAACTTATAAATGGCCATGGTTAAAGACCTATTTAAGGAGGCCAGAAAGGGGTTTTGTTTATAAGAGGTGACAGGAGGTGAAGCCCAGAGGAAGTGGCTCTGTCATTGAAATGTGATGATAGTCTATGATACTTAAAATTGGGATATAATTTTTCATACGGTTATTTTTAAGTCTATTAAATATATTAAACTATAATAGTATTTATAAAAAAGGATTTTGATATGATTTTGTTAGTCTCAGAAATGTAGTTCCAGTGTGTTTTTGGTTTTATTTGCTTGTTTTTTGGTTTTTGGTGGATAATCCATGGAAATTGGCTTCATAGTTCTAAATAATTACTATATAGTAGTAAATTAATACGTTCTGTCTGAATTGATAAAATCTTTTAGATCAGAGGAAGTAGGGGCTTTTCTACTAAGAGCAATAGATCCACTGATTTTGGGAAAAAACAATGACTATATATAAAAAGCAACATTAATTTACTTGATTTCAAAACTGTCCTGTAGATGGATTATGTGCCATGTTTTAAAGTTGTTTTCAAGACTTTCAATTTAGGAGAGTGTGCTCAAGTTACTATATATCCTTAGAAGATTGTAAGGATGAGGGTCAAATGAAGAAGGCAGAAAGAACAGTAGAACAACTAAGGTTCTGAGAAGTATTAATGACAGTGAATACTTGTTATAGTACTGTTCACTTTGAGTTCAGTCTTGTTCCTTGAAATTCTGACCTGCTGAGGCCTTTTCACAGCTGCTCATGTACTGTACATCTATGAGAAAGGCTGCAGACTATGCTGAGTGGGCTAGTTACAGCAGGTACAAATTAGAGGGAAATTGTTATATGTGCTCCTTTAGCAGTAGCTGTAGTATTATTACTACTCTACAGAGAACAGGCTAAATTCAGCCTAGCCATCTTCTTATCTGTCATTTCTGGATTCCTTAAACGTTCCCTGTTAATTCTTAGGTCTTTTAAGACTATTCTTCTTATACTTTAAAGTGTTTGGATGAGACATTACTTTATTGTAGGTATATTTTTTGAAGCATCACTAGATTTAACTGATTTCATTATAAAGTGAGTGCATATCACAAAGCCCTGTCAAAATGAGTGCCCACTCTCCAGAACCCTTAGGCTCAGACCACATACAAGGTACCTTTAGGATTTCTCAAGTTCCTCTGAATATGTTTTTTCTTATTGCCATTGCCATAAATTTTGATCTGGAGCTAATCCACAGAGACCCTTTTGGCTTGGTTAAATCTAATTCTCACTCTTGACAGCTTCATGCACACCTAGTTCAGCAAAGACTAGGAGTGTCTTGTTGAGTAGACTAAGGAAACTTGGCAGTATAAATTTGACAGAGAAGCTTGCCTAGATGAATGGAATTCTAGTCTAAAAATGGTCTTAAAATATCTCTGGGTTGCTGCTTCTGTCAAAACTGGTTTGAGATTGGAACCAATAGGACTTTGATGCTAGTAAGGATGTCTGAAACTGAGATGCCAAGTATTGACAGTGGCTCCACTACTTCCCAGCTTTGTGATTCCGATGAGTTACTTAAATTCTTTGTGCCTTAGTTCTTCCATCTATAAAATGGATATAATAATCATACTTATCCAGTGCCTAATGTTACTCTTTTAGTGAGTATTAAGTAATATAACAGGTATGTGCTTTAGCAGAGCACCTGGCATGTAGTAAGTTCTCAGTAAATGCTAGTTGCTATTATTATCCCTTTATTAAATGTACCTTCATTATACTTCTGTCCAGGAATATTTCCAGAAATGCACAGTTCTTTACCTTAAGTGTTTGTTTAATAAAAATAATAGAATGCCAACTTTAAAACATGTCTATATGTAGCAGAGAACTTCTTACTAACTTGCTTCAAACAACCATCAGGAACGTGGTCGGAGATCACCAATCTTATTTGTACAATTGTAAATATATTCACAAGCATTTACATAGTAGGAAAGGAAAATATTTGTATAGTCACTATATAGATGTATTACCAAATATTTATTCATTTATTCTTTCTGTTATGTCAGAAACCTTATTTTACTTGGTAGTTTTGTTTTAACTGTAAGAAAACAACTTACAGGTAATATTGACGCATTCAGGATTGATTACATGAAGTCCTGAAAGAGATTAAGCAAAATTTGGGTGTCACAGAAGTTTTGTTTTAACAAAACTTTTAGGTACTCTGACTTCTATAGAATAAGTAAAGAGGAGAAGAGAGTGATTAGTATAGTTATCTCCCATAAAAACTGACTTTTTATCTACTGAAGCATTTATAAGGTTTTATATATGTCCTTTTTTATTTGACTTCTAAAATTCATAAAAAAATTTTATGGGAACTAAATTTGATTATCAAGATAAAGTTTTTCTTTTTTTAGATTTCAACTATTGCAGAAAGTGAAGATTCACAGGAGTCAGTGGATAGTGTAACTGATTCTCAAAAACGAAGAGAAATTCTTTCGAGGAGGCCTTCCTACAGGTAAGGAATTTAAGAATTAAAAGATGTTAGAATCAGATGTTGGAAGACCAATTATCTGCTTAGTTCAAGACCCTATAGCTTATTTATCTTCATTTTGAGTTACTTCTCTCAGAATAAGTTGAAGCTTATCATACAGAATAAGAGTACTTCTTACTCTGAACAGTCCTGGATAAACACTGATATTTTTTTCTACTTCTGTTTCTATAGGTTATACTGGCTGCTTCTTTTCTATTAAAAAGTTTGGAATACATTTGATAAGGTTATAGCATTTTCTAGTTACATGTCAGTTCTTAGACTGTACTATTCATCTACTTAGCAGCACATTTGCAAACCATTTCTTGTGCCATAGTATTTAGCAGATAACTGTTAATTTATAGTTGGATGATGCTTTGCTGATATCCACTAATTTTAGGGGCATCTTACTGTAGTTTTTGTATTTGGCTATAGAAGTTGCCTGGTCCATGCCTTGCCTCCAAGATGGACCAGAACCATTTTTTATATATATATAAATTGGCTCCATATTCAAAACCTCCAGGAAGAACAATTCTACAAAGCTTCATAAGCTTGCTTCAGAGTTTAATAAACTTCAAACGTATAACATTCTTCTTTGTTATTAGTCTGAATTATTTTATGTATATTTCTCTTTTACAAAGGAATAGTTAATTTTTTTCCCCACTCATCTCCTAAGCCAGTCCTTTTTTCTATCCTCACAATTTAATTAAGAATCCTAATGAATATCAGTAAGTTGATTTTGAAATTTTAAGAAATTTTATGTTACCAAGTATGTGTTGTATGCATTTATACTCATAATTTTTTTAATATAGCTAGTTTTAAGATTTTATCTTTGAAGTATATCTCATGTTAGTATATGACATATTTGGTCTTGAAGTAGATCCAACCTGGTATTTAATAAAACAAGCCACATGGACTTGTCTGTGTATAAATTCTAGGCAAATCTTAGCTATACACCTTATAAAATATAAGCAACATATAGAAAAGTATCTTTCTTATTTGCCTAAATTGTCTGGTAGCCTATATCCCAGCAAATATGATTTAAATAATAACACCTTTATTAATAATGAAATAGAAGATGCCTGAGACCACACATATGTAGAAAAGGAGCTACTTTAAGGTATCCTTCCTTACAGCCAAACCTCCATGGGGGGTGGGGGTACCATTATTTTTTTTTTAAGTTTATGAATTCTTGAAACCTAGCCTTTATCTATGTCTTGATTATTATAACAATATCTCTAACAAAGTATTTATGATATGCTTGTAAGGTTGGAGAAATGGGGATCAATTGATAATATAAGATGGGTTTTTTTTATTTGAACAACCCAGCTTTATAGTGATTAATTTATTATACCCAGAGGAAGTCATTGAAGAGCTCTCACTTAGTCTCATCTGGCTTGGTATTTTTACTAGCAGTTAGCTGAAAAACGTAGAAGCCATGCTTATAAAGTTTACAGATGACAGAGCCTTAAGGGATAAGTATCCCAATGGATGGGGAAATAAGTACTTTGAAAGATCTTAATAGCCAATGGGGAAAGACTGAAACAAATAGGATGAAATGCTGGTGATAAAAACATAGAGTCTAAATTAAGTAAAGGAATTACAGTTGACCCTGAACTAAAATGCAGATTTGAACTTGACAGGTCCACCTAGAGGTGGATTTTTCCAGTGGACCTGTGCAGTTCAAACCCACGTTGTTCAAGGGTCGACTTAAGTTACAGAGGATTTTCAACTGCTCGGGCAGTCAGAGCCTTTAACCTCCTCTTTCTTGTTCAAGGGACAAATTTAGTAATCTTGCTGCTCAGACCACATCTGGAATGTACTTTAAGAGAAAGTGAACTATACCTCCAGGGGGAGAATGACCAGGATGGTCTGGAGCAACAATTTGAGAAACTGGAAAGAAAAGGCTAAGAATGATCACTGGCATTATGCAAAAGAGATTTTTTTGCTGGTCTAGAGTAGAAGCCTTTAAACTTTTTTTTTTTTTTACACGACAATCCACAAGAAGTACATTTTTATAGTTCTCCATATACATACACACAATTATACATATTCATATATTTATACAATTACACATTCACATATAAATATATATGGGTATATGTGTGTGTGTGCATATACAGATATACACATACATATACCTATATGTAGGCATCTGAAGCAAAAGTTCCACAAAGCAGCACTCACCATTATGTGTGATGTTCAGCTGTTTTTTTTGTTTATTGTTTTATGTTGGCTGTAACCTACTTTATTGTTTTCAGGCTTACATATGGGTTGTGATCTCAGTTTGGAAAACATTGCTCTAAAAACCAATATTACTCAAACTATGGTCCAAAGAGCAAACTGATAAGTTAGCATCTGCTTAGTACAAATTCTTGGGCCCCTTCCCCATACTTAATGAATTAGAGAATCTCTGGGAAGGACACGCAGTAGTCTGTGTATAACATGCTCTTTAAGTGCTTCTTTGTATGCTGAAGTTTGAGAAACAGTGCTCTAGAGCAGTGATATCCAAAAGTGTGATCTGTCCACAAGCTGTTTAAAATAGTTATGTTTCTCATTTGCAAAGAGATAAAGGAGAGAAAATCATCCTTACAAGAAGAATAAGAGTTACTAAATGGAAAAGAATAAGTAAGAAATATGGAAAAGAATAAGTAAGAAATATGGAAAAGAATAAGTAAGAAATCTTGGAAATGAGAAGTAGAAACCAGGGAATTAAAAAACAATGATGACAAACCAATAAACGCGATAAACTAGATACAAGTAACTAATAAGATAACTGGTAAACTGGAAGAGAACTGAGACTGTAACTCAGAATGGTGAACAGAAATAGGTAGAAAATATGAAAGACATGTGAAAAGTCATGGAGAATAGAGTGAGGTGCTTCAGTAGAAACATTTTTACAATTTCCAGAGAAGAAATTGAGAGAAAGGAAATACTTAAAGAGATAATAGTAAAGTTAGGGTTTTTTTCTCCTCCTCTGTGATTACGTTATTCGTTTGAAAATATGGTAAGGTTCATTTGTTTTTGTATTCTATTTTTAGAATTTTCCCCATCTTCGTTGATATTTTCTTTTGTGTTGAATATGTGAAACATTAACATGTTTCTAAAAGTCAGAATTGTACAAAAAATATATATACACATACACTCAGAAGTACCCCCCCATTCTATCTTTTTTACTTCTTTCCCACCCACTCCTAGTAGAAAACGAATCTCATTAAACTGTCTCATTTATCCTCTCTGGTTTTTTCTTGAAGAGATGAGCAGATACATGTCTATTTTCTTACTTCACTTTCTTATACAAAAGATACCATGCTGTATCCATTATCTGGATGAACCATAGTTTATTCAACCATTCTCCTATATGTGGGCACATAGGTTGTTTCCAGTATTTTGCTGTTATAAACAACACTACCATGAATAACCTTATACATATGTATTTTTGTACTGTTGGAAGTATATCTTAAGGGTAAATTCTTAGAAGACTGCTGTGTAAATACAATTAGTTTTGGTTGATGTTACCAAATTCCTTCTGTAAGGGTTATGCCAGTTTTATACTCCCAACATCAGTGTATGAGAGTGTTTTCTCACAGCTTTGCTAACAGAATATATTATACTTTTTTTATTTTCACCAATCTGAGAATTGGAAAGTTAAACTTCATGTTTTTCATCTTTTTTCCCATCAATTTTTAAGAGTTCTTTATATATCAGGGATATTGGCCCTTTATATGTAATACATGTGAATATTTTTTCTATTATTATTCATCATCTTTTGACTTAATTTCTGGTATTCTTTGCCCTGCAAAAGAATCTTGTTTTTCTGTAGTCAATTTTATTAATCTCTACTTGCACCTGGATTTGAATCACAGTCTTTCTTTACATTTAGGTTAAGGAAAAATTCAACTGTGTTTATTCTAGTCCTTCTGTGATTTCATTTTGACACAGATCCCTGGTCCTTTTTTAGTTTACTCCTGTAAATTACTATATTTTAAACTTCTATCCTAAGCACTAGCAGCTTTCTACTAGTTTTCTGATATTTTTTTATTTATTTAGCAAATAAATGTTATTTTTATTGTAATTATTATAATTCTCTCTTTTTCTAGGAAAATTTTGAATGACTTATCTTCTGATGCACCAGGAGTACCAAGGATTGAAGAAGAGAAGTCTGAAGAAGAGACTTCAGCCCCTGCCATCACCACTGTAACGGTGCCAACTCCGATTTACCAAACTAGCAGTGGACAGTATAGTGAGTAATAGATATTTCTGTTTTGGAAAGTGATATGAAAAACTAATGTCTGTATAATCACCTTAAGGAAATCAAATAAGTGCCAACTCTTCTCAGTCTCGGCTGTCATTGTTATATTTCCTTTACTGTTCAGTATGCAAGTTCTGTAACAGAAGTATTTTATTTTTTCAGGGTTTTAGTTAAGATTATTCAAGAATGTAAGCCTTTAGATCAGGGGTCCCCCAAACCTGGGCCACAGACGAATACCAGTCCATGGCCTGTTAGGAACCCGGCCACACCACAGGAGGTGAGCTGCGAGCAAGTGAAGCTTCATCTGTCTTTTGTCTTTGCAGCCACTCCCCAGCACTGGCATCACCACCTCAGCTGCACCTCAGATCATTAGGCATTAGATTCTCATAGGAGCACAAGTCCCTGGTTCCAAAAAGATTGGGGACTGCTGCTTTAGATAGCCCATTGCTTTATGCAGATGCATGAAGAGTCTTATAAGTTTCTCAAACCACTACTTGAAGATTTTAGTCCTCCTATAACATATAATGCTAATAGAGAACATGAGTTTTTTCAGATAAAGAAATTAATCATTCTTTGATTATGTTTAAGGACAAAATGGTCTCATTATTCATCTGTTTTAATACTTAGTCTTCCCTTCTAGTATTTTAAAATAGTATTTAATGTTTTGTGGTTGGGGTGGAGAGGCTTGGTTGCAGTCTACTAGCACATTCAATTATTATTTCTTTTAATATAAAAGGTAGTGAATTATGATAATGAAAACCTAGGGATTACTGAAATTAAGTCCTTTTTGACTCACAGAAAGCAAAGATTTCTTTTGCAAAATTATCAATTGCCATTTCTGTGGTATCTGACACTTAGGTATCTCTTATCTTTCACCTAAATCTGTTTTATAAAATACTTTGAGTTCTGCTATTGTTTGATCAAAGGCATTTGTGTGAATGGTTCTTTTTGTTCTTTGTTTCCAATACCTTTTTGCCTCCCAGAGTGCCTCACTTATTGATTTCTTCATTTTGATTTGTTCCTTAAATCCAGGACTGCCCATTATATGTTTTCTCCCTCCCTTCGTTAATTACAAATTAAATGTACACATTGAAACTTCTTTGCTGCATTAGTTTTCTAATGCTCTATGGTAGCCTGCGTCAGAAATACATATAAAAGTTTGACTCCCAAGTTAATAGTTTTCCAATCACAACTCAGCCTTGGTCTGCATAACTAATTTGCATTCCAGCTGTATTAAAAACAAATTCCCAAGTAGCAGACTTTTTATTTTTAGCTTTCTCAAAGCTGAAACTCTTGATAATAAGTAAAAGGAAGGTATTTTTGAATAAGCGTCTTGTTCACTCTTTTAGTCACCTTTTTCTTTCTTAAGTTCTTATTGACAGAGGTAAACAGGTACTACTGTATACATGTACATGTGTATTTTTTACCCTTATATTCATACTGTTTCAGTTATTCAAGATGTGTGTTCCAAGACATTGATACATGACCTTTATTTTTCCCCTACTTCAGCATGCCCAAGAGATACAGCATACTCCTGTTAGTGACAGTGATTCACTTAGCAGTGACTCTTACTTGAACTAGAAAGCATGCTCTTAAGAAAGAGGTGTATCAGAATCTCAAATAGGAAAGTGAAATTCAGAAAAGTAGATATTTAATTTGGCACACTACTCTCCTCCAGCAACTGAAAATTGCTAGTTTTAAAAGGTTAATACTTTGAGATTTTAAACTTTATTCATTATCTTTATCCTTTATGCTCTCTATATATACCAATATGGCCTTGATGGGACTGATTTAACATTATGTTCTTGTTTGTCATTAAGAGCCAATACAATAACTACTTATGTATACAACATTTATATATTTCTTAACTTATAAAATAAATATATGGTTGTGAAAATTGAAATAGTAGAGATTCATAGTATTAATAAAAAGTGAAAATCTCTTTTATACCATATATAGATATATACACATATAGTTGTGTCTTTAACAGCTACATTTTGTTTTACTGTGTAAATAAATATAACATTTATTTAAACATTCCCCCCACACACATACTGATGAACCTTTAAGACATTTCTACTCTTCCAGACAATGCTACATGAACATTCTTATATATGTATTAAAGTCTCAGTGGGGTAGCATCCAAAGAATAGAATTATTGAATCACAGCACGTCCTGCCCAATTGCCCTTTCCAGTTGGCTGTACCAATTTCTGTTCCTTCATAAATTGGTTATTTTTTTTTTTATTAATACTGTTACTAGTTTTATCCATGCTAGGTTCACTGTCTCAGATGATAAAGTCTTGAGAGATTTTTAGGTAGAAAAATATGTGTCTGTCATTTTGAACTTGAATTTTTTGTTTCACTAAATAAAACTGTAACCCATGATGTTTTCAGAACTCTTTATTTTGGCTACTCAGAATCTCAGCTACTTTTATGTTTAATTGTATTTTTCTTTCTAGATTTTCTAGTAGAATTATTATATATACACGTATAGACACATCAGTCATTTGACTTCTTTTTCTTCTTTAATGAATTTAATTTCATGAAAGCTATTTCAAATTCTTTTGGAATAGGCAAGTATATAAACAAGTATTGAGAAAAACCATGTTTGATAGGCTGCTTTCATATATACATGATCTCATTTGGTTTTTACAACAATTGTCCTTAGTGGCTAGAACCAGATATTTTTATTTTTACAGAAGAGATAACAGATTCAAAAAACAGTTTAGTGATGGAACTTGCACTAGAACCCAGATCTCTTGCTATCTAGTTTTCTACTTCTTTCTTCCCACCTTGAGTTCATTGTATGTAGCCAAGAAGAAAGCTGCGTGTATTAAATACAGTGGAATTTGCTTATTAACTCTATATGAGAAATTGTGGTTTGAGTCTATTAACCTTCTGATTCTTTCAAGTTATCCAGCAATATTAATCTCAGAATAGTTCTTACATATCCCTTGTGTTATCTTTGTCTAAGATAAGTAAAACATATGGGATTAGCTAAAGTGCATGGATTGTATATGCCAGCATCTTAGTTTCCACAGGTATCATTTGCTAAACCAAATGATAGCCATTAACTGTTATTATTTCTTGACTGAACAGTAGATAATCAAATTTCCATAGATGTGTGACTCGGGATATTAGTTATTAAAGCTGGCTAACAATTGATCCCAAGTTAATTCCTTTCTAACAGACAAAAAGTAACATGCTTAAGTGTCAGACATGTTGATATATTCACTGAAAAATCCATTAATGCAATTTTATATGTAATATTGTAATTTTTAGTCCTCTTTCTGGAAAACTTGAACTCTTAACAGGGATTGTATCTAGAGAAGGATCCAACTACTTATCTCAATGCTGGTATCCAAAAGATTGCTTCGTCCAAATAAAATAATGATCTATTTCTTTTTTTAAAAAACTTTTTCCATGTTATTAGTATGGGCCAAACTTGATTACTTTGTAACAGATGAATGACAAGTATGGTTAATTAATGAATAATCAACAAAAGATCCTATATGAGGATGCTTAGATATGTAACTTAGAGATAGCAATAAGGCATTTTTCTCTAAACGATGATCTTGAACTCCAATTTTAAACTCTGTGAGAGACTGATAATTAAGTTCCATAGGATATCTCGGTTGTTTCATTGAATGGACTTTTGTTATAGTTTATGCATTGCTAGCAAGGTAGAGAAAAAGATGCATTATTCAACTGCTTTATTATGTATTAAAACAACATTTTATGGGGTGCCTATTACATGCCTATTTCTGTGCTAATTAAGTACATGAAAATAGATAAGAAAAACCATCATTTTCTACTCTAAATAAATTTATTTCCTAGTGGGACAACAAATATTAAACAATTAAAATATTAGGTAGTTAATGCTAGATTAAAGGAAGTATGGATCACAAAGTTGGTACCTCCTCTGAACCAAATAACTTCAAAAGGAATCTAATATTTTCTCACTTATCTATTTTTTAAAAAAATTGTTAACAGACATTATTATAAATTGTAATGTGGTTCATAGAGTGCATTTGTATTATAGAAGTTGGATGTGGGCTTCCTGAGCAGAAAGTACTTGAGAATACCAAATCCTTCTTGATGGTGTTATTTACTGTAATAATTTCTCCTAGCTTATGTCTTGCAAATTATTCTACTTTGAATTTAGTGTGTTGTAAAAGTCTTATATGGTATTAATTAAACTTGTAACAAAAAATCCATTGGGTTTTAGTTGCCATTACCCAGGGAGGAGCAATACAGCTGGCTAACAATGGTACCGATGGGGTACAGGGCCTGCAAACATTAACCATGACCAATGCAGCCGCCACTCAGCCGGGTACTACCATTCTACAGTATGCACAGACCACTGATGGACAGCAGATCTTAGTGCCCAGCAACCAAGTTGTTGTTCAAGGTAAGAGAATTCAGAATTCATACATGTGGTAAATTCTTTGAAAGGTTAAAATGTTATAAACTCAGAAAAAGTAAGTATGATACTGCAGAGTACTGTTAAAATGTAGTTAATTTTTCTTTATGATAGATAATATTTTCCATGAACTCTTCCATTATTCTAATTGGACCAAAATGTCATGGCATAAAAACAACTATTTTCAGTTTTAAAAATATAATGTCTATCTTTAACACCTCTAGCATTTGGGGGTAGGAGAAACAGAGTAGGATAGAGGAAAGACAATGAAATCAGGAGTTAGGAAAGCTAGATTCTAGCTCTAACTATAGATTCGCTATGTGGCCTTGTGTAAGACTCATCCTCTCTCTGGGCCTCATTTTTTTTCATGTGTCAAATGAGAGTTGTACTAAGTCATTAATAATCTTTGGAGGTTCAAAATTCTGTTTCTCTGCTTTTTATTCAAAATAAATTTACATCCTCATTTCTAAGATCATCATTTTTTATTTTAAATGAAAGCATTATATTCTGAAAAATCTTATACCAGTGTGCAGCTCTGCTGGTCTTTGGAGAGAAGTAGTAGTTAAATCCTTGATGAATTATGAAAATGGAATTTTTTTCTTTTATTTTTTAATTTAATGCTTTTTGTTTTTTTCCTATTTATTTCAGGAATATTTATAGATAGGAGTTAACTATTTTTCTTTTAACACATTTGAATATTTCAAGAATATGATGTATGCCAGCTTGAAAATTTGCATATTAAGGAAATAATAAATGTTTCTAAAAATATTTTCATTAATAATATGTTTTGCTTCTGTTAGGTAATGACAGTTGTGCCCCTTCGCTGTCGATAATTTTTAAATAATCCTAAAACATCAACTAGAGAGAGTCATAATTTATTTAAAGGGCCCTAATGTATTTACAGAATATATTCTGTTACTAAACAAATAATATTTGAAGAAGATAATATATTTTGCTTATTAATGGGAGTAAAACACCTTTTCACTTTACATGCAGGTACTCAAAAATTGTAAAGCAGGATGTCAGTGAATTTGAATTCTGAACGTCAGTTTGAAGATGGTAACATGTTTAGTATATAAATCTTTTCCACTCAAACTACACATTTTAATTGATATTTAACAAATAAGGATAATTTTATAAAGTCCTTCAAATTCTTTCAAATAATGTTAGATTCCTTATTCTTAGAAGGGCATATTATTAAGCTGTTTTTAGAAGCAGTCTGACAAGTAGTGATTATATTTCTTTTCACAAGTAATGGATCATTTAGTTAGAAGAATAAAACTTTAGTCATTATCATTTACATTAAAACAGTGTTTACAAATAATATAATTGGCATCACGTGGTACACTTTTTCATACTTAGAGTTTTGTTTCAATTAAAAATTTATAATAGTTGACCATAATGCTTTATTTTCTCTTCCATTTTGCTATTTTATGAAAAATCATGGTCGTTTTTATGTCGTGGCAAGAGTCTACTTGAAATTTTTTAATATGAATTTACCAATATCAAAGGAAGACATTGAGGACTATACTCTATCTAGGAAGATGATCCAAGCTGTGCCCTACTTACCTTTTAGACTTAAGGTTGGTAAGCATGTTAACAGAATAGAACTGCATTCTAGCAGACGTAGGTTAAGACTTCTTTCACCCAAGTTTCTATACTAATAAATACATTACATTGGGAATTATTTCTCAATAATGACTCAGAGAGTGCTGGTTCCTTCAGTATTTTAGTCAGAATCATCTGTTCCATTGTTTTCCCCTTTTAATCCAAAGTGTATATGATTGACACATGTAGTTTTACCAAGTCACAGTGCTTCAGTGTCTTATATCATACTCATCTTTTTTCTTTAAGCTGCCTCTGGAGATGTACAAACATACCAGATCCGCACAGCACCCACTAGCACCATTGCCCCTGGAGTTGTTATGGCATCCTCCCCAGCACTTCCTACACAGCCTGCTGAAGAAGCAGCCCGAAAGAGAGAGGTTCGCCTAATGAAGAACAGGTAGGTACATATATTGCATTTACTTAAATTATTGTAAGTCAAATATGCCTTCAGGTTGTGCCATATGTGTATCTTTTATATCTGCTGACAATAGGATTTTGGTGTTGAGTTTTTTTCTGGTAGAATTGATTGATCTTGCTAAAACATCTTTATTTAATTAGCTGCACTTATAAGATGGCTAATGGGATTATGGATTAATCTTCGATTATAGAGTAGTTTTCTTTCATGCAGTTTCCCCATGGGAGTTTTAATGCACAATTTGCTATATTTTCACTAGGCTCTAACCGGCTAGCTAGGTTATTTAAAAATTATTTCTTTTCATGAGTAGTATATTTCAAGAAGATCAAGAATTTCATGTATGTATATTAAAATTAAATGTTAAGTTAAATTTATTTGTAATATAGTAAATATATGATGGCCAGTACATGTCTTAATGAATATTACCTTTACTCAAAATAATAAGTTTAACATCTAAATAAAGATCCTTTGAAAATAGATTAATTCTAAGAATACCTCGTTATTAACAAAATCTTAAAATAGAGTTAGTCTTCAATAAAAATGCTGCACACAAAAATCTATGAAATGTGGGCTAAAGTAATTATCATAAAGTAAATTTACAGCTATAAATGATCTTGTCATCAAGAAACAGAATAAAATATTTGTATTAACTTATCTTAGTATTTTTATTTAGTTATGATTTAAATATTTTGTTTAGGATTTTTAATAGAGAAATGACTTAAGGCAAAGTGAAGAAAATGAAAATAAGGTATATAAAGATATAAAAAGTTTTAAATTGGTAAAAAATACTCCTCTGCTATTCACCCCAAGATTCTTCAAACACTATGAATAATGTGAAAGAAACACAGAGATTGAACTTAGAAGATCTGGACTCAAGTCCTGGATGTACTCCTTTTGCTGTGACTTTGGAAGAACACATTAACCTTTTAAACTTCAGTTTTCTAATGTGTAAAATGGGATCCCACAACCATTCAGGGGGTTGCTTTTGGGGTCAAATAAGATAATTCCTGGGAGAGCACTTTGTTATTGTAGTGCTCTGTTGAAATATTTGTTTATATGCAATTTCATATTCCAGTTCTACCAGCCTCTTTCATTCCTAAAATATTCTTAGCTATTATAGAGTAATAGTAAATTACATCAAAGCTATGAGAAATGGCAGAGCTTTTTCTGGGATGTTAGAAAAAGAGTTGGGTCTACGGCCATGCCACCTTGAACAAGCCCACTCTCGCCTGATTTCGGAAGCTAAGCAGGGTCGGGCCTGGTTAGTATTTGGATGTGAGACCACCTAAGAAGGCCAGATGCGGTAGGCGTAAAAAATTTTAAAAAAGGGATTATAAGATGACAAGGTCCTCACAATCTGTGAGGTCAAACAAGGGTTGTCTCGCCTTTAAAAAAAACTAAAAGAGTTGGAAACAAGCCGAGTGACGTATTTTATTTGTGCTCCATCAATCTATGATTAATCTATACTTAAATTATAATAATAAATAAGCATAGAGGCTGCATTCATATTTAAATGTATTTTAAAATATATATTGAACTCTACATTTAAATCTTTTCCGTTTTAAAATGTTTGTAAGGAAATGTTTAACCCTTTTTTAAAAATCAGAAGCAAATCTGATTAAGAAGTCTCAAGTCTAGGTGGTAAAATTTAAGACAACAGCACTTACTATAGAAATCAGTTCTAAGGAGACACAGCAGAACAGTCAGAAGAGAAATCCTCTTGATTATAAAAAAACAGAAGGACTTCAGGTTATGTCTCTGTAGTTTGGTTTTGTGGAACAGAAACGTTTCTCCTTATACAGAAAAGACTAAGAGAAGGTGTAATTATGAGTGAGAAAGCAGCACTTATAAGCTTCTTGTCTGCTCTGTCGTATAAAAGCCTAGAGAGCTGCCCATTTATAAAAACTCATTATTTTAACTGGCAGACCAAATTTTCTTTGTTCTGTATTCATTTATGACCTCCTTCTCCCTCTCCCCGCACATAAACACACATATACATACACACCAAGTTAGGGCCAGGGCACACATAGCTACAGTTTCTAACAATCTTTGACTGTCTGAAATCTTCAGAGAAGCAATCTAACTACTCTTTAACAAAATACTTTTGTTTGAATTTAGTTTCACTATAAACTTTGCTATAGTTCCCTTTCCACTTTATTCCCAGATTGCTGCTTCTACTTTTTCAACTTCCATGCACTAGAATCTGACTTCTGTGACCACCATACCACTCTTATGTCTATGAAAAGGTACAGATTCCCTTCCACCTGGCAAATCTAGTGCTCTCTTTACTTTACCTTATGAAGTATTTGACACTTTTGACTGCTCATTCCCCTAAACTCTTCTTTGGCTTACTCACCTGGTTTTCTGCCCACTTTTCAAATTTTCTTATGGAACTTTCATCCATGCCCCCATGTATTTCAGGCATCACTTATATGCTCATACCTCCTAATTCCATATAATCTGACCTTTCCCCTGAGATACTATTTAAGGGCCCAGTGTTTGTTCTACCTGCAATAACAGAGAAGCTTATCTCCACTTTACAGAGGAGATACGGTTCAGAGAGAAATTAACTATCTTGTAGAAGGTCACACCTTTTAAGAAATTGGTAGAGCTGAGTCTAGTTCCTTTTATTGGAAAATGATATTCAGAAATGAAAAACTGGGCACTAGATGTGTGCTTTGCTACTGGGGTTTCACACTTCTAGGACAGAGCGAGGAAATACATATGTATACTAGCACATATATGTACATCTGTATTTTTGTATCTGCATATTACCAAAATAAATGGATTCATACTAACATCTCTGACTCATCTGTAACCAGGGTTCATTTTAGTCTTCCCCTCTTTGCTTATTTGTAGCATCTTTCTCTGACAGAAACTTGGCTTCAGCATTAAGTACAATTTGTTTACCTATTTGTTTAACTCTAGTATACATATAAAATAGTTTCAGAATTGCTAACTTGACCCTGTGAGAAACATTTACCAATATTTCTGTACAGTTCATTTTGTTTTTAAAGTACCAGTGAAAGCAGTTTTCAAAGTTCCCTAGGTTGCTCCTTCTTTCTTCACCCTTTCAGTGAGGTTATATCATACATTTGCAGTATAGTTAGATTTGTCGCCAACTTCATTCAATTCTGGGATTGCATATAAATTAACTTTACTCTTTGATGTATGATGTCATGTATCTACCATCACAGTGCCATAGAGAAGAGTTACATCCCCCTAAAAAGAATCCCTGGTAATACCTCTTGGTAGTTAGCCTCTGCCCTCTCCCATAGCCCCTGGAAGCCACTAAACTATTTTCCATCCTTATATTTTTGCCGTTTCCAGAATCTTGTATAAATGGAATCATGTAGTTTGTAGCCTTTTGGATCTGGCTTCTTTCACTTAGTGAAATGTATGTGAGATTCATTGATAGTGTTGCATGAATCAATAGTTGGCTTTATCACTGGTATTTCATTGTATGGATGTACTGTGGTTTGTTTATCCAGTCACCTTAAATTTGATCTTAGTTGTTTCCAGTTTTGGAGCATTATAAAGTTGCTATAAACACTTACATATAGGTTTTTATATGAACTTTCAGTTCACTTAAGTAAATATCTAGGAGCAAGCAGTCTGGCTGGGTGGAATAGTAAGTGTATATTTAACTTTATAAGAAACTGCCAAACTCTTTTCAAAGTGGCTGTACCATTTTTGCATTCCCATCAGCAGTGTATGAGAGTTCTAGTTGCTCTGTATCAAATTGTTTTATATTTAGGTCTATGATCCCTTTTAGTTTTTGTATAAAGTATGAGATGTGTCAAGGTTTTTTTGTTTTGTATATGGACATCCATATACCCAATACCATTTATTAAAAAGACTATCCTTTCTCTGTTGCGCTTTTGTCAAAAATTGACCATATTTGTGTGTTTTGTTTCTGGACTGTCTAGCTTGTTTCATTGGTCTGTGTGTCTGTCCTTTTGCCAATACCATGCTGTCTTGATTACTGTTAGTAAGTTTTGAATTTGATAATGCGAGTCCTACAACTTTGTTCTTTTACAGAATTTAGCTATTGTCTGGTTCCTTTGCATTTTCATAAAAATTTTAGAATCATTTTGTTGATGTCCATGAGAAAGTTTGCTGAGATTTTGATTAGGATTGTATTGACTTTATAGTTCAAATTGAGAATGACATAATACTGATTCTTGCATTCTGTGAACACAATATACTCTCCATTTTTCAGCACACAGATCCTGCCTTATTTGTTAGATTTATACCTAAATACAGGGTTTTGGTTTGGGTTTTCTTAGGGGATAGGGAACTGTTTTAAATGGTATATGCTTTTTAAATTTAAATATTCATTTGTTCATTGTTGGTATATAGAAATAAAATTGACTTTTGTATTAATCTTTTATCATGTAACTATTCTAAATTTACTCAATTAGTTTTAGGAGCTTTGTTGTAGGTTCTTTGGGATTTTCTACATAATTATGTGGTCTGCAAATATGGACGGTTTTATTTCTTCCTTTCTAATTCATGTGCCTTTTCTTTTTCTTGCCTTATTGCAGACTTTAGAACTTCCGAGAGGAAATTTAATTAAGAGTGGTAAGAGAGGAAGGACATCCTTGCCCTGTTCCCCATCTTAGGAAGTACATTAGCTTTCTGTTGCTGCTTCTCACAAATTACCATAAGCTTAGTGACTTAGACAGCATAAATTAATTGTCTTACAATTCTTCAGGATCAAAGGCCACCATGGGTCTCGCTGGGCTAACATCAAGGTGTCAGCAGGACTATGTTCCTTTCTGGAGATTCCAGTGTAGAATATGTCTCCTTGCCCTTTCCTGCTTTCGGTGGCTACCTAGCATTCCTTGGCTCATGGCTCTGTTTCTCCATCTTCAAAGTCAGCAGTGTTGAATCTTTGTATCTTCCTTTCATAATCATACCTCCTGCCTCCCTTTTCTACTTTCAAGGACTCTTCTGATTACATTGGGCCCACCCAGAAAATTCAGGGTAATTTTCCTATTTTAAGGTCAGCTGATTAACAACCTTAATTCCCCCCCTTATCATGTCAAGTAACATATTGACAGGTTACAGAGATTAATAGTCATCTATGGGAGACCATAAATAAGATGATAGCTGTAGGTTCCTTGTAAATGTTCTTCATAACGTTAAGAAGCTCTCTTCTATTACTAGTTTACATTATGTGAAAGAACTTTTTTCTAAAAATATGTCTATCAAGTTAATTTCAGAATTTATAGGCCATCTCTTTGCATGTATGCTTGAAATCATAAAATCCTGTTTCTGTACTGAGAGAGAAATCAGAGGTCAGTTTAATCCTCACATCATGTCCTCAGACTAGTCCACTAGGAGAGTCCTTTCATTTTCTTCTGTTCTTAAAAATATTTAGATGGAAATTATGAGGTTTTAAGAGGCATTCTCCAAACCAAGGAGTTCTTTAAATTTTTTTGTTTAAAGTTTATTTGAATTTTGTATTCTCCAAAATACAGTAATGCTTATTTTTATATGAAAATGCTTGCCACCCCTCTAGCCCATCAATTAAAATTGCTGGTTTTGCATACTCCTCAATACAAAGTTAATGGTCTTGGTGTGGAACATGTTGATTAGTCCTTTTTTTAAAAAAGAAAAAAAGAGAGAGAGAGATAAGGAAACAGTCCTTTAATGGAAAGGGACCCCGCTGGAAGCTACACAACTAGTTAGTGTCAAAGTCAGGATCTGAACCCAGGTTCCCTGATCATCAATTTAGAATTCTTCTAGTCTATCATATTGTATTAAATTTGCATCCAAATTTGCTTATTTTAAACTGTGCCAACCTTGAGCATCATTTTGCAAGACAGTGTTACTTTAAATTTATTTGGTGGTCCCCACCTCACAAAAAAAAGTATTATATAGTCAAATTTGGTTTGAGACATGCTATATAGAATTCCTATTGGAGATTAGTGTATTTTATTGAAAGAATCAAAGAGGTCTTGCATTAAAGAAAAGAGTTAATTTTCTTAGCCCAGTGTTTCATTCTTTTTTCTTTTGAGAAACATTTTAATCTTTCACAATACTATAGTATACAGTCAGTCCTCTGTATCTGTGGATTCCACATCAGTGGATTCCGCCAACGTCAGATCTAAAATGTTATATTGTTACATATAGTACTGTTGTTAGGCCTACAATGGTTGCATCTGTACTGAACTTGTACAGATTTTTTTTTCCTTGTCATTTTCCTAAACAATACAGTGTAATGACTATTTCCATATAATTTGCATTATATTAAGTATTATAAGTAATAGAGTTGATTTAAAGTGTATAGGAAGATGTATTTAGGTTATATGCAAATACATCATTTTATATAAGAGACTTGAGTATCCATAGATTTTGAGTATTCATTTATTTAGGTTATATGCAAATACATCATTTTATATAAGGGACTTGAGTATCCATAGTACCCTCAGGGGTGCTGGAACCGTTCCCCCACAGATGCTGAGGGACAACTATACTGATTTTGGTGGAACAAGTTGGGAGGTACCAACCTATAGGATCCCATTAGCTTAACTTTGTAAACTAGCATGTAGATAATAGCATTCATATGGGCACTTGTAGACTGTAAATTCTCAGCTGATGGAGAGGAGAGATCAAGAGAAACAAGATTAGTCAGTCAACCCTGGCTGAAATTAGATTCATCCTACCTGCTCTCTATATTATTGGAATTCACCACATATAGAACATTCAAATTGACCTCTGAGTCATTCCCACTTCGTCCTTTAGATCGCTCTTGGCCTCATAGCGCTTCCTGGCTTGTCTTCACTATTCAGTAGAATGTTGTGCCATTTTTAACCCATTCCAAAAAAGTTTTTCTTCAGTGATGCCATGGATCATACATTGCCCATATTTACCATGGACAGTTCAACATAGGGTGCAGTTTTCTATTCCAAAAATCAGCTTACATTATAAAAAAATGCTCCTTTTCTCTGAACTGATAGACTATATGGGGATGAAGATATTAATGGAATTATAAGACTACCATTTGAGTCATCTACAAATAATAACAGCTAAGACATATGTAGCATTTTCAAAATGCCAGCCACTGTATCATGTGTTTTTCATATATCAATTCCTTTAATCCTCATAATACTTTTGAGGTAGATAATCTCAGTTTTTAGTCAGAAAACTAAGGTTAAATAATATGCCTATAGTCACATAATTGCTAAGGGATAGAACCACGTAAACCTAAGAATCTGAAGATACTACTCTTAACTGTTGAAGACTTAGATGCTTTTTACCTTCAACTCTCATGTTCATTCAGCAAGAAGTACTTGCCTTGTGCCTCTCTCCCTATGCTAGTGAATGAAGATATTAAGGAATAAGATGTGGCCTTTGTCCACATAGAGCTAAAAAAAAAGAAAAAAAAAGTTTATTAGTTTAGACTTGCTTGCCAAGTAATATTTTTATTACTTTTAACCTATTAGATTTTTTAATTTTTAATTATGGTAAAAAAAAGTTTACCATCTTAAGCATTTTTAAGTATATAGTTCAGTCATATATTTACATTGTACAACAGATCTCCAGAACTTTTTCATCTTGCAAAAATTAATCTCCATAATAAACAACTTCCCTCATTTCCACCTCCCTCCACTCCTAGGCAGTCACCACCTTCTTTCTGTTTTTGTAAGTTTGACTATTTTAGATACTTCATATAAATGGAATCATCCAGTATTTCTTTTTGTAACTGCTTATTTTACTTAGCATAATGTCCTGAAGGTTCCTCCATGTTGTAGATTGTTACAGGATTTCCTTTTTAAGGCTGAATAATATTCCATTTATACATATACCACTTTTTAAAATTTATTCATCTGTCAATGGATATTCAGATTGCTTTCCACCTACTCCTTGGCTATTGTAAATAATGCTGTTATGAACACGGATGTGCAAATATCCCTTTGATATCCTGCTCTAAATTCTTTGGGATATAGTCCTGAAAGTGAGATTGCTGGGTTAGATGGTAACTCTATTTTTAATTTTTTGAGGAATTGCAATACTATTTTTTATAGTGGCTGCCCCATTTTACATTCTTAACCAACAGTGCAACTGTTCGGGGTTTTTTTTTCTTTTTTTAATTTAATATTATTATTAGTTTAAAATATATAGTACATGTGTTAGACATTTATATAGTTTATAGAATGATTTCTCTTTCTCTCCTTTGTCTCTCCACCTGGCCATTACATTAATGCTAACTGCATTCCCTATGTCATGCTCTCCATCCCCATGACCATTTATCAATTACTAATTTGTACTTCTTTACCCCTTTACCCCATTCTCCAACCTTCCCCCCGCAGCCTGCCTTCCCTCTGGCCATCACCAGATTGTCCTTTATATTTACGAGTCTGTTTTTTGATTAGTTTATTTTTTTCCTTAGATTCCACATACAAGTGAAATCATATGGTATTTATCTTTCTCTGTCTGACTTATTTCACTCAGCATAATAACCTCTAGGTCCATCCATGTCTTTGCAAATGTTAAGATTTCACTTTTTTAATGTTTGAGTAATATTCTATTGTATATATGAACCATAATTTCTTTATTCAATCGTCTGTTGATGGGCATTTAGGTTGCTTCCATATTTTGGCTATTATAAATTATGCTGCCATGAATATAGGGGTGCATAGATCTTAACAAATTATTGTTTTGGTTTTCTTTGGATAAATACCCAGAAGTGCAATTGCTGGATCAAAAGATATATTCAGTTTTAATTTTTTGAGAAACCTCCAGACTGTTTTCCATAGTGGCTGTACCAATTTGCAATCCCATTAACAGTGTATGAGGGTTCCCTTTTCTCTACATCTTCGCCAACACTTTTTGTTCTTGGATTTATTGGTAACCATTCTGACAGATGTGAGGTGATATCTCATCGTGGTTTTAATTTACATGTCTAATGATTAGTGACCATCTTGAGCACCTTATCATATGGCTATTGGCCATCTGTATTTCCTCTTTGGAGAAATATCTGTTTAGGTCTTCTGCCCATTTTTTAATTGGTAGGATTTTTTTTATAATAGTCACTGTAATGGCTATGAGGAGATTCCTTATTGTAGTGTTGATTTGCGTTTCTCTTAATGATTAGATTGATATCGAGCATCTTTGTATATGCTTGTTGGCCATTTGTATATCTTTGGAGAAATGTTTATTCAAGTCCTTTGCTTATTTTTTACTCGGGTTATTTTCTTGCTGAGTTTTAGGGAGATCTTTGTATATTCTAGATATTAACTCCTTATCAGGTATATGATTTGCAAATATTTTCTTCCATTCCCATAGCTTGCTCTTTCACTCTGTTGATTGTGTCCTTTGATGCATAGAAGTTTTTAAGTTTGATGTAGCCCCATTTGCTTATTTCTGCTTTTGTTGCCTGTGCTTTTGATTGCATAGCCAAGAAATCACTGCCAAATCCAATGTCTTGAAGCTTTTCCCCTATGGTTCTATGTTTTCTTCTAGAAATTATATAGCTTTAGGTCTTATATTTAGGTCTTTAATCCATTTTTAATTAACTTTAGTATATGATGTAAGGGTCCAACTTTATTCTTTTGCAGTTTTCTCAACATCATTTATTGAAGAGACTTGTCTTAATTTTTTTTTTAAAGCCTTGAAAAATGGGTTTGTAAGATCTTTCTATTTAAAAGATGTTTTTCACACTAAAATTTACCTTAATATTTTCTTAGTTACTGATATTGATAGAACTTCAAGTTTTATAGGTGTGATGCAGAACATTTAATAAACAGTGTTGTAATTTTTAAGTGATTGTTCAACCCTTTTAGTTGTATGGGTTTTTTTTATTTACTCAAACTTGTGTGGTATATTAAAATTAAAATTTTACATAAGGCAATTTCCAAGTCATTCTGTATTTTTTTAATGCCAAATCTATATTAAAATGTTGCTTTGAGGTAAATTTCTAAAAATTAAATGTATTCCAACCCCAAATAAATGATAAAGAAATGTTATGTGATTTTTTTCTGTCCTTTTTTGCTTATAGGGAAGCAGCACGAGAGTGCCGTAGAAAGAAGAAAGAATATGTGAAATGTTTAGAAAACAGAGTGGCAGTGCTGGAAAACCAAAACAAGACACTGATTGAGGAGCTAAAAGCACTTAAGGACCTTTACTGCCACAAATCAGATTAATTTGGGATTTATATTTCACCTATTATGGTGGAAAAAGGACTGGCTTGGCCACCAGAAAGACGAAATAAACATTTTATTTTCTAAACATTTCTTTTTTTCTATGCGCAAAACTGCCTGAAAGCAACTACAGAATTTCATTTGTGCTTTTGCATTAAACTGTGAATGTTCCAACACCTGCCTCCACTTCTCCCCTCAAGAAATTTTCAGCGCCAGGAATCATGAAGAGACTTCTGCATTTTATCCCCACCCTCTTCAAGAAGTAATCATTTGTTTACTTGTAAATTGATGGGGAAAATGAGGAAAAGAAAATCTTTTTTAAATGATTTCAAGGTTTGTGCTGAGCGCCTTGATTGCCTTAGGGACAGAATTACCCCAGCTTCTTGAGCTGAAGTAATGTGTGGGCCGCATGCATAAAGTAAGTAAGGTGCACTGAAGAAGTGTGATTGCCAAATTGACATGTTTTCACATTTTCATTGTGAATTATGTAAAATTGTTAAAAGACATACCCTCTAAAAAAGAATTTTTATGGTGTTGAAGAAATTAAGAATGAATTCAGAGTGCTTTTTATGTATTCTCTTCAATACTGAAAACTTGTCCTTGGTTCTTAAAAATACTCTGTATTAACTACAGCTCTTCCATAGGGCAGTTGTTGCTTCTTAATTCAGTTATATATGTGTTCTACATTTTGAATACATTAAAAGAAGTAACCAACTGAATGAAAAAAAAGCATGGTATTTTAATTTTAAATTAAATTGAAGTAAATACAAGCACAAAGCTTGTTTTTAGTTAGTACTAAATTCTTAGTAAAAAGATGCCCTTTACTCAGATCAACCCTTTGAGTTATATAACAAGGTTTTTAAATAAATGTTTTTATCATCGCCTTCAAAAATATTTATATCGTCACTCATTTACTTAAAAAGATATGTCTAATTAAACTGTTCCCATTTGCACTTACATTATACCAACAGGAAAGCCTTCGAGATGTTAAAGTGAAACAAAGTGACCTATTTGTTTATAAAATGTTGTGTTGTAGAATTATTTTAAATCTTTTCCACATTAACATACTTTAACAGAGTACCTCTAGTGAATTTTGTAATGAAAGAAGTTGTAAGGATATAGTTCTGAAAAGTATAGTATTAGACATAACAAGGAAAGTAATTTTCTTCAGACATATTTGAATGACTGCTGTACTACAATATTTGGATTATCATTCTTGCAAAACATTTGTTTTGTTCTAAAAAGGATAGTTATGCTTTCCAATATGCTATATAGCTTTTGTCATTCTATAAAGGAGCTACCTTTTTTAACTTCTGGCTATAACAGTCTGTTTGTATGTATCATACACTGTTTCCAGTACTGCTTTTAATTATTAATTATTCATTTTATTCACTAAGCCTGATAAATCTAAAAGTTACCCTTTAAAAGAAAAGTAAGACTAAAGTGGATTTTAAAAATTGAAACTGACATAATGTTAGATATAATTTCTCATTTGAGAAGGTTATTTCCTTTAGAAGTGAATCTAGAAAATTAACATTTTTTTATATTTAGTCATGGGTTATTTTTTAAAGTTTACTTTGTTAATGTGTTAAAATATACAGATGGGTCTTTATTATTGGGTACATTTTGAAAGTAAGATTTTTAATTAATATTTGTAAATGGTATATTTTTGTTTGTAACAAACCATTGTCTTTTTTCAAGGATGAACAGAGTTTATGAAGGAGCATCATTCTAAGAATTGAGTGATGTAGTGTATTTGGACAATTCACCAGATTCTCAAGAAGGCTTTCAAACGACTGTAAAGTTTGATGTTTATCCTGCTGAGCTAATGGGGAAGGTTATAGCATAAAAATTATTTGTATACCAACCATATGTCATTTTCCAAAACTGGTTTAACAGAAACCAAGCAAAATCACAAATATGTTCACCAAGCAGAATTCTTTATTTATGAGTCAAAATGTCAAAGTGAACATTTTGAATGTCGTATGTTTTATATAAATGAAAATTGTCTAATATTTAGCAACATAAACGTTTTTCAAAAGTTGGGGCTTTCTATTTAATTAAAAGTTGGTGGTCCTCTGAGTCCCTGATAAATCAAGGCAGCCACTTCCATATTAGCTGGTTGGGTTTATAAATTATAAAGACTGGGTCCTTTGTACCTTGAGGATATCTGCACTGATTTGAATCAGTTACTTAATGGTGAGATAAATATATTGTTACTAAATCTGTTTTAGACCCTTGGAGAGACTTGAAGATTTCGGTTTATACAGATAGAAATTAAGCATTTTTGTTCAGACTTTTTTTTTTTTTTACAAGAATTGGGGGAAAGGTGTTTTTAAGCATGCAACTTTGAGAATTTTTATTAAGAAAACAACATAATTTAAAAAATCTTGTAGCCAAGAACATAAGTGGCCACATTACCAGTAATGTTTTTTTCTCTTGGTATTGGCCAAAAGGGAATGAAAATGTCATCATAGGAATCTGTATATATGCTACTGATTTGCCTAGAAAATAGTTTGGTATCACTTTGCAAATATAGGGCCATGTGGCACTTTTATCTATAGGACAGATTAACTAATAAAAATGAAGTGGGAGGGGTTTATTTTTGATATATTACTCTTATGAGTTTTCAAGCTTTGATAGTGTTTAACTGAAAAATGGTTTAGAAAGGGCTAGATCCAATGTGCTCACATTATTAAAAAATTGGTATCAGATATAGTTCTAAGTTCATTCTTTATCAAACTCAAGTACCATATTGGCAACCATAATACTGTCATAGGTGCTCTGTTCATTTAGATATTCTTGGGGACGGGGTGGCATTTGTATAATATACGTGTACATATATATATATATATACATACAGTATATAATCTGAAGCTCTGAGAGCTCTTAAGTCAGGAATGCTGAGTATTATAGTATATTGAGGTCAGATGAAAATATACATTTATGTGTGTTCTATTGCATCTCTTTTGGTAGTTCCTTGGACTGCATTACTCCAGCACTCATGATTAATTTTTGTCTTCTAATTTTCTTCCAAGTATTTTGCTTTTTTTACTTAGTTTACTTTGGCTTTATACTTTTAAGTATGTTACTAGTCACTTGAAAACTCCCCTCCAACCCCCAAAGTATTTAGTTTTTATGCTTTGTCTCTGGCAGCTATAACAGTGGTAAGAACATTGTAAAGATAGCTTGTAAAAGGTACCACTGATTTTTCAAAAATCATCCTTGGGGAGGAATTTGGTGTTTTCATTTGAGCAGGGATTTTGTCAGAAAATGTGTTTTCATGGTAGGTCAGCAGCAGTGCTAGTATCTGAAAGCACAATACCAGCCAGGCAGGCTGTCTGATCAGAAGTCATCTGGCTAAAGGTTATCTCTGTCTCTCAGGCCTAATCCCTACTATCATTTTGACCATTCGGGGTAACGTGGAATCATACAAAGGCTTAGGAAGAAACAGCAAGTTTGTTTAAACCAGGAAGCTTTTACTTACTTGAAGTGACTTCAATCTAGATTTCTTCTTTTCATTTTTAATATGTTTTAAATTCTGTGATTGGCTTCAGTCAGCATAAATTGGTCTCTTTATTTTGAAAATCAAAAAGATTGCTTCATTTTGCAGGATTAAATAAAGCTTGTATCTTAAAGTTAAGATTTTGAATTGAAGTGGGTTTTAGAAAGTGGTTATACACCTTTTCAGTTATTTTCAAGAGGCTTTATTTTGTTGCCTTTGTAGCCCTGAAAACTGTTGGTATATTGTTTCCCATTGACTTAATACAAAAGTTGTATATTTATTTGGATTATATTTACATTATATTCTTTGTAAATGTTTGGTTTAACTTGCACTTTTAAAAATGACCCAGTTTGGGTATTAGCAACTTGAGAAATTCCCTCACCAATTAATTGTCAACTGACTTTTTATGTCTTTCTCCTTTCTTCAAATCATGGGACTTTTTTTAATGAAAACTTTTCATTGATTAAAATATTTTAACACCTAAAGGCTAGCTTTATAAATAGTTATAAAAGAAAAAAAATCAGGTAATTAGATCTAACTAGCCTAGTTAATGAGTCTGAACCCTTATTCTTTCTCATCATAGATAGGAAGAAAATCAACTCAAGCAAATAAATATTTATTTCTAATTTTAAATGAGACTGTATCCTCACCCCAACATTAATACTGGCTATAGGATGCCAAGATATTCATGAATTTGTCCAGAGTGGTAAAAGATTTTTCAAGGTAATTAATTATTGTCATCATGGAGACCACATGTAATCATTTTGACTAAATTTATTTCACTAAAATTGGCTTTGTTAACATCAAAGAAATGCTGCCTAAATCTGACTGATTTCAGATGAGGAGGGAGAAAGTGAAGTGTGCTCAGTAACTAGCCTGTAGGTGAAGAGTTGTGGGATAAATTTGCTCACTCAGTTGTACAAAGCACAACTAGAACTTTTTGTTGGGTGGCTTACATACATCTTGAATACATTTAATGTTGATATGTTGGCTTTTTTAAGTTGACTGCACAGTCACTGTATGTACTAGGAACTGGTTTCCTTGACTTTATAGAATCAATGGCTAGGAAAGGCACTAATCCCTGAGGGGTTGAACATATCACGAAGCAGAGTCAGTATGGAAGAATTTCAAATAAACAGGGTGCTGAAGTTCCAACTGTCTCATATGCTTATGATAAGTTCTTAATGATTAGTGAATGTAGCTTAAGCCTTTGTATGTGTCCTCAGGGGGCAGACATACTTTAAGAGGGACCAGGTAATGTTTGAATGGAGGGATTATATTTCAGGTGTTTTAGCTTGAAATTTATTTTTTAAAAAAATAAAAATAGAAAAAAAATAGAACAAAGCCTGTGAAGCAAAATTGATAATATAAACAGGCAAAGTTGTTTAGCACAGAGAGGAAATATTGACCTGTTTGCATTCTGGTACTGTGGGTGCAGGTCCTAGCATGATATAACATGATACATTTTTAATTCTCACCAGCAAGGAAAAGGAAAATGAACAATCTGTAGGAAATGTCTTTGAAAAAGGTCAAACAGTAGGAAATTCAAAGTTTACCTACTTTATCTAGGTATCAGTAGTTGCCTACAGAAGTGAAGCATTTCCAAGCTTCTGTCTGAGGAGCATCTCAGAGATGTGAAAGTAAATCTGAGATAGTTGAAAAATTGGTGGGGAAGGAAGAAAATCCCTGCAGATAATGATCTTATGTTAGCCAAGTGAAATGATCTATCATTGTGTTGGGAAGGTTTTATTTTCTTATGTTTTTAAAATTGAATTGGTAAATGCTTTATAGACGTATTTTTATCCTGGTGTCACTCCAATTTGTGTATGTAATAAAATTATTTATATTAAAAGTGGGAAATAATTTGTCAACATTTTTCTGTGAGTATAGATTTATTAGGGGTGGCAAAGAGTGCTAGTTAGCAGCTTTCCATGTAAAGTTGTCCCCTTCTGATTTGTCCACGTCAGTTGTCGTCCCCACCCCAAAAAAGAATTATTTCTAACCTAGATGTAACACTTGAAACTTTTTAGAAACAAAATAATCAGGGAAGTTTCTAGAGAGAAACGTGTTTGCATTTTTGGTTTTCCCTTGAAGACTGGGGTAACAATACCTCCCCCCAAAACTATCAGCACAAAACAGGGTATTGATTTTTAACTCTGATGTTGCTATTGGAGTTGAATACTAAATAACTATGAGGGAAATACATTTCTAATAAAATTCCCTACATTCTAGAAACATCCCTGTTTTAATTTTTTCCTAAATCTTTTTGTGCTTTATCTGTGTAAAGAGAAAAAACGTACTGAGTTATAATGCATTTTATTAACACTATGTACATATTAGCTGCTTTGTGTTCAGAATGGTAGCATTGCTTTGTATATTAAAGTGATCCTTGTGAATTTGTGGAATATTGTCATAAAGTGCTTTTTCTTACTGTAATCTTTGTGGTATCAACTGTCATAATACCCTTTTACACACATTTATGTGCAGTCACATAAACATGCTTTTAAAAACTCTGTAAGTCTCTTTTTTGGGGATGGGATCTCTGTATCTTGTTTTTTTGCTGGTGTTACATTATATTTTCTTGGACTTAGGTTTATTTTGTTAAATGAGTGAAAGTTATGTTAGAATATATCACAAGTTTGTGTTGCACAGCAACAAAAAACTAATTCAAGCAACAACGTATCTTCAGTTAATTTTACTGTCTTCCTAATTTTTAGCACAAGATTTCTTTGTGCAGTAAGATTGAACAGTGCCTATTTGAAGATTTGGAGATGTTACTGCCTTACTGAGACAACCATGGGCGACATGACCAGCTGTCTCTGATGTCATAAAATGCATGTTTGCATTGGAAGAATAAGAATAGTTAACTTCTCAGGTCCCCTTATAATTCTTAAGTCCTCTGATCATATCTAAAGGGGTAGGAATGTGGTTAATCTGCTCTTTGTTCAATGCATGAGAATAAAAGATTCCTATATTATTGGTTCAATTTTCTGAAAATAGTTGCATTTATTCTAAAGTACTTCTTTTACAATGTCATGATGTATTCATTAAGCCTGTTATACCTAATATTGTGTTATATGAATTTTATTTTTTTCTACAAAGAGTGACCACATAATTAGACATTTTTGAGAGTGAAAGGGTGATATATAGGGACAACAGGTGTAAACCACATCACCCTACTTGTAAGCCACATTCAAGTGCTTGGCTGGACCTCCAATAAAAGTGTCTATCTTCTCTTCATGTATATCTTTGCTTTCACTTGCTCATTTCACAGATACTCTTTGAGGACACGCTTCCAGGCACTAGAAAAGTCCCTGTCCTCACAAAACTCTTAAGACACACAGACAAGGAAACAGTTCTAACATGTTTATACAGTTTTAGCCCTGAGTTCCATATTCATCATCACTCAGTAACACAGGTCCAAAAGAACTTTTCATTTCTCCTCTAAATCTGTTCAACTGGTTTTTTTCCATATTGTAGATGATGCCACTATCTCCTTAACTAAGGCAAAAATTCAGAAATGCACTTAGTGTTATCCTTCCTCTCATTGTGCATGTTAGTTTCTCCACATCTTAAGCACATTGGCCAAACTGGGGCTTGGAATTCCAATGGCCTAAGAAGGGAAGAGGAAAGGTAACTTCCTGGAGTTTGAATACTACTTCTGTTTGTTTTGGGTTGGGGGGTGCAAGTCACAAAAGAAAATTGACCATTTTAAAGTGAACAATTCCATGGCATTTAGTGCATTCACAATGTTGTGCTGCCAACCACCTAGTTCCCAAAACATTTCATCACTCCAAAATAAAACCTTGTACTCAAAGAGTTACTTATCATTTCCCCCTCCCTCCAGCCCCTGGCAACCAGCAATCTGATATTTCTGTAGATTTAGCTTCATATGAATAGAATCACAATATGTAACCTTGTAGGATTTATCAATATTTCATTTTTTATGGCTGAGTAATACTCCACTTTTGTGTATATATGTAGGTATATGCATGCCACCATTTTGTTTATTCATCTGTTGATAGACAATCAGATCATTTTCACTTTTTGGCTATTGTGAATAGTACTGCTATAAACAAGTACGAGAATTTGAATCCTTGTTTTCAGTTCTTTTGGGTATTACAACTAGGAGTGGATTGCTGGGCCACATGATAATTCTGTTTTAACTTTTTGAGGAACTGCCAGACTTCCTCAGCTGCTGTACCATTCTGCATTCCCACCAGGGATGGATGAGGTTTCCAATTTCTCCACGTGCTGTCCAAGACTTGGTATTTTGCTTTTTTTTTAAATTATAGCCTTACTCGTGGGTGTAAAGTATTATGATTTTAATTTGCAATTTCTAATGACTAATGTTTAGCATCTTATCGTGTTTGTTGGCCATTTGTATATCTTCTTGAGAGAATTGTCTGTTCAAGTCCTTTGCTCAATTCTTGGTTTTTGTTTTATGAGTTCCTCATATATTCTGAATATTAGACCTTTATCAAATATTATTTGCAAATATTTTCTCCCATTCTATTAGGTTTTCGCTTTTGTGATAATGTCCTCATTCTTATTATTTTTTAACTTAGTTTTTTTTAAGTAATGTGTACATTTGGAAAAAACTACAAATGGGCGAGAATTAAAAGTAGTTTGTTTTGTATCCTTTTAGTGACAATCTGCATATACACGCAAATGTAATGTATATCCTCTCCCTTTTTTACATAAATGGTGCTTTTTCACTGAATGTGTCTTGGCAGTGGTTCAATTTCAGTGTATGTGCATCTGCCTCTTTAACAGGTTTGTAGCATGCCACTGTATAAATATGTTTGTTTAACCAGTACCCTCTTTTATGGACATTTAGATTGAAACTTTTGACTGTTATCAAATACACACAAGTTACTATCGATATATAATAAGCTAGTATACATACCGAGGATAGATACTGGGAAGTGGAGATTAAGTATGGCTTATTTCATATTTGGAGGTTGTTTCCTAAGCATTATTGAGAATCTTCTTAATTAAAAATGTCAGTATTTTTTGTCACACTTCACAGTCTATTTTGCTTTTTAGCAAGAAAATTAGAAGTAGCAGAACCAGTTTCAACACGAGGTTATGAAGTAGATAGGCTGCCTTTTCTCATCTTTGCAATACTGTTTTCTCTTCTAATCAATTGTTCTCAGCAAGGAAACTTAATTTTTCAGTATGCCATCTTTTCAGGTGTTAAATTTTAACCCTTCCCTGGTTGTACAAAGAAAGGCATAAGATAAGATTTAAGAGCAGAAGGAAACTTCTGAGCTAATGAATCCTCAATTTTAAAAAGGACTCTGCCCTGACTTCATGCGATTGCTGTCAGTGCTGAGAACTCGTCTCCCGTTTCCCAGAACAGGACTCACTACTCACTGCAATGCTTCTCCTCATTCTTGTTAAAAAACTTGAAAAGGCTATTTCTGTCTTGGTAGAGGTCCTGGGGAGCTGTAGAATTTTGACCGTTTCTCTGACACTCAAATAAATCACATGTCTGTTTCACAAACTATTATGTCAGGCCCTATATCTAGGACCTCTTTACCAATACTGGTACATTAAAAGGTGATTTTTAAAAGTATTTGAAATTTTTAATTTTGTTATTTTAAAAATTAACAGGAAATGTTTCTATCTTTCAACTTCCATAAACTGAAAGCATACATATTAAATGGAACTGATGTTGGAGGTAAATCTTTTAAGTTCATGATAACTTTGTTACTGAGAGTATGCTTTATATTTTGATATCCCTAATACTTTATCCTTTACATTGGGCAAGGAGAAATAAAGCACAGAAATGAGATGTTTTAATAAGTGATTTAATAAAATAACTTATCTGTAAAGGAAGGGTTTTCATGAGTAAATGTTTATTGAACTCCCTTTATGAAAAGGGCTCCGTGTTAACACTTGAAATATAAAATATAAGGTACAGTCCTTGTCCCTTAGGAGCATAAATTGTATTTGGTAAGATAAAACATCCCAGACAATGTTGTTAATTCTGCCCTGAAAGTTTTCAATCTAGGGTTCAGTCCATTTAGATAAAGTATTTTGATCTACTGGAATTCTTATCCTTTTGTATGAAAGAAAAAATGTTCTCCTAGAAACTACCTGAAGGTGGTACGAGGGCTTCAGATAATTCTTTCATGAACTAAAGATACCCTTAAGAGGTAAGTTACTTAGAAAACAGCATATTTTACAGCAGTAGTTCTCAGAACCTGATGTCACACATATATTTTAACATAGCACCTTGGCAACAGTATTTGATTTTAATTGGAGAAAAAGTTACTGCTACCCACTGGATAACTTAACTGTATAAAAGTTCAAATAAGTAGCAATGTGAGAACTGAGGCTTAGTACGTTAGGGTTAGACTAGGTTTCTATCCTAGGTTGCTAAAATGAGCACACTTAAAATGCACGTTTATGGGATAAATTAATACTTTTAACATAAGTGAAAAATGTCGCAACGTTGTTGACTTGACATTTATAGTGAACACAGGCATGCTCTCCAGATATATTCTCTCCCCAGCTCCCACCCCACCCTCATCCTCCCACCTCTGAAGCACTCATTTCCTGGGATTCTGGGAATGGTGGCTAGTGGCCGATGGCTGAGTCCCTCTGCAGGTATAGTCTTCGCCCCAAGGTTATGTCCCTTGGATCCAATGACTAACCTAACAAGGGATATAAAGTCCCACCCCCTTGCCTTAATATGGCCCAACTGCAGGGCCATCCCAGCTGAATTCACTGAGGACTTCCTGACTGAATTCCAGCCCAACTTCCCCCTCTTTCCCAGACCTGCTAATTTTACTCCAGAGATGATCTTGAAAGCAGTCCCATTTAAACTTTCTGCACCCTAACCTCCATCTCCGCTTCCCCAGGGAACCTGACCTGCAACAACGTTTTTTACCCAAAGCCTAAAAAAAACACTTGATTTTCACTTAGACAACCAAACTATTTCCGCTAAATTTTTATTGCCTTTATTTTCTTCTATTAGGACAAGAAAAAAATATCTTCAACCTCTTCTGGCGGCAGTATTCTTAGTTAATGTTTTATGAAAATGTAAAACAGCCTAATTTACTTTACTTGGTAGAGCATCTAGGCATCTTGAAGCTCTCCACCCCCGCCCCACCTCACCTGACCTCAAACCGTTTAATGCCCATCTCCAACGTTAGGGATTTTAACGTAAAAGGGCTGAACTCCATTAATATATTCATTTCTAATAACACACCTAAATGAGATTGGCCTTTCATTACAGTGTCAATGATGATATCACAGGGCTTTTATTTTACTTGTTTTAAAAGACTGTCCATGTTCAACGGCATAATACTGACATTTTATGGATTTCGTAAGCTATGGATATTTCTATTTCATGTGAATTTATCAGAAAACGCTCAGAACTTTTAATTTACCTTGACTAAAGTAAATCTATGTAAAATATGTGTAGAAAATAATGCAGTGGATATTTTCACATCTAAGATATTCATTAGAAGGCTAAAAGGGAAGGGGAGGTCTTGTTTCTAATATTTTACAAAGGAAATCTATCTCTAGTATCAAATACCATACTGAGATTATAATATTCTTGTGGTCTAAATTTGTTTAAGCTGTTGAAGCTTTTTTATTGTGGGAAAAGAAAAAAGGTGTGGGGAGGGGCTGTGGGTGTGTGTGACTTCATTCATAAAGTCTATCAAAAATAATCATGAAACAATGTAACCACTATTTAACCCAAAGGTCAATAACCTCTAAATGGAATGTATCTTTTTCATTCAACAAATACTTAGTTATGATATACTAGATACTGGGGAGGCGAAAATGAAAGAGGCAGAAGCATTCCTGGCCCTCAGGAAGCTTACAGTCTTTTAGGGAATTCAAACACTGAATAAGCAGTTATAAGTACAATATGGAAGAAGCTTATACTTGGGGAGCTAACCTCTCATGAAGTGAAAGCCTAAGAAATACAAAAATAACACTTGAGAAAAGGGAAAGCTGAAGGGGAAAACCACAGCTTTTAATTTGAAAGATAACCTATATTCATAGCAAATGGAGATCTAAGATTTTAGATGCTTTCGAAAAGTAACTAAAACTTTATTTTTACTTATTCCTTTGTTTATATACCTAAATCTGAAATTAAGCCCAAAAACACGATACCTTAAAAAACTCACATCCTAATCTCAAACAAAAGCATTCAAGAACTAAATGGGTAGACAAAAGATTTCAAGAGCATTAACAGCTCAGGGATGTACATTAAACCTCATTTCATATTTTAAAAATCAGAAAAAATGAGCTAAAAATATATCTTAGAATGTGTTTAAAATAATTTGCATGACTTAGCCTCTCACCAAAGAAAACAAGCTCACTGCTTTGAATATACCCTTATACCAACTAGTCCTTCATCATATCATCAGTGAAAACTGATTTTCAAGAGCGAGCGAGCAGTACAGGATACAGAAACAACATAAACAAAAAGCTCACGCTTCTCTTTAATCTTAATTGAGTTTGAGAGAGAGTAAAATATGACTAAAAAGTCACGACAATGGGACAAAGTGCTGCTTTGTTTTAAATCTACACATGTGCTTTGTCCCTTGAACCCCCTGGTTAAACTTTTTATACCGAAAGCCATTTCATTAAGTATGGTTAGATTCTCAGTTTAAGGCCTTAATTGACACACGTAATGACAACATTCTTACTAATTACAGCCAACTATAAGCCCTCCCTCTGGTTTCTCTTCTGTGCTTTGAAAATATGTACATCTTTTTCAGGATCATAGTGAACCTTACTCACAGTAAATTGCCTCTCCAGCATCGCTAAGAAGTTGTTATCCCGTTCATAGCGAATTCGGCAAGCTAAAAGAATCACAGACTGGTTGCTAGAGAGATGTTCCAAAGTTTGAAGAAGATCTGTGAACGTTTCTTCTAAGTATATGATATCAGCTCCAAGTATCAGGTCAAATTCTCCAGGTGAAAAACTCTCCATATTTTGTCCCCAAGTCAGCTCCTTAACAACAGCTTTGGATTGGATATGAAGAGGTAAGTTGGCTTGAACATTTGATTTAAGAAATTCTAAAGCTACCTTTCGATCCGTGATAGTCACATGAGCACCTAGAATGTGGGACAGAGAGAAAGTAATGTGCACATCAGTACAACTAACAGGTAGCAGAGTCAAGTTAAATGGCAGGGTTGCGTGTCTCTAACTATTCCACCTGATCGGCAGAAGATGATGCCCTTCATGGACAGTCACAACAGATTAGAATAATGACCAGCAGCTCTTTTTTGCATGGCCTACTGGTAAGAGTGAATCTCTGACGTGCCTCTGTGACACACCTGCCGTTTGCTGAAGTTGTAGCTGTGAAATGCAAGGTCTCCAAATGACAATAAGCTGAGGCTCCGAATGCTGCAGGCAGAGCTGGCCTACTCTCCACGGATGTCTACCACTGTATTTCATTCATTCACAATCCTCAAGTCAGTAGGTTTCAGAGTAAAATGGAATCCAAGAATGAAAAATCTGAGAGCAAATGATTACGAAGATGACAAGATACCAAAATAGGAAAAGGCTACTTTTTGGGCTTAAATCTTTAAAAAGACTAAAGGAAGAGATTAATTGGCTATTAAGAAATCCTAGTCCACTTCCGCGTAAGCTGTTATGAAGCAGCCAATTTATATGTATTTATGTAATATATATAGTTATTAAAAAGTGGTAAACTTAGAAATTACATTGTATTAAATAAAGCTCTATAAATGAACATGTGATAATGTTCTCTAAATGCTAACTTTCGACATGCAGTGTATAAAATTAATGAGGCAATATTTTATTACTCTGTTCTTGTGGGTTGTTTACCATGAACTAAAAGATCTAATTTTTTAACCAATACGTCTGAGACAGGCTAAGCTGGTAGTTACCCTGAAAGCGAAGCAACTACATGCGGTCAGCCCTGAAATACCTCGTCCACACTGCAGTAACAATATAACATGTGTGATCCTGCTTAATTCTGGCAGCGTCAATTCTAAAATTTAAATTTTTGTTTCATTCTTTCATAAAATTCTTCCTCATTTGCATCCTCCTGCAGTGTGTAATCTTCACAGGATTCCAGACCACTGTCCTCCTACTGGATGACAGTTATAGGAGCACATTTCAGTGGCAGCTTATACTTAATGTTTCTTATCTTGACCCATGACATTAGGTTAGGACGGTATGTAATTCACTTTGACATTTACAGTCCTGAGTGTGATACTGTGAACATGTTCCAGTTGTTAGATTTTACAAGCATGGACCTACCACTTTAACCATTCATTGCTAGACAACGTGCTGCATGGTGAGCAGAATTTAGTTATACTTTCATCAGAAATCACAGACAGCCTTTTCCTGGTTTGACTCAGAACTCTACCTCTAGATTTCTTAACAGTCTCCATGGCACTCTGCTGGCAATACTGGAGTGATCTAATCTTTGGAAGATCGTCTCGGCGTTCACGTTAATAGCCTTAGATGTAGACCTCCTCTAATGTCTGCTTCAGGGATTTTTGAGGCTACTCCTAACCTGCTAGGTATTCTAGGAGTCTTAACAGGATCTTAATGTCATTAGACCATTCCCCTATAACATGCATCAATTCTACAAATATTCAAGTGGCTGCCATCAGCCATGGGACAAAAACCCCTACCCTCACAAAGCTAATACTCAAGAGCTTTGTACTTGAAGAGATGGAAAATACAAGGTTTTTAAAAAGAATAACATCCAGTATGTTATTTAGAGATATACACTAAGGACAAAAATAAATCAGGACAGAGAGACATGAAATGTCAGGAAATAAGGAAAATGTGAAATTTTAGACTGGATAGAAGGCGAAGGCCTCTCTGAGAAGATGACTTAGGTAAAGGCCTGAAGGAAGTGTGGTAATAACTGAGTGCATATCAGGGGGAAGAATGTTCCTGGCAGGCAGAAGAGCAAGTGCAAAGGCCTAGAAGGTGCAGGCAAGGAGACTGCGGCTGGAGTGGCTGGAATGAGTGATGAGGAATGAAAGAGAGAAATGGTTTCAGAGAAGTAACAAGAAGAGAGGCAGATCACCTACAGCCACAGAGGTCTTGCTCGGAGAGGCTTTGGCTTTTTTTGAGTGAGGTAGGAAGCCATGGGAGATTGTGGAACAGAAGTGCTAATGATCTGACTTAGGTTTTAACAGAATTCCCAGCAGTGGGGCCAAGCCAGACGCAAGGAGACAGCTAGGAGGCCACCACAGTGATCCAGGTGAAGGAGGCTGGTTACAGCAAGGTGCAAGCCACCAGCCTCCTTGTGGAACCCAGACACGTTCCACAAGCCATCTCCAAAACACGGCCCACCCGCAAGTAACTACCCCCTCACTAGTCACTGAGTTTGATCACCCAACTGTCCAACCCTGTGGTTTTGTTTTGGGGGTTTGCTTCTCTTGGGGAAGGGGTACAGAGGATGTCTTGCTTCTTTTAATCTATCGGTTTCCTTTCTATCCTTTTTTCTCTTGGAATTTAGGGAAAAAATGGATCATCTGTCCCATAGTTTCCCAGTCTAGATTTTGCTGATTGCATTATATGTAGTTTAGCATGTTCTTCTGTCCTCTACGTCACCTATACACTTTTTTGATTTGGGTTTAATTTTTTGAACAAGACTATTTTCAGAGGTGTTGGTATGTTTTTCCTCAAGAGGTATGTAATATCTGGTAGGCTCTATTTTTGTGATGAGAACAGCCAGATACTCAATGCCCAGATCATTAATTCATTAGATTCCTTTTGCATTTATTGGTTGAGAAACTTCAATAACAGAAAGCTTCTTTTAATTATTGTTTGGTTCAAAATGACAGTGGGTTAGCAGAGTGAGAGAGGAAGCAGTGTGACTGCTTGGCAGCGTTAAGAGCCCCCTTCGCACCAGGTTCCTGATCATGAACTGAAGAGCCGGCAGACATGTGTTTCCTCCCACTACATCCAGCTGCACAGGTGCAGGCCTGGAACAGGTGAACTGCACTCAACCTTCTTTTTAGCCTAGTGAAGAAGATGAAGCAAGGAAGGGCAGGGTGTTGACAGTATGAGAGCCGATGGTGATAAAGATGATGATAAAATGACTGCCTGTGATTTATGCTGGGGAAGGAGGGAAGTGAGGTAATACTGAGTTCATAAAAGACGAATGGCGACTGACCCAATAAGACAGCATAGCCCAGCATAATGTGTAAACGGGTCCTGTAGCCGAGGCTGCAGCTGAAGTGGGCCAGCCAGGTAGCACTGCCATGGACCAGAGAAAAGCTGCCCGCCGACATCAGCCTGGGCCGCTGCGGGCCGCCACTATGGAGTCAGTAACTGTGGCCAAGGACATCCTGGGTGAAGCAGGGCTTTACTTTGATGAGCTGAACAAGCTGCAGGTGTTGGACCCAGGGGTTACTCAGCAGATCAGAGCGCTCAAGTGCAAGGGCTTTATGAACAAAATTGGTCAATTTCAGAAAAATACTGGGTGGTTTAATTGAGCTTGTTGACCAACTTGCAAAAGCAGCAGAAAATGAGAAGATGAAGGCCATTCGCTGGTGCTCAGAACTTGCTCAATCTACAGCAAAGCACAGAGAAGCCCGACAGCAGCAACTCCGAGCACTAACGGCACAAAGGGAAATGCAGCTTGAAAGGTACTAGGGTTGAACAGGGAGCTCTGAGTAAGGTAGAAGCAGAACGAAATGAATGTATTGACCAATTTATTTTCCAGAAATGAACCTTTTTATAGCAGGAAGGCAAAAACAAAAACAAAAAAAACTTCTGTATCAACCCTAGTACATCACATGAGATGGTGTATCAGGCAGGTGGGACCTCTAAAGGCAGTAACATAAATCTGGAGGAGCATGTTCCAGATGTCACTGCATGTCTGGTAAATACCTGGTGACCATAGTGGCCCAAGTTCTTATCTCTTGCATTCTTAATCTGAACAGTCTGTAAACATTTGATCCCCTTTTTTTTTTGCTTTTTGGTAAATTCACAAGCTTTGGGGAAAAAAAGCAATATATTATTAAGAAAAATAAAAGAACATAGCCTGCTGTGACTCACTTGGTAATGGGAAAAAAATGAAAAAAAAAATGTATAAGCATTTGTCCTCACTTTTGGTTTTTAGTTTCGTAAGCAATGGCTTAATTTACTCAAACATTTGAGTACATTTTATGTGCTGGAGATACAAAGATGAGCAAGATATCCTTGCCCGCTAGGGACTCAAGAGTCTCATGAGAAAAGAGAGATGTAAACATAAGTGTAATGCAGTGTCTGAAGTAAAAAAAATAGGAACGTGGGTATTCCCAGGAAATTAAGAAGTCACAAAGGAGAAATCCTTCGAGAGGAGCAGAGGTCAAAGAAAGATGTAGGAAAAAAAGGGAAATCTGAGCTTACATCTAAAAGAGGTGGTATTAACCATTTGAAAAGAGTATAGGAAGGCCTTCAAGGCAGAAGGGACAGGCCAGGAAGGGATAGTCCAGAAGTGTGTGTGCCCCTGGAACTTCGACAAAGTGGCTAAGAGTCAGGCAAAACGAGATTACACAGCCTTCCGAAGGAGCCTGGGATTTAGCCTGTAGGCAATGAGGAGGCACAGGATGTTTAGGGATGGGTCACCCCATCACTTTTGCATTTTGGATGGGACAATCTGACAGCTATTGGGTGTTCCCTGAATTCAGGAATAAATGACTCAGATAATAAAAAATAAAAATATTTTAAATAATTAGAATCTTTAGTGGGTTTGTCCCCTCTTATTTTAGAGTGCTTTTAGGGCTATTTTTGTAAGAATTACATAAATTTTATAACAGAGACATTAATTTTCATGATTTTCTAGTATTCTCATTTCTTACCCCAGAACTATTCATCTCCTGTGCAGCAGGTGCTGTGCTAGGGCCAAGAACACACAGAGTGAGACACAGTCCCATTCCTCAGAAGAGACAGATAGATGAAATGACGACCTATTGTGAAATGTGATCGTGGGACAGAGGTGGGGAGTACACCAAGGACCGTAGGGAAAAGAAATAAGGCAGCAATTAATTTTGCTTTGGGGCAGGAAAGAACTCAAACAGGTAACTGTGAAGCTGGGTCGGGAAGCACCTAAACTGTAAGCTCTGCAGAAACCAAGTCTTTTGTGGCAAAGCCTAACTAGTCCTCACTCTGTGATAGTCTGAAGAGCCTTATGCTGGCTTTCCCAAGCCCAGGTCCAGATTTCCACATCGGAAACAGAAATACTGAGAGGTAATCAACACTTATGGAGCATTTACTTTGTGACAGTCAATGAGCCAACAGATTTCTACACATGCTCTCCTTTGATCTTCAGTGTGGAATGAATACAATTATTTCCCCATTTTATAGAGAAATTCAAGTTTAGAAGTTAAGCAAACTTGCCCAAGGTCACCCAGCTAGGAGAAGTTAAAAAACATGTTAAAACCAAGTGTAACTCAAAACCTACGCACTTTACCGCACTAGCATGTCGCTGTATCAGCCAGTGAAGTTTTGCATGAAGCCCTTGTTCTCAGAAGGAAACAAAAAAAAACCTCATTTCGCCTCCCAGGTAACTCGTCTCATAACAGCAGAGGGAAGTTAGTGTCATGGAAAGAAAATAACTAGAGCTGCTGTGTCTGACGAGCCGGTTAGAGTTTGAGGGCTCCAGTGAGCAGGACTTCAGGGAGTGGCTTCATCTCCTGGAACCCCAGTTTCATTTGAAAAAATGAAGATGAAAAATAATCCCTAGCATCCTTGGGGAGGTTATAAGGCTAACCTAAGGAGCAAGAGCCTTCTCAGTGACAAAGTGCTGTGGGTACAGACAGATGGAAACCTAAAACAGTTTATACCTACTTCTAACCACCACTCCTGCCCATGCTCCCCACTAAATTTTGGAAGGCAAAATCTAAATAGAGAAAGGAATACTGAAAAAGAACTGAGTTAAGAGAAAGGCAGAAATAAGTTACGTGCTGGCACCATCACCATCTGGGCCTTGTTAGGAATGTAGGCTCTCGGGCCCCGCTCCAGACCTTGGGAATCAGAGGCTGCATTTTAACAAGAGCCTTAAGTGACAGTATTGAAGTGGTGAATATTACATATGGAATCTTAGAAGCTGGTCTATCCTATCATTAGCTAGCTCAAACTGTATGAGCCAGAAATTGAAGAAAGGAGTCAATAATGAATAATCAGATAATAATGAGGCTTAAAAATACCCTAGGCCTAAATTAATGTATGCAAACCAAATTTTAAAAAAATAACAAACCTTGATATTAATCAATTCATAACTGTATACTGTTAAAACAATTTTTCAATATAAGATGTCAGTACAAACTGTAGCAGAGCCAACTCTTTCTAGAAGAGAAAAACCAGCAAAGTTTCCTAGCAATGAAGGAAAGAGACTATCTGCTCTACCCACCTCTCAGGGTTAAACCCACAGCGTATGGGAAAGCACCTAAACTGTAAGAAAACTATGCACATGAATAAGATAATTCTCTCTGAACTTAAAGTCGCCTTCCAATCATATTAGCTTTGTAAAATTGAAGGAGGCAAAGCGATCTCTCATGAGACATATAAAAATAGGATAAGAGCAAGAAGAAATTAGCCTAACTGGAGTTAAGAGCACCAGCAGTTTGCCCATAACTCACAATAAGTACAAGGGAAAGAAAAATAATCCAGTAAGGGGAAAACTAACAACAGGGTTTGTGTCAAGAAAACAGCAAGTGTACCTCTTGATGAGTTCCACTCAGCGAATGTGTCATACTCACCCAGCAGGGCAGCCACTATGCCCACCAGCCCTGTGCCAGCACCCAGCTCCACGGCAGAGCAGCCCCTGAGCTCCACAGCTCCCATCTCCAGGTACGTGGAAAGAACAACGGCCTGAGTCAAAACACAACGTGATTATGATTAAGGTCAACAAGCACTTTTACAGCTGAAGGGTTTCAATGTGCTGACATGCAAGGTTCCATTCCCAGTTTAATAACACACACAGGAACTCAGCTGCTGCTGGGAGGTAACCTCCTAGAGCAAGCACAGACGCTGCATCCCACAGAACAGCTGCCCCAGGCCGCTAACAGGAGCAGCAGTGGTCAGTGACATTGC
>NW_006442484.1:68794758-68797055 GCF_000325575.1 Pteropus alecto
TTACTGTCACAGAGTTTCTACACTCAAGGCTTACAGAGCTCCTCTAGCAGAGCTGATATAAACAGTCTCAGATTTTGCTTGTGGGAATGTCCAGTTCCTGAACCAAGTTCAAGTCAGCAAGGCCACAATGTCCCCCACAGGGAAAAGCAGAATAGCATCCAAGGCACCTGGAGCTGCATTCCTCCCTCCTGCATCCCTGACAGTCATCACCCCACAGGGGCCCTCAGCATATGTTATCAGGCATCTAAAGATAAGTTTTAGATACTTGATGTGTAAGTATTTGCATATAATTCTATAAAAGCACTGTATACTTTTAACATAATTTTTAAATATAGTTTGTTTTTCAAGGCCACACACTATTAGTATAATTAGCAATTCCTCTTCTTGGTGAGCATTTTGGAGGCTCACCCATTCCTCATTATTATGCATCTTTATTACTTGGTCTAGGAATACTTTTCATGCGATTCTTTGGACTAGCTTCCTAGAAGTGGTATTACTAGGTTAGAATATATTGAGTTTTATTCCGCAGTGTTTCTCTAACTTCCCTAATAACAATGCTAAGCCTATAAAATTGTATATATGCCAAGCATTTATCTAACATTAAATGAGTTCCCACTGAATCCCAGGTGTGGCGATAGATGCTGAGAGCAAGTCACTGTCACAAGCAGCTGAAAACAGTGCTGGAAGAGGAAGTAAAAAAAGCAATTATGGTGTAATTTTGCAACCATTACAACTATAGAAAACTTAAAACACATGATCCACTTTGGGCTTTGACATTTTACAATATTCTGTTCAATATTTTAAAAATTAAACTTAAAAATTAATGAGCATCCAAAGCAGTTAGGGTCTCCTGCTTTCCTTCCAGTCCTCCCTCTTATCTGCTGGGTAAACTACCGGCAAGTCATTTAATTTCCCTCAGCTTTCCTTTACACATCCTTAAAATGCAATCTATTTGGGTGGAATTGGGGCAGGGGAGTAATTCTAATGGGTGGAAGTTTTTTTGGGGGGCGGGGTGAGGAAAATGTTTTAAAATTGAGTGTGGTGATGGTTGCACCACTCTGAATTCACTAAACACACACACACACAATTATACACTATAAATAGGTGAAGTGCATGGTATATGAATTATATCCCAATAAAGCTGTTATTTTTTTAAAAAAATAAAGACCAGTCTTATAATAACACACAGTCTTATATTCACACAGGGCTTACTTACCGCATCCCAAACCACAGCTGCAACTCCCAGTTGCCTCCAGTCCTGCCGGATCTGGATAGTGTGGTTTGCAAAGGAGAAGGTGGCAAGAGGCTTGTGGAATTTCTGCAACCCCATTAGCGCGGTCTCCTCATAGGGCACTAGGGCCATTTCTACTGCTCCTACTCTCTGCTCCCTTAAACCTGTTGGGCAAAAGAGTCCTGAGTGACGCTCTGGCCAAAAACTGCATTATCTCTTAGGTGGCCCCAAATGCTTAAGGTCGCTTTACAAGTTCAAAAGAAAAAGGAGGTGAGAGAAGCTTTTGTCTAATTCCTTTTGCCTGACTCTTCCTTCCTCTGAGTCTTCTGGGAAGTCAGATTTGGCTCCAAGGCCAAAGGATGTCTTTGGGCAACAGCACTCAGAACAGTACAACTCCGGCAGGATGCTCTACACATTTCGCTGTTCGGAATCCGTGAATTCAGAGCGGCGTAAAGGTGCGCGAGGAGGAGGTAAAGGGCCCGGGGGAAAGTAGCGCTTTCTAAATTTCCCAGACCCGTGTGGACTGCAGCTGGAATCTGCTGCAGTCGGCAGGGTAATTTTTGTATTGTTTTGGTCTGGCCTCCACCCCGTCCCAAGGGGTGCGTTCAACCGCTCTGACAACCAGGGACGCGAACCCGCCCTTCGTCTGGGTGTGCACGGCTTAATTATCCTGCGTTTTGACGCCAGCTGCATATATACGGTCGACGCAGTTCCATCCCCTAGAGACTAGAAGTGAAAGACACTCATGGATTCCGAGTCGCTTGCGGGGAGAGCGGGACCGCGGGTCAGGGATGGACTCGGGCGTCCGCGGCTAAGAGGCCTCCCGGGAGTCCCCCAAACCTGCGTGCGACCGCCCCCTAGAGGGGCGACCAGTACGCACTTCCTTCCGGCTGGCCCCGGGGCTCTGCGAGCCGGCGGGGGTGGGAATGCGAGATGGGGGAGGGGCCGCAGGGCCCTTTGAGCCCCACAGCCACGCGGGACGCCCGCCCACCCCGGGGGTGGCGGGAGCTGCCGGGCGGAGGGCCCGGGGCGCGCCCAGGCCGACCCCGAAGCGGGGTCCCGCGAC
>NW_006442484.1:68797067-68800667 GCF_000325575.1 Pteropus alecto
CGACACGCTGGGGCCCGGGGCGCGGCCTTGCAGCTACTTACGGCTCCGGGGAGGCGCCCGCGTGGCGCGCGCTGCGCTGTCCCCGCCCCGAGCCCGCCACGGAAACCAGCGGCCTTAAAGGGCCGGGAGCGGCAGAGGTGGGCGCCTCCGCCCCCGACGCGCGCTTCCGGAGTCGCCTCCTGCTTGCGCCGCAGACAGGTGCGGGACCAGCGCTGGAGGGCACGGGGCCGACGCAGTGCCGGGAGGACTTTGCGTTGGGGGAGGGGGGCGGGTCGGCCCTTCCCCAGCTGGATCCCCCAAGGTATTCCAGCTACCAAATCTGCTTCCCCGATAGCCGACCCCCGCAGCCGACAGCAGCGTTGGCTGCACAGCGAGGTGCGGAGTAGCGGGCGGGTGCCCAGAAGGTTTAGGGTGCGCTGGCGACCGGTGAGCGTGAAGCCACCTTCCTGGCACTGGCTACGCCCTTGTACTGGTTCCACTTATCTATGTGCTCGTCCTCGCGCGCGCGTTTTGTTTATTATATTTGTGTGCTTCCATATTTTTTAGTTTTAAAGGTGGCAGGTTAGCGGGTGTCGGAGAAAGTTCGCTCCATATGATACGTGGTCACCCACTTGTCCTCGTATGTCCAAAGTGAGGTCCGAAGCGATGTCATCTCTCCCTGGGTGGCAATACAGTGGGAAAGTGACAAAGCCCTTAACTAGAGCGCAAACGCGGACCCGGCACGTGGTGCCCGGGCCTGGATTGTGAAACGGGGTGAGGCGGGTGCGCTGCGGGGTCACGGGCGCGAGGTCGGCCTGATCCTGACGCAGACGTAAGGCCCTAGGCTCCCTCCTCCCGGAGCAGAATGCGCACCTGCCCTGGGGACACCCATTCTTGATGTGAAAGCTGCCGACAGCATGGCACCCACGCCGCGGGCCTCGGAAAGCGTGCAGCTGCAGAGGGCATCTAAGAGTGTGAGCACCCAAGAGTGCGACCACGCGGACGGCGGCACCCTCCTTTTCTTATTTGCTTTGTCCTGACCCCCAGGCCCCCTTACCCCACCCCGCTGCCGCTGCCTCGAGGTGATTCCCAACCCCGGCTGCACGTTAGAATGAACACGAGCGCGTTTCAGCTCCCGGTACTCTGCTACCGGAAGGTCTCAGTTGTGCTTTCGGGCCCAGCATCGGTATTTTGAAGAGCTTCTCTGATGATACCTTCACGTGGTTACCAGCTGGAGGCTTAGGCCAGACCTTTCTGAAACAACCCCTCCACTCGCCTGTCGCATTCCGCAAGGGGGCGTACCAGGCCTTTCTCCTCAGATTTCATTAAGCATCCGACAGAAGGCTGAGACCTGGGGGCACAAAAGTGTCTTGTAGTGAACTCTGCCAGTGAAAGTCTTTTTTTTTTTTTTGCTTTGCTCGGTCGATGTTTATTTGTTTATTTTAAATTTTTTATGTGATAGAATTTATTTCTGAGCAGTTTTAATTTTACAGTAAAATTAGAAGGTACTGAGATTTCCTATACTTCCTGTCCTGAGGCATGCATAGCCTCCCTCTTTAACAACATCCCCTCACCAGAATAGTACATTTGTTACAACTGATGAACTACATTGATACATCATTATTACCGAAAGACTGTAGGTAGTTTACCTTAGGGGTCACTGTTAGTGTTGGTACATTTCGAATTTGGACAAATGTTTAATAACATGTATCCACCATTATGCTGTCATGCAGAGTTCCACTGCCCTAAAAATTCTGTGCTCTGCCTATGCATCCCTCCCACCTCCATAACCCCTGGCAACCACTGATATTTTTACTCTTTCCATAGTTTTGCCTTTTCCAGGATGTCATATAGTTGGAATCATACAGTATGTAGCCAGCCTTTTTAAATTGGCTTCTTAGTAGTATGCATTTAAGTTTGCTCTATGTCTTTTCATTGTTTGGTAGCTCATTTCTTTTCCACAATGAATATCATTCCATTGTGTGGATCCACCACAGTTTATCCATTTACTTACTAAAGAACATCTTGGTTGCTTCCAAGTTTTAGCAATTATGAACAAAGCTGCTATAAACATCCATGTGTATACTTTTGTGTGCACATACGTTTTCGACTCTTTTGGGTAGATAGCAAGGAACACAATTGCTGGATCATACGGTAAGAGCATCTTTAATTTTGTAAGAAACTGCCTAACTGCCTTCTGAAGTGGCTGTACCATTTTGCATCCCCACCAGCAATGAGAGTTCCTGTTGCTCTTCATCCTCACCAGTATTTGGTGTAGTCATTGTTTTAGATTTTGGCCAACTTATAGGCCTGTAGTGGTATCTTGTTGTTTTAATTTGTAATTCTCTAAAGACATATGATATGGGGCACCTTTTTTTCCCCAGTGTTATTGAGATATAGTTGATATAAAACATTGTATTAGTTTAAGATGTACAACATAACAATTTGATATATGTACATATTGCAAAATGATTACCACAGTAAATTTAATTAGCATCTATCACTTCACATAGTTATAATTTTTCCTTGTGATGAGAACTTTTAAAATCTCTTAGCACCTCTCAAATATGCAATATAGTATTAACTAGAGTCACCGTTCTATACATTACATCCCTAGAACTTATAACAGGAAGTCCATATCTTTCCCCCACCTGCCACCCTCTGCCTCTGGCGACCACAAATCTGTTCTCTATTTCTGCAAGTTCAGGGGGGTTTTGTTGTTGTTGTTGTTGCTGCTGTTGTTTGAAAGTCCACATATAAGTGAGGTCATACAGTATTTGTCTTTCTAACTTACTTCACTTCGCATACTGCCCTTGAGATCATCCATGTTGTCACAAATGGCAGGATCTCCTTTTTATTCCTCTGTGTGTGTGTGTGTTACACACATCACATTTTTTTATCCATTCATCTGTCAATGGAACTTAGGTTGTTTTCATGTCTTGGCTACTGTGAATAATACTTCAGTGAACATGGAGGTGCAGATATCTCCTTGAGATAGTGGTTTCTTTTCCTTTGGAATTATACCCAGAAGTGGGATTGCTGGATCATATGGTAGTTCTATTTTTAATTTTTTGAGGAACTCCCATACTGTTTTCCATAGTAGTTGTACCAATTTACATTCCCACCAACAGTGCACAAGGATTCCCTTTTCTCTATACCCTTGGCAACATGTTATTGGGGGTCTTTTTAATAATAGCCATTCTAACAGATATAAGGTAATATCTCATTGTGGTTTCAATTTATATTTCTCTGATGATTAATGATGTTGAGAAAGAACCCTTTCAGTTTTCTGTTTCATGTACCTGTTAAGCACCATTTTATATACCAAATAGTTTGGACCATTCTAAAATCTCATTTCTTATTGTTGAAGTTTAAGATTTTTTAAAAATTTTTGGATAAACGTACTTTATTAGGTGTGTATTTTACCAATATTTTCTCCCAGTCTGTGGCTTGTCTTCTGTCTCTTTTCTCACCAATACCACACTGTCTTGATGAGTGTAGGTTTATAGTATGTCTGAAGTCAGACAGTAGCAGTCCTCCAACTAGAGTCTCATTCAATATTTTTTTTTCTTTGTTGGTCTCTCCCTTTCCTTTTTTCTCTCTCAGTATCTCCTTTCTCTT
>NW_006442484.1:68800719-68814823 GCF_000325575.1 Pteropus alecto
CCTCTCCTGAACCCAGACGACTAAAAAGGGGATGTGTGTGGGACATCTCCTCCAGCCCAGTGGGTTCCCTGTGTACTTTGGACCCTTTATACCCACTTAGCCCCTTGTGGGGAGCAGAATTTAGGAGTGGAATCAATGGACCGATTTCACTCCTGGAAGTCTTAGCTGTACGACCTTGACCAGTGAGTCCACATTTCTGTGCCTCATTTTCCTCATCTGCAAAATGGGGATCTTACCACAGCCCTGCTGGCTTGATGTCAGGGGAAAGGTGGTTCCCACACACTCAGTGCTTAAATCAGTCTGGCATACAGGAAGCATTTACTACATATTCCCTATTATTTCTTCACTGTTGTCTGTAGACCCAGCTTTTTCCTAGGATTTGTAACCTTCCTGCCTTTCTGTACTCGTATTTTTAAATCTGTTCAGTCACTGCTCATATTATCCCAGGTGGCTGTGGTGAGCTAAGCGTCTTTAAGGGACTGGCCCTGGCGGTCGGTGCATACCCTGAAAAGAAGCCCAGGATTTTCCTCCACTCAGCCTTGACCTACTCCACAGCCTGACTGCTTGCTGTGGACAGTCTGCCTCAGACCTAAGGATGCCACGAAGGACTTACACCATTTGCCATCCTTTGGTTTATTTGTCTGAACTTTAAGATACTTAACATGTGGAAGGGTCTTATTGTTTCTCCCTGAACCCTTCTTTCCTTTTTGGAGGCAAGCCCTAGTGTCCCATGGCTGGCCACCTGCCTCCTGTCAACCCCCAGCATCAGCCATGCTGGTGGTTAAAACACCACCATCCTGCTCAGCTGGAGCTCCAGTCCATGAAGTCAGTGCAATAGTTTCCTGGGGCTGCTGTAAGAAAATACTGCAAATTGGGTGACTTATTAAAAAAACAAATATATTCTCTCATAGTTCTGGAGGCTAGGAATCTAAAATCAAGATGGAGGAGGTAGGGTCATTTTTCCTCCAAAGATTCTAGGGAAGAATCCTTCCTTGCCTCTTCCAGCTTCCGGTAGCCCTGGCATTCCTTGGCTTGTGGCAACATAATCCAAATCACTGCCTCCGTCTTCACGTGACAGTCTTATTCCTGTGTTTCTGTGTCTCCAAATCTCCCACTCTTTATAAGGACACTAGTCATTGGATTTAGGGCCCATCCTAAGCTAGTATAACCTCTTCTTTACGTTTTGCAAAGACCTTATTTCCAAGTAAGGTCACATTCACAGGTACCAGGTGTTAGGACTTCAACATGTCTTTTGAGAGGACACAGTTCAACACGGGACACAGCAGTCAGCAACCAAAGCAGCAAGGACAAACAAATGAGAACAAAATTTTAATGAACACACCTTTTTTAAAAAACCTCTATAGATTTGCTTAAAATCAGTTTTAAAGTGGAAACCAGTATAGGATAGTGACTGAGAACATGGGCCACTGAATCACAGCATGAGTTTAAATGCTGCAAAGATCAATTTCTTCCCTCTTGTAAAAATAGAATAATAGTAATGCCTATGTCATTGGACTATTGGGAGGTGGTGGTGGTGAATGAGCTAAAACATGTCAACAACCATGTGTAATACCTATACATAGTAATTTCCTAGTAAGATTTATCCTTCTATTAGGTAATAAGGATTATAAATATCAAGGTATACAGACATTGTATTTCATTGCAGTGAACTTTCTGCCCACATGGCTTACCCTCTCTGTAAAGATAAAATGGATTATAAATATAAAGTTATTGTGATATTGTATAGCCACTGCAGTGAACTGGAAGACAGTGGCTACTTGATTTTATTTAAAATGAAGTTTATCATGACAGCAGCCATAAACATGCCAAGTTCAGAGTTATTTGTTTATACAATATCCAGTTAAGATGAGTTTTGTTACCATGGAATTTCACTTGCAGTGATTGTTTATTAACGTGGGCCAAGGTAAATTGCTTAGAAGTAGAAGCCTTCACTGATCAAATGGTGTGGTAATAGCAAATTAGATGCTTTTTTTCTACTGTTCTTGAGAAAAGGAGTTGAGGGGAAGAGAAACAGAAAAGTAAGGAAATGTCTTTAAATTTACTGTTAATGTACTTCTCTTAGTTTGGGTTTTTGTGGGGTTTTCTCATTTTGTTTTGTTTAAAATGCTCAATTTTAATCCAAACTACTATGGTTAATATTTTAAATCAATCTTTTATTAAATATTATAATATAGATTAGTATATTTTATTTTTCTCTCCCTTCCCTCCCCCCCCCACCCCCGTAACTACATTGTCCATGTGAGACATAGGCATTTTTAAAGACAGTTTTAAGATGGAGACTCTTAATTGCTATACGCTAAAGTTTAATATAAGAAAATAACATTGCCTGGCATTTTTAAAGACAGTTTTAAGATGGAGACTCTTAATTGCTATACGCTAAAGTTTAATATAAGAAAATAACATTGCCTTAAACTTCTAACTCAGCAGTTCTCAAACTTTCAAACTTTTTGATCTTGGGATCCTTTACACTTGTTACAATTATTGAGAACACAGCCTCACCGACTGGGAGGATGAAGACCATTCTCAGCAATCAGACTGTCGACATTCCAGAAAATGTGGATATCAATATGAAGGGACACACACAGTATTGTGAAGGGCCCCAGAGGCACCCTGCAGAGGGACTTCAATCACATCAATGTAGAGCTCAGTCCTTGAAAGGGAAAGGAAGAGGCTCTGGGTTGACAACTGGTGGGGAATAGAAAGGAGCGAGCTGCTTTTCACACTATCTGCAGTCGTGTACAGAACATAATGAGGGGCGTTACACTGGCTTCCATTGCAAGATGAGGTCTGTGTACGCTCACTTCCCCATCAACGTCGTTATTCAAGAGAATAGCTCTCTCGTTGAAATCCGAAATTTCTTGGGTGAAAAATACATCTGCAGGGTTTGAATGGGGTTAAGTGTTGCTTGTTCAGTATCTCAAGCCCAGAAAGATGAGTTAAATTTTTTTTAAGTTTATTGGGGTAACATTGGTTAATACGATTATATAATTTTTGGGTGTGCATTATAATTTGACATCTATATATTCTGTTATGTGATTACCACCCTGAGTCCAGTTTCCTTCAGAGTTAATTCTTGATGTCAAATTCAGCTACTTTGATGGAACAAGCCACAACAGTTAACAAGGATATCAGAAAATACTTGGATGGTGTCTTTGTTTCTGAAAAAGGAACAGTTCAGCAGGCTGATGAATAAGGTAATAAGATCTAAGTTGTCCAGCTACAGAAACAGCAAGATTTCGGCTGATTCCTCACACACTTATTTGTGTTGTGATATTGATGCAATAAAAGTCGTGTATTGAAAAAATAAAAATAAAATTATTGAGGACATTAAAGAACCTTTGTGTGGGTGATATCTATTGATATTATATTAGAAATTTTAAGTTTTAAGAAATTAAAACTGAAAACAGTAAACTATTAATTCATTTTAAACTAACAACCATTTCTCTATTACACATTAACATTAAAGCAATGACATCAGCATATGTAGGGAGCTGCTGGAAAACTCTGTGCTACATTCATGAGTGAATGAAAGGGAAAAAGGCAAATAACATCTTGTTGTTATTGTGAAAATATGAATTCCCTAAAGAGGTCTCAGGGTTCCCCCAGGAGCTGCAGACCATACTTTGAGAACCATTTGCCTATTCCCTATTCTTCTTATCAAAACTGTCTTCTTTGGCCAAACTACTGTTATTCAGGAAACAAGTAACAAGAATACTTTTAAAACGCTGAGTTTCTGATACAAATATATAATTGACATGTTATCAATTGTCTACATTGGATGCAAAAATATAATTGACATGTTATCAATTGTCTTGTTATCTTTAATATGCAAGAAAGTAGGCAATATAGTGTTTGTGTTCTGGTTGGGCTCTGGAGGCTGCCATACTGGTTCTAGTCCCAGCTCACCACTAGCTTTGTGGCCTGGAAGAGGTCACTTAGCTTCTCTCAGCTTCAATGTCCTATCTGTAAAGTGAGCAGGCTACTGGTATTTACCTCAGAGCCTTGCTGTGAGGATTAATTGAAATAATCTCTATAAAGGAAAACTACTTTCTCAGCCTCCTTTCCAGTAATTGGGGCCCTGTGCCTGGGTTCTGGCCAGTAGGATGCTGGCCATAATGCTCCTGCCTGAAAGCCTTCCATCCTCAGAGGTGGACAAACTGGAGGAGCTGAATCCCTGAGTCACTAGATTGTGATATGATATGAGCGAGAAATAACCCTCTATTGTGTTAAACTGCTGAGATCTGGAGTTTGTTCACTGTCAAAGGGTAGCCTGGCCTATCTTCACCAACACACAAGGGCAGGCCCTTTGAGTGGAGTGGAAAGAGATGGCTCTAAAGTAGTGGCATTTGAAAGATTAGAAATTTAGAAGATTAGAGATAGAACGGAGAGGTAGAGGGAGGTATTCCAAGGCAGGGAAGTGCAGAAGTCCCCAGGCAGAAGAGTGAAACCATCCGGAGGCCAACCTTGAGCCAGGGGGAAGTGGCTTGAAGAGTAAATCAAACCCATTACTGCAACCTTTCAAGTACCCAAACTCCATTACTAACTCCTCTATGTGAGTGGCAGAACCTTGGTGACCCCAGGGGTGGAGCTGACTGCCCGTGAGGACACTAATATACAGCCAAAGAGTTACTGTCTCAAGAATATTCAGGAAGCCGAATGCATAAAGCTCAAGTTGATGCCACAGAAAGATAACCATATATTGTGTTCTGGTGTCACTGTATTCGCCATCATCTCTCTTAAGGTCTCCTCTAGCTTCTCAGAGTTTTAATAAGACCTCACTACACGGAGAAAAGGACAGGAGAACTGCCCAGGACCACACTGAGGGCATGCACAGCATAAATAGCAACATTTGGATTTTTCGTTTTCCCCGTGCAATCCTGCAATCGTGCTTGCTCACAGCTGTGTGGCAGGTGCTGCCGGGCCTGACGTTCTCATTCAACAACACAACAGAAGTGGCAACTTGGGCAGAAGTTTCCAGGCTTGTGTTCTGGTGGGTTTTGCAATCACAGCTGTGAGTTTCAGAGAACTGCTGAATAAATATTTGTTGAATGAATGAATTCTGTGATTCAGAACTATCAACCAAATTATTTCCGCCTCACTGTAAGAGTTTTTAAATTCAAATTCCACTTATTAGACACCTTGGAGTCAATGATACTGAAGAATTAGTAGTTGCTTTTTTTATTTTTGAATGCATTTGGTTAACCCGGGGTTCAGTAAAATCCGCAGGTGTGCTTTATGTTTGGGCAAGAAGCTACTGACTGTTTATCCTTTGATGATTCCAAGAAAAGGGATGGAGCCATTTACCTTTTTACACTCTGCATGTTAATTTGTGTGTAACTATAAAAGCATGCTCCCTTTTAAGTAAGTCAGACTAAAAGACATCATCCAAAGAGCAGTAAATTAAATAAAAATGCCAGCTTTTTTAGTTCCCAAGTAACTCATTTACTTACAGCAGTGTCCCTCCTCAAAGGACACAGGGCATTTAGAGTACAAGTTTTCCTGATGGGATGTCAAGTAAATTTTCCTGATGGAATGATGGGAGTGGACTTACATGCCAGTGTGACCAACGAGGATGCTGCATGGAGGTTCAAGGTAGACAGCCTTCAGATAGCCTTGGCCTATAGATGTATTTTGTTTGTTCCACGCCAACTTGGCCCTCGTAATATTTTGGTTTTTTTTTTAGTTTTGTTGTCAACCTTTAAAAACGGAGATATGTCAAGATGATAATCAAGATCTCTGGCTTTTCTCGAAAATTTTGACATATCTGTCAAAAGTAGGTCCAAATTCCCCTGAGATAGCAATGAGCTAAGGCTGCACTGGCTCTCTCTCTCTCCTCAATTTGCCACAGTCTCCTCTACCCAATATTTACCCCTAGCCAGCTTCATTCATGGACAATACTGTTGGGGTCTTTGAGAGGGCCCCGATAAATAGCATCTCCTTTTCCATCTCTTTTTCCTCTAAACGAGTTGAGGAATAAAACAACAAATAAAGCTGAAGGCAGAATATCCTCTTTATTGACTAAGAGAGAAGAGATTGGAGGATGTGGCTTATGTCTTCAAAGAAAACCAAGCTGAGAACAAGGCAGGCCTTGCATGCAATTCTTCCAGCATGGAAGAGCCGCAGAGAGTGCAGGCGTGCTCCCAGAAGGAAAAAGGATGCATCTGAGCTACATGTCAGGAGTTGAGCCTTTCCAAAGTGTGTCAAAGGGCAGAGAGGCCTGCAGTGACAGTCACGGAGCTCCCAGAGAGGGGAAGAAGTGCCTCACTGACCTGGTCCTCAGAGGCACCGGGGCTGACGAAGGCTGAAGGAAGGTTTCTCTAAGCAAAGGTTTCTTTGCCAAGCAAAGAACACCGGATTCCCTTCCATGGTTGTGGTGATTTTCTTCAAGAGGCTTTAGTTCAAGGTAAGCAAATGTGGTAACATTTAGAAATTGTGGAGACGGTTTCTAGAGAGAAAGAAGCAGAACCCACCCTCTACTGCGGTAAACCAACTGGAATGAAAAGCATTGAAAACAAAGACAAAAGACTGAAAAGACAACTGAAAGGGAATCCAAGATGTGCTGATAAAGAGATGCTAAATTCAGGGAAATGCGAGCGAGCTCGAGCCCAGACTGGTGACCAGCAGAGTACAAGGGCCAGCGGCTAAGGTATAATCATGGCTTACTGAATGCCTAGAAGGTGCCATGCACGTGGGACCCTGCAAAATAGGTACTGTAAAGCCCTCTAGAGATGAGGAAACCAAGGCCCAAGGTGATGCCAGAGAGCTGGAGAAGAGATTCCAGGGTCCGTCTCACTGGCTCCAAAACCCGTCCCCTCTCCCTGCTTGTCCCTTTGGCTAAGTGTGAGTGGTTTCTTCTGCCAAGGGAAGAAAAGTCCAAACCTGTAGAGAATTTTTATGAGTTTATTTGAGCCAAACTGACGACAATTGCCAGGAAGCAAAATCTCAGTGGATTGAGAAAATGCTGCAGAGAATGGCAGTTTTGCAGCTTATTTTATACATTAGAATCAAAGGAAGGGATGTATAAAGCGTTACATGAAATCCATTGGTGGCAGGTTAAGGGGGTGGGAGAAAGCAAAGTGGAGAAACCTCGAGGATTGGATAAAAAGCAAAATGGAGAAACACAGACTTCTTTTACATTGGTGGGTACAAGACAGTTAATAATGAACATTTACAGCACATAGAGATGGTATGCGGGGAACAGGATAACAGTGCTGGGTGCTGTGGTCTCTTGCTCTGATGGCTGCAGTTGTGACTTGAGGGGTCTGGAAAAGGGGTCTGACATTTCAAAGGTATGTTATCTTAGATGCAAAAAGACAATAGACAGGCTCACTTAAGGTAAAGATTGATTTTTGTCAAGGAAGCTACGGGCCTAAGACATGACTGCCCTCCAAGATTCGCTTTCAGTTAGGAATTTTTATGTTCAGACCTTCCTATGTGGTTACTTTCGGTCTCTGAGTTTGTAAGGCCCTCCACGCAGGCCTCCCCTGAGCTTGTCAGGGTTAGTATGCGGCCCCTTTTTCGTCCATACTTCTGCGAGCGCAGGAGCAGCCTGAGGCCTGTGAGGCGGCCATGGTCAGCTCCTTTAAAGAAGCACAAACTAGAGGCAGGGCCATCTGCTGGTCTGGGAAGCTCCAGCCTGCCCTACCTCTGGAGAATAATTGTCCTGGCCTCTCCCCGCCAGTAAGGCAGTTGGTTACCTCTAGTCTGTGGTGCCGTGACCTGACCTTCCCCATCTTCTAGCTGTCCATACCCACCCCACACAGAGTAGAGAAGATGAGGAAGGTGGTGAGATTGACCTCCCTAGATCCCGTGTTTGACCCTCTCTGGTCATCAGCAGCAAGTTTTCCATAAAAGTAAGAGAGCTACATGGCAGAACTTTCTCCGAGGGGCCTGTTGATTCCTGGTTTTGTTGTAATAGCACGGCAGACAAACCTAAGTCACAGCTGCACAGGGTCATATCACTCAGTAGTACTCCAAGGGACCAACCATTGAATATTCTTTAATAGGAAATGTTTTTAGAAGGTACATATGGAGAATCAAAAAGGGGATAAATATAAACCTGTATTCACAGAACTGAAAAAATAAATAAATAAAAGCAAAGAAAAGCTGAAAGAGCTGAAAGGAGAAGCATTCTCCTAAAACAGGTTTTTTCAGCGGGTGTGAATGACAAAAATAATTCTGATGCCAGTTGCATTACGGAAGTATCTGAGGCTATATCCACTAACTTTCATCAGAAGTAAACTCATCTGGTTGAATTATAGACTTAAAAATGACCAAATAGAACATGAACTTTTCAATAGAAGTTTCAGATTTAAGACCTTTCTTAGGTAGTTAAAGCAACTCTAGGAGGAATGTTCTACATCATGAATGCTGAAAGAAAAAAGAGGCAAACTTTGAAGTTACGGCATGAGCAGTCATGAAAGAAATTCCCATGGCCTAAAAAAAGGTGAGGAAGGAGTGAACAAACATTTATTGAGGAAATACTGTGTGAAAAATGGCTGGCGGGCAGTCTCTGGTTTAATTCTCATAATATTGTAAGATAAGGGGATTATTATCCCCTTTTAATAGACCAAAAATCTCAATGTCAAAGGTCACACTGCTAGCCTACAGCAAGCTTGGGACCCAAAGCTAGTTCAGGTCCAGATGTCTGGCTCCAAAACCCCACGCCCTTTCAAATACAGCATGCACTTCAGGGTGATATTTCTCCCTCAAAGTTTTCACTAAAATCTATTCAAGGAGTTTTCTTCTTTCCTGAGGGAGAGCTATTTCCATGAAAGCATTTGGTGTTAAATTTTACTGTAAAGCAATTCCCTCATAACTTTTATTTATGTCTTGTTTCTTTTACTATTTCGGTGAAATTTTTACATCATTTTGAGTGTATATTTCTCCATATAGAGACCTCACATGTTTAACACAGTGTGATGTCATATAAATATTTTGCCCAATTGGACCACTGTGATACCAAATCCAGCCGCAGAGGGGAGGTCCTGACTAGCTAGGCTCCTGCTGGTGCTTTCCTTTACTCAAATGTCATGGCAGTCTCTGAACAAGCAAATCAGCCGCCGATTGTGACGCAGCGGAGAATGAGGAGAGTGGGCAGGGATGCCAGGACTCTCGCTTCTCCAGGCTCGGCCCGGGCATAAGGTGTGTGTCAGAGGGCACCGGCTTCAGCTTACTGAACCGCAGTTTAACGTGCCCTTCAATAGCACCCCATAGAATCGCTGGTCGGTGGTGGAAGAAGTCTGGCTCCCTAAAAATTGTGTAAACAACTTATCTGCTCAGACAGGAGACAACCCACTTTCCCACAGATACCCAAAAGCACTGGGCTCCAAAGTGGGAGAGCCCAAAAGAAATATCACTGAGCAACCAGGAACATCGGAACTGCCAGTTATGTTCATCTTTCTAATCTCCCCCTTTAAATGTTTGAGTTTCTTCTGATAGGTTTATATGTATTTAATACATTAATATTTTAGTACCCACATAGACCCTATTAGTTAATAGACATATATGGTAAAAATATACTTGAAAATTGTTTGCCAACATGGGCGCAAAACCAAAGAAGCTTAGAGACTCTCTGCCTAGAGGAAGGTGAACATCAGTGGAGGTGTTGGTGGGAAAAGCCTGCCCTTAAATTCCTAAAACCCAAAAGATAAGCCTGAATTGCCTGGGTCATGGTGTAGGAAGAGGCAACCTGGCCAGAAGCAAGGTGCCGTTGTACCACTCCCTGCTTTGCTTCTTGCGAATGAGGATGACCCTGTGAGATGGCCTGAGAAGCAGATGGGTTATAACAGTCACAGAAGAGCCTTCCATTCCTTGAGCAGCCCCAGACGGTGGCCCCCAGGACTCTGAGAGACTAGCCCTCTTTCCCAAAGTGATGAGCTCTGCTGGTCAAAGGATCAAATGGCAAAAGACATTAAAAGGTTCATCACTTGTCCTACAAGAAATGTACACTAAACCTGTTGAGAATAATACCCTGTTCTTCAACATCAGCTACATGGATTTAAACAAATCAGTAGCTGGCCAAGGTAGAGAAACAAGCTTTCCCATATGCACCATGTGAATGTGTAAACTGGCAAAATCTTTCTGCATGCAATTTGAAAATCCTGGCCAAGGGTTTAAAAAATATACACATCTACCTATCCATCGATTTCTCCTCTGGGTATTTTTTAAAGGAAATAATCGAATTTGTAAATAAAGGTTTAAATACATAGATGCTTGTTATTCAACCATTTATTCATTCTATACACATTTTTTGGTGTCTTTTCTGAGGCAGACTCTGTGCTAGATGCTACAACACAACATAGAACAAAATAGGGCTCCTGCCCTCCTGGAAGTTATTAATAATCATTTCAGTGTTATTCATAATAGGGAAAAATCAGAAATGAACAAAATGACTAAAATTCATTTCTTTTTGCAGCTATGAATTACTATACAGCCATTACAATTTGTGTTGTGGAAGACACTGAGAAATATTCACAGTAGGTCACTGAGTGGGAAAAAGCAGTTAACAAAACAGCATATGCAAAACAGCATATGACCTTGAATGATCAGAGAAGGGTCACAGCTCAGCCTAGCATTTGAGACAGAGGTAATTTAGAATGAAAAGACTTCCCTTTAATGAGAAACAGAACAAAAAAGCATTGGGAAATATGACCATCACTTCTTTCTGCTTCATGAATGTTTCCTGAGGATAATTCTAGATGTAGCTAGGGGAGTAAGTAACAACGGCAGTGATGGAAAATTCTGAGAAGCAGTAAGACACATCTAAAGAACTATAGCCCGACTGAAAATAAGCACCTCACCTAATATTTAAAAAGAATCTCCAGTGTAATCAATGAAAGATCTCTAAGAGAAATGGGCTTGCTCATACATTGTTGGTATGACAGTGCCTTGTTATAATCTTTTGAGAAGGCAATTAGCAATATCTATGAAAATTCTTAATGTCATTGCCATAACATAGCAATTCCACCTATAGGAATATACCTGTAGGAGTACTTATGCCTACATTAAAAAATTTTAATAAGGAAATGAAAATTAATCAGCATATGTATAATGGGAGTCTCATAAGGAGAAAGAAAGAATATTTGAGGAAATAATGGCCAAAAAATTTCCCAAATTTGATAGAAAAGATTAATCTGCACACCTAAAAACTCAACAAACTCCAAGTGAGATTAACTCAAAAGAGATCCAGACTGAAATATACCATAGTCAGATTGTCTAAAGCCAAACACGAGAAGAGAATCTTGAAAACAACAAAGAAAAAATGACACATCAGGTACAAGTGATCACTGGTGAAATTAACAACTGGTGTCTCATCAGAAACTATACAGACCAGTAGTTAGTGGGATGATATATTCAAAGTGTTGAAACAAAAAAGAATTGTTCATTCAACAAAATAGCCTTCAAAAATGGAGAAGACATTCAAATAAATCAATATAAACAAAACCCAAGATAATTTGTTATTACTAGACCCGCCCTATGAAAAATAGTAAATGGAGTCCTTTGGGCTACATAAAAGGACACTAGACAATAATTGAACTGACTTAAAGATGTCACCCTTGATCGTGTTGAGTACCAGGAATATGAAGGAAATGGCCATTTACACCACACACTTGGGACAGCTCTACCAAAGGCTCCCAACTTCTACCTTTTAAGACAATATCATGGTATAGGGATGAGCATTGTACACCATGACCTAGTGGGATTTATCTTGAGAATGCAAGGTTGGTTTCAAGTCCAAAAATACATCAATGTAATATGCCATGTTAATAGAATAAAGGACAAAAAAACCATGATCCTCTCAATACATACAGAAAAAGTATATGACAAAATATGTGATTAAAATAACAATTCCAACAAACTAGGATAGAAGGGAACTTCTTTACCTGATGAAGGACGTCTATGAAAAACCTGCAGGTAACATAATACTCAGTGGTCAAAGACTAAATGCTTTCGCCTTTAGAGCAGAACAAGGATGTCTGCTTTCACCACTTCTGTTTTATATTGTACTAGAGGTTCCAGTCAAGGCAAGAAAAAGAAAAGCCATCCAGATTTAAAAGGAAAATGTAAAACTATATTTGCAGATGACATGATCTTGTAGATAGAGAACTTTAAGGACTATCTCTCTCTCTCTCTCTCTCTCTCTCTCTCTCTCTCTCTCTCTCTCTCTCTCTCTCTTCCCTATTAGAACTAATAAGTTCAGTAAGATTGCAGAATACAAGGGTCAATATACAAAAGCAAGTTGTAGTTCTATACACTAGCAATGAACAATCTAAAATGAAATTTTGAAAACTATTTTATTTATAATAGCATCAAAAAGAGTAAAATATTTCTGGATAAATTTAACCGAAAAAATGCAAGATTTGTACACTGATTTTATGAGCCACTAATAGTCCTCCCTCCCAAAGTGAGTCTAAATCATAGTTAATCCATTTGCTATCAGAAAGTATGAGTTCAATTTTTTGTTTTAGGGAAAAAAAAATTTTTTGGAAAAAATTATCCAAAAAAATGTATACATGTTCATCCATGTTTTTATGGGAAAAATCATGATGGGAAAAAATTCATGTTTTGATGGTACAGTAGGCCAGCCAGGTAAATCAAACAATCTAGGCATAAAGATAAATCATAAGAAAATGTCCATGAACAGAGAGACAGGAATAGGTCTCCATGGGAATGCTTACTTACTGAGGTGGAAGAGAAATAAAATGAGTGAAGGAATAGAAAAAATGAGGTACATTGAGAGGAGATTAAAGAGTAATTCCGAGAAAAGCCCTATGCCAAATTTCTGGTTACCTTATCACTTTCCTCTTACTCTTCAAGCTTTACACTCTGGTTTTCTAATGCAATATCCAACCATGCTGAATTAAACTAACGTTGATTTGAAGGGCTAATGACTCAATCTTGTTTTGTCTTGACATTTTGAGCAGAGCTAATAGATATCTCCCTTTTGTATGACTTAGCTCAACCTCAGAAATAATACCAGCAATAATATCATCATTTTGCAATGAAAGTCTAATTGGAATGTGAATGAAAGTGCTATTGGCCAAAGCTCTCTATCCCCTACTTATGTCTTATTTGGAAATCTGACCCAATTATCTGACAAAGAGGAATATCTTTCATCTTGTCATCATTTGTCACAGTTATGCCATCTGTCTCATATAACTAGAAGAAAACTTGGCATCCACATTCACCCAGAATGACCATCAGTTCTCAGAACATCTTATTTTCTCTTTGCCAAGAATAGAGTGACAACTGATTTCAAAGTGTAAGTACTTATCATGTAAAACAAATTACTTGGGGTGAGGGGGGGATATTTTTTAAGAAAATAGGGTTGGAAAAGCATTTTAGTGTCATCAGATACCTCAGACAATGTTCCAACAGTGTAACCTAATTTATACTTCTTTGTGTCTGTCTTTGAATTTCCACTTTAGTTTAACAAATACTTTTTGAGCTCCTGCTATATGAAATGAAATGAGCCAGTTACTAAAAGGATATCAACCTGTATTAGTCAGGGAAATGGCTCTAACTCTAAGAAAGAAGACATCAGATTTCAGTGGCTTCAAACTCAATGAAAGTTAATTTCTCGCTTACTTACCAGCTCAGTGACGCTGTTCCAGGTCAGCAGGCAACTTTCTTCCACCTGATGATCCAGGGATTCAGGCTCCTTCTATCTTGAGTTCCTGCTGTACTCTTCTACTTGGCAGAATCTTCTGCCTCAAGCTGCCCAAGAGGTGAAAGAGTGAAGAAGGCATACCTGCTTGTTGAAACGCCCAGACCAGAAGCAACACCTGTCACTTCTACTTACATTCAACCAGTAAGAACAAGTTACTTGGGCATACCAGGATGTGCAATATATTGGCCAATGTAGTCCCTTGGTGGGTTAGCACTTCCTTGCAATAACTTTACACTCAGAAAGGAGGGGGAAAAGCTAGAGACATCTGTAATTCATAATGTGTAAGATGTAGTTTCTACCTTCAAGAAACCTTTGTCAGAGAAAAAAAGTTCACAAGGAAGAAATGTTATGGAGGAGGTGGCATTTGAGATGATCCTGGATTGACAGAACTGCCAGACAGGGTTGCTAAGA
>NW_006442484.1:68816991-68825353 GCF_000325575.1 Pteropus alecto
AGGACACTAACAAAGCATGGAAGTGGGGAGGGAGTCTTGAGTAACCAGCTTTCCCGTAACAAAGCTTTGCACAGGGGAGCAATCAAGCTTTAAAGGTGGTTTGGTTCACTGTTATGTAAGTCCTTGAATGACTGGGAGAAAGAGTTTGAATTCCATGCCTCCATTATCATGATTATCATGCATTCCTAACACAAAGGCCTCAGAACAATGATAGCTTTAATCACTGACAAGTAACAAAACACATTCAGTATGAAGGGATTTCATTTTTCAGATGGTAACAATAATGACAGCATCATATTGCATTCACATGCTGTAATAGATTCCAAATTTTTGCCTTTGCTCCCATGCATCTTGATATTTATGAAATACAATCCAAACATTTCCACTTCACTCTCACTCCTTCTCCAGGTTTATCTCACATAGTTATCTAGAGATGGGGAGGCGGTGTGTGGTGGGGTGCGGAGTGAGGGAATGGCGGGGCGGGGCAGGGCAGACGTACACACTGGCATCACAAACCTGCAATGCCTTTCCTCAAGAAGGGCAAAGGACCTTCCCAGGGCTATGGACTCTGCACATTCCGCAAATATGAGTTCCCTTCTCCTTCAACAGACAGTGTAGTCACAATATTAGGGCCAACAACGGCATGTATTTCATACCAGAAATTTAAGACATAAATATTTATTTAAAACAATTCAGGTACAAAGGAACAGGAAGGGCACAAACGATAGTATTGTGGAGCCTTAGGAAAGTAGTAACTGGACTAGAAATGAAACTTTTTCTGAAGGTGTTTAGGTTTCTAACTCTAGTGTTCTGTGAATTGTGACTTTGATGAATATCCCTCCAAATGAGAAGTGGCTTTAAAAGATGCCCAGGTAGAACATTTAAGAAATTCTGATTGCGAGTGGGGTCTGACTGTTCCCATTGTGCTGATATAGCCATGTATTAGTTGACTCCCCTTTTGGAAACAAGATGGGAAAAAAAGAGACAATAAATAAATAGATTATGGAGAGATGCTGCCTTCCCTCTTTTATAAAAGTTTTACTTGAGGCTCTTTGACCTGCCTTTTTTAGTACTTTCTTATTTTTTAGATTTAATTTAATATAATCCAGTTTTGCAAAATTGTTTTTAAGCCATTATTACATTGGTTTAAAATAGTCTAAGTAGGCATGATGTAAACTAGATTTTAGTTATGCAGGGCTCTTAATGTTATATACTTAATCTTATTTGCTTCATAAAATAAGAACTATAAGCAATAATTTTCACAATAATCAATATTTTTATAAGTTCACATTCATGACCCTCTTCCTACTAAAAAATTAGCAAAAATTTTAAATGTAATAATTAAAGTTGGTGAGGATACTGTGAGATGAACATTCTCATTCGGTGATGCTGTTAGTTTAAATTAAAACAAATTTCCTAAAAAGCAATCTGGCAAAACATATCAAAGATTTAAAATGTCTGTTCCATTTGTCTTGATTATACACACATACACAAACAAAGCAAAAAGACAGTCTCCCTCCCAAAAAAACCCAAAATGTTAATGTGTTATCTCTTCGTGATGGGATAATAGATATTTTTTACTTAGAATTATAATTTTTAAAAAATTTTTCCCCAGTGAGAAAGTATTACTTTTATGATTATGGTGAAAATCTTTTCCACAATTTAAGACTATTTATTAAAAATTTTAATAAATAACAAAATATTAGTAATATTCAGTGAGAAGATAATATTTTATAAAGACTATAATATCAACTAATTATACATGAATGTATGTGTTTATATACAAGTATATAACCATTCATCTAATAAATAGAACTGTTCTCTAAGGCCTAAAATAAGGTACAAATAAACTAAGTCTAAAACCATGTCTATCCATAAGTGTTAGCATTATTGAAATATGAGGATTATTTTTAATTTCATAATTTATTTAACTTTTAATTTTTTTTTTGAAACTGATCTTTTTTTTTTAATAACGCCTACAGCACCTGGTCTTCCTAAGGTGGTCTCCCATCCAAGTACTAACCAGGCCCGACCCTGCTTAGCTTCCAAGATCTGACGAGATCGGGTACATTTAGGGTGGCATGGCTATAGACTCAACACTGATCTTGCATTGCTTTTATATGCAGAAAAAAAAACTTAAAAACGAAATAGAAAAAATCTCTACAAAGCATTATTTTATCATTCTATTTACTGTACAGTTTACAAATCATGTCAAGTTGTCAGCTTCCTCACTTGTAAATTAAGAGGATAGCCTAGATGTTCTCTAAGGTATCTCACAGGTCTAAAAGACTCTAAGTCTATGAACCATATAGCTGATAATCTAATAAATAATTACCAAAACAATGAACTTCATCTACTGTATGTCTAAAAAGACTCTAACCTTGTGGTATCATGGTTTAATACTGAGAACATGGCCTTAGCATTAAAAAAATAAACTTGATTAATTCCTTTACTGGGTCTCGTTTTCCTCATTTGAAAAGTGAGGGTAATAATACTTTTCTCAAAGCCTTGAATAGAGGTTGAAATGTGGCTGGCATGGTATAATGCTGCATAAACAACAGTTTTCTCAATAATCCAAGATTTGATGAGTGTATTTGCTTGATTGCACTGGGCCATCGGTTTGCAGTCCCTGGATCTAAACTTCCATTTTGAGCCCTGCAACTGAAAGTAGGGGGTGACTTTTACGAGGACTAAGCTGTGTTAGCTTTGGGAAGTTGAGACAGAGGTTTAGGTGGGACCTGAGCACAGTCGCATGTGTGGCCAGGTCTTCAGGGTTCTCTGGTCCTGCGCAGAGAAAACCGGGCAGCACAGTTGGAGTTGGAGCATCACAGAGGAGAAGCCTGGTTGTATGTTATTTCCTTGTGCCTGCTTGCTCATCTGCTCCCCAAACTTTCTTCCTCCTCCCCTCCCTTCCTTCAGAAAATATTTAACAGAACGGATTATGTGAGAAGTCTTGGTCTTGGCATCCGAGTTCAAATATTAAATAAGATATCGGCTCTGACTTTAAGGAGCTTATAGTCTTATGAGGGAGGCAGATAATAAAAATCACAAACCCACATGATCAGCTCTGCACGCAGGGTATATTGATAGCCAGAAGAGGGAGAACTTATTTCTAATTGGAAGGGGTAGTGGGGGCTACAGGGCATGGTGAGAGAAGGCTTTCCAAAGGTGATTCCTTCAAGTAATTTTTCTTTCTGACTTCTTTCTTTCAGAAGTAGATTTTGTTCTAGCACTCAAGATGTGTTTGGGGTTGAGAAGGGAGCACCCCATCAGAAAAAACACATGGAGATATAATAGCGTAGCTCCTCCATTAGGGAATCTCACAGAACTGAGCTTGCTAAAGACAAGTGTGTGAGATAAGAGGAGGAGGGAAATGAGAGTTACCACCAGATCATTAAGGGTGTAGGCCGTGCTTAAAAATTAGGAACAGCAACTTGACAGCAGAAAAACAAAACTCCTGATTAAGAAACGAACAGCAGACCTGAATAGACATTTCTCCAAAGAAGATAGACAGATGGCCAACAAACATGAAAAAGTGCTTGATTTCAGTAATCACCAGGAGATGGCCATTATGAAATGATGATGATGATGACGATGATGATGTGTTGGTGAGGATGTAGAAAAATTGGAATCCTTGTGCACTTGTGGTAGGAATAGAGAATAGTGCAGCCACTACGGTAAACTATAAGGCAATTTCTCAAAAAATTAAAAATAGAATTTCCGTATGATCCAGCAATCCCACTTCTTGATATTTATCCAAAATAGTTGAAAACAGGATCTCCAAAAGAGATATTTGTAGACCTATGCTCATAGCAGCATTATTCATAATAGCCAAGAGGTGGAAGCAGGCCAAATGTCCATTGATGTGGTAAATGTGGTAAATACATACAATGGAATATTATTCAACCTGAAAAAGGAAGGAAATCCTGTCACATGCCACAACTTGGATGAATCTTGAGGATATTATGCTAAGTGAAATAAGCCAGTCACAAGAGAGCAGATATACTGCATGATTCCCCTTGTATGAGGTATTTGAAGTTATCACACTCATAGAAACAGAAAGTAGAATGCTGATTGCCAGGGACTGGAGGAAGGGGAAATGGAGAGTTGTTGTTTAACAGCTATAGAGTTTCAGTTTTGCAAGATGAAAAAGTTTTAGAGAGCTGTTGCACAGTGTGCATATCGTTAACACTAATGTATTGTACATTTAAAGATGGCTAAGATGGTGAATTTCATGTATGGTTTGTTCTTTTTTTTTCTTTTTCTTTTCTTTTTTTTTTGTTTTTACCACAATAAAAGAACTGAAATAAGGAACTGAGAAGAGTCTCTTGAAGGCGATGGGTAGTTTAAAGCTAGGAGGGACATGGCCACGCCTGAGTTTTATACAACAGCCTCTGGGGAAAGTATTTCATGGATTGGCAATGAAACAGACTGGAGCCTGGTGAGACCAACTGGAGGGCCTGAGATGGTCCAGGCCTGGGTGGATGAGGGTGTGACAAGCTCAGAGAGCAACAGGAAGGAGATGTGACAGCACATAGGAATGCAGGCGTGGCTCATTATTCCTGAGGTGCTCAACTGTGGACACGGTCCCCCTGGGAAATTCTGGTCATTCTCAATTGTTAATATGGCCCAGAGAGATCATTTGATTCAAGAGGACTCACTGTCAGGAATTCACATCAGCTGTTTACTCTGTAGGACTCAGGGACAGGATCCTCTGCGCCTCCCTCCCTCCCCTTGTCTCTTTCTTTCTTTTTTTTTTTCTTCTTTTTCCTTTCTTTTTTTTTCTTTTTTTTTTTTTAAACAGTAGCATTGATTCCCTTGAATACTGTCATTCATTTTCAAAGTTGCAATTCTCTTAAAGCCAATTAGAGAGAGTCTTGATTCTGAGAATATCTCTAAAAATTTAGTAACTTTCTATTTATCTTTCTTTTATCTCCATTCAATGGAATTTCCCAGCAATGATATCATTCTCCAGAAATGCATCCTGGGTGAAACCTTTTTGAATCTCCACATTTGAGAGAAACCACTGCAATGAATGCTTTCCTTTGTACAAATGCCACTAATCATGTGACTTCTGGAGAGTAAATGTGTCACAATAAAAGGGTGAGAAAGACAAGGCCACCCTGAAATTCAGGTGCTGGGGTCAGATAGGGTACTTTTAAGTGAGGGACTCTGTCAGGCATACCACATTCTTGGCACAGTTCAAATTTTGACTCAACAAAATAGCATAGTTCTTAATGTCGTTGGCTTTTGGAATTAGTTGTGAAATGTGAACAGAGCTGAATGCCAAAAGCCCAGAATAATTTCTTCTAAATTAATCATGAATGACCTTTGGTAAAATAATGTTGCTTATTGAAATCATCTTTCATATTGCAATTTACAAATCATCAAAGCTCTTATTTTCGCCCTTTGATATTTCATTTACTGCTTCCAAGTTTAGATAAGTTGTAATTTCTCTAAAGATATCATTACTGCTTGTTTTCTGCTACTTTGCTATGACTTAATTTATGTTTGTTAAATCTATCTAAAGTGTGGTTTTTTGTGTGTGTGTAATGGGAATTAAATTGTTTTTCAATACCCTTAGCATCCAGAAATAAATCCAGAAGGCTTTTTTCTCCAAAAAGTAGATAATTTGCATATTTTGTAAAATGCCTAACACAATGTAAATATGAGATCATTTAAGCCAGAAGAAAAAAGTTTTCTCATTCCACATCTCCCTTGGAAAATATTTGAAGTACAATAGTCACTTATCTAATTTTCTTTGAAGGTACTTTTGGATAGAATCCAGGAAAACGACCCTTTGTAAAACAGACAAATATTTCATCTGAAAACTTGATCCACTTAAAAAAAATAACTACCAAGCATGTTTAAGTATCTAGGTTAGTTACTGTGCTACAAATTCTATTCAATAGAAGTTTCATGCTGAGAAAAACCATGAAGTACATAAGATGAATGCCTTCACTGTGATTATTATCTTCAGGAGCTAGAAAATAACTACTTGCAAATATTATGCATGAGGGTAATTGCTGTTTAATGGAGAAAAACTGGAGGAAATAATTATAAGAGTGAAGAAGATATTTCCTAACCATCTGTCTTTTGAAAATAAGAAACAAAAAAAAAGAAAACATAGTATGTTTTTCAGAAAGACTTGCAACTAATGCCAAAAGGCAACAATCTGATGGCACACAACTAAAGAACTTTCCATGAAGAAATCTCAGATTACTGTATGTAAAAGTTCTTTCTAGAGCCATCACCAAGGTATGCTTTACTCTTATGGTCAATCACCTTTATTTGGCATTTCTATATATCTGATGGTGGAAGAACACACCCAACTGAGATGTCAGTAATTGGAAGCAGGAGATGCCAATAGAAAGACATTTCCTTTTATGGGAGTGGGGGGTGGGGGTGGGGTAGCAATGGAGAAAAGCAATCTTCGAATTTCTTATTTTGTTTAATGAATTGAAGACATATAAGTAAGCTAATAAAGGTCTATGTTTATGAGCTTTTATAAGCTTTATTCAGATAACATTTCACTGATGTTGTCTTCTGCCGAAGTGATATTCTTAAGACTATAGATATTAGCCCCTTCTCCAGCCCCACCTCTGGGGAGCTGCTGATCTGGATGCAGGGGAAGGAGCAGCGCCATGAATTATTCAGCATGACCGATTTGCTGCTGTTCAACAATTTAGGCATTAATAACCAGGCAAGACAACAATACAAGAGATTTTGCGAGGCAGTATGTGATTAAGTATGTAGCTGGAAGTAATCTCTTCTCTAAATTTCCAGAGCACTTTATCTGTGCCTGTTATGTCTCTTTCTCTCTAATGTTACTGTTCTGTCTCTCTTTTCTCACTACTAGAGAGTGAGCAACTCGAGGGCAAGCCCCAGGTCTGATTCACCTTTGATTCTGCCACGCAGAGCCTAGCCTAGATCTGCCTAGCAGTGCTGCAAGTAAACATTGTGATTTGAATAAAATGAGGGACACAGAGAATAAGTGTCAAGGGGATGGGGGAGGGGCATGGGTTTGTGTGAAGATTCTCACATTGGACAAAAACAGATTTAAAACAAACAATATATGCCTGAAGCAGACATTGTTTTTACCACTGTAGCATCCATTCATCTTTTTTGTAGTAAGACTGCCTTGATTTTCTTTTGGGGAAGTCCTCACTGCTCCCTATTGCATGCATGTCTTTGGTGGCACTGTCATCAAGGTAGCCTGCCCTCCCTTGGCCTAGACAATCACCCGCTTGGAAGTGGAACTCAGGCAGAACAAGGAGAGAAATTACCAGTGACTCATCCTAGCAGGAGCCTGTCCACTGGGATAATGGAAATTATCCATTTGGTCTTCCATCCTCTGACAGATGGCTACTCATTCTTTGTCATGCCTTCCATCAAGGGGCGGAGTCTATGTCCCTTCCCTTCAGTCTGGGCAGGTTCTGTGATGGCCCTGATCAATAGAATCGGGGGAAGTGACTGTGTCAGTTTCAGTGCCAAGGCCTTCATAGACACCACTTTCACTTTTTGTCTCTTGGAAGCTTCTCTTGGAGCCCGGAAGCACCAATTTATGTCCCACTACCCTGAGGCCACCATGCAGTAAGGAAGCCCAAGCCAGCCAAACAGAGAGGTCCTGTGGCGAAACAGATGCCCAACAGATGCCCAGCTATGGTAGCCATCCCAGCCCAAGTGCCTAACCCTCAAGTGAAGAAGTCTTTCACACGACTCCAGCCTCAGAAGCCATTTGACTACACTGCCTGATCGACCCCAATAAGAAATCCCAGATGAACGCGTTGACTCCTACAACCAACCACAAGAGATACCAATAAATTGTTTTAATTCACTATGTTTTGAAGTGGTTTGTTCTGCAGCAGTGGGAACACATCTAGACTCTCAGCTCTTCAGAAATGCTTCAAAGTCTTCTCCCGTTTATAACTGTAGCACCGTCTCACGTTCCTGTAGCACAGTTTAGTGTCATAAGTACGTTAACATGCACCACCTCGTCTGTTCTTTTCTGCGCCTCACTTCTTCTTTATAAAATGGAGTTATGAGGTACTTTCATCACAGGGTGGATGTGAGAAAAAAATGGATTCATACATAAATCACTTCAAGCATTGACTAGCACAAAGTAAGGGCTCAATGAGTATAGCTTTTATTATTTTTTTAAAAAAGTATTTATATAATAGTCCTAGATGAGAAAGCTAAACAAATTAATTCAGAGACTGCAAACTGCCTACTTACTGTTGGCCTGCCCAGTTTAAACAAATATTTGAATAAGTTGCAGCCATTTAGAAGCTGAGATTTTATATGAATACCTACAATTTTGGCTTATGTGAAAAACAGGATGATATCTTGGCACTGGGCCTGC
>NW_006442484.1:68825366-68826263 GCF_000325575.1 Pteropus alecto
GTTCTTGCTGACTAGTGACTTCCCACTTTACGTGGAATCTGCTCTCCAGTTCACCATGGCGCCACACCCTCTAAGCTTACATCCACCACCTTCATTCATTTACATCACCTGTCTGGCCTTGGGGGCATTTGAATTTGTTACTCAAGGAAGACAGGAAAGAAGGAAGAGAGGGAGGGAGGAAAGATGGATTCAGCAAGTTCTTTCTGTCACTGTATCAGCAAACACTTTAATAATCAAAATGTGCTTTATTTGATTAGGAGGATAAAACATGCCTTTGAAGAACAAGAACCTGTTTCAGTCATTAAGCAAAATAAATGCTTGATTTGGAGGCCTGTTCTTAGTTGACTGCTTACAAAATATTACTTCTTGAACGGGAGATGCTGTCTCTCCTTAGGGAAGATCTTGGAAAAAAAATGTTTATGATTCTGTTTGTAAAACAAGCATAGGTCAAAATATTTTGAAAATTTTTTATTTAAAGAAATAGATGTTTTTTAAGGGAAATTCTTATTTAAATTATTTAGCTCACCTTTGCAATGTTACTTTTCCTTGTGGCCTCAATCAGTATTAAATTGACCCCCTAGAACTAGGGTTGCTGCCTTTTTAGAAAGAGATTATGTTTGAAGGAATTCTGTGCCCTTCCATTAATTAAAAATCCTTTTAGGATCCTTTGACTTGATGCTTTGTCCTAAATTATAGGAACTATTCAACTTTCACATATCATCCCAGTGGAGGCAGCAATTATTCTCATCTAAAACAGCACAATATGAATTTAAAGATGCCTTGTCTTATATGTGAGTGTGTTTGCAAATGTCTCCTGTCTCCCATCCCAGTTGAAAAGTGGGGAGAGTCCCTGTTATTTGCAGTTTGAGGACTGAGGCACCAGTGCGACATGCAACC
>NW_006442484.1:68826275-68842653 GCF_000325575.1 Pteropus alecto
TTCCCTACAAGCCAGGGCCTCCACCTGGTCTCCCGACATAAGCACGCCATGGGACCAGAGTGAGGCTTCATGTTCCTTGGGGTTCTAGTGGACACTTTCCTGGCCTCAAAGAGGAGAAAGTCCACAGTTTATATACCATGTAATAATCTGCCAATCAGTCATCACCTAGTAAAGATGCAGGAATATAAAACAGCTTGTGTAAAGGTTATTATTAAAGTAACACAAACACAAAGAAAAACTGGAAAATAATAACAGAAAAAAATCACCTATGGTCCCATCAACCAAAAAGTAATCAGGTTTAACATTTTGGTGTAGTTTCTGCCAAGCTTTTTTTCTTAAAAATATTAATAATCAGAGTGAATAAATTTGCATTTTGGTCTTTTCACTTGACATGCTCTAGTCAGTATTTTCCCCTGCTATTACCTAGCCTTAGTAGACAAAATTATAATGGCTACAAAATATTTCAAGCAGACATATCATAATTTATGGAATTAGTTCCCTAATATATGTACTTTACATTTGTTTCCAATTTTTATAAGTAACATGCTACAAACATCATTGTACATAAAGTTTTTCATATATTTAAGATTGTGTCCATATGCCAGAGCCTCAGAATTAGAATTACTCAGTCAAAAACCATGGAAAATTTTATGGCTTTTGACGGATATTAAGTTGTTTTCCCAAATGTTTTAACCAATTTAGACGGCCACCTCAAATGTATGAGAGGGAATGTATTGCCACCTTCTTACCAATAGTGGATATTATCAGTTTTTTAAACCTTAAATTGGTTAACATGGTATTTTACAATTTAAATTTATATTTCCTTGACTGTATTCAGAATGAATTTTATTCCATTTAAGTATTTGTTTTTTCTTCATGTTGAATGTCATTCAGTGTCATTCATGTTGAATGTCATTCAGTGTCTTCTGTGTACTTATCTATTAATATCTTAGTGTTTTCTTATCTTTTTGTGGTTTCTTTATATAAAGCGGTATTAATCTGTTGTTATATTTGTTGGAATCATTTTCCTAGTGATTTGAATTCTAAAAAATATTGCAAACATAAAGAAACATTTAGAAAATAATATTGAAAACACTCATAAGCCCAAATCCAGCTTTATCAGATAACTATTTTGTTATCATTTCAGAAATTTTTCAGGAAGAAAAAGCTACAAACTACAAAAAATATATAATCTGTATGATATTGATTTTTTTTTAATTTGTTGAGACTTGCTTTGTGACCTCGCATGTTGTCAGTTTTTATAAATGTTTCGTGTGTTTGTGAAAGAAAGAAACATTCTTCATTTACCACTTGCAGGATCCCCTATATCCCTACTGGATTAAACTTGTTAGTTTTATTTTCTAAATATTCTATATCCTTCCTAATGTTTTTTTGTCTTCTTGGTCTGATAAAGGTTTTAAAAATTTCCTACCATGATTTTGGATTTGTAAGTATTTCCTTGTCATTCTGGTTTTGCTTCATGTTCTGTTTTTGCTTTATTTATATATATATTTTTGCTCTATATATTTTGTAACCATGTTGTTAGTACATACGAATTCATGATTGTACATTATTTTTTTCTTGATTATTACGTAGCATCCCCAAGCTTTTTGCTTCATATTCTATTTTTCAAATATCCTTCAAATATTTTCAGTCTAAAGTTCATTTGTTCGATTGATTTCTTTATTTTAATGTTTATAGTTTTTATTTCTATTTGTTTTTCTTTCCGATCCACCTATTTCTTGTTTCATTATTGATTTTTTGCTTCACACTTTCTTTTTTTTAATGGAAAGGTTATCTTCATTTACCTCTTTGAACATCATCAGCACATGCGTTTTCAATTCCTTATCAAACAGTTTCATAAAGTTAATTTTATCTAGAGAGAATCATGTTCTAACTGCAGAGGTGGTATTCATACTCTTTCTTAAGTTAGATATTTAAATGTGGTTTTGGAATTTTATTTTGCAGGAGGCTCCTTTTTAGTAGAAAGTTTTTTAGTCTTTTTTTATTTCCTCGTTTTCTTTTTCCCCTCCATGCTCACTCCTTCCTATCTGACAATATTGCTTTTGCCACATGGCACTCTGGGGCACCCAGTCCAAGACTGAGTTGAGTACTCAGCAGTATTTTGGAATTCCCAGCTTACTTTGATACTGTAGATATCACAGAGTCCTTCACTGCATCAGGCTGTGGGTTTGAATTCCTACTTACCAACATTCACAGCTTTGTATGAGGCCATAGCTCTAAGCAATGGATGAGCCAACTTTCTTTCAGTCTCTATGACTAAAAGGAGCTCCAACCCTAGTCCTTGTCCTCAGAGTTCTCTGTATGAGGCTGTACACTGTTAGTCTTCATTAACCTGTGGGAACTGAAACCTTGGACATGGGAACAGAAGGCCAATAGGTATATAGTTGCAATTCTCTCTTCATTGTGGTACTTTTTGTTTGTTTCTGCTTCATGTTGATATTTATATTTATGCTTTTTGAACCCAATTAAATTATTTGATTTCCCTTTTTATGTCCTATTTATTATTGCTATGCATTTGGAATGGGTATGGGAACTGAAGGTGGGAGGGGATGTTTTATCAGAGCTGAAGCCACTGCACCACTTGACCAGACAACAGTTGTTCATTTCCACTTACATTTAATATGCAAAAGTTTGAGACTTATGAGATCAAATATTACTTCATTCCTCTTTTGAATCCTCTTCATACTTCTAACCTTAAAGAACTCTCTACTCCAGATGTTGAATATTCACTTTTCCTACTTTTTCTGAAGATCTTACTATTTTATTTTCATCTTAGGTTTTTAATTCTACTTAGAACACATTTTATTATAAAGTATGAGATGAGCTAAAATTAAAAGAGCTTAAAGAGCTAAAATTCTCTCAACACTATTTACTGAAAAATTCTTTTTCTTATTATCATTTCCTAAAGTGTTATATATAATAGGACTTATTTCTGAGCTATCTCTTTTGTTTTATTAATTGACCTCTCTAGTCAACTTCCAATAGCATTGTTCTAATTATTGAAGCTTTTATATGTTTTAATGTCAGGTAGAACAAGTCCCACTACATTATTCTTTTTTTATATAGTCTTTAAAAATTGAATTATAGTTGACATTCAATATTAGTTTCAGGTATATAACATAGTGATTTGATGTTTTTATGTATTATAAAATGATCATCGTAATAAGTCTAGTTACCATCTGTCACCATATGAAGTTATTAAAATATTACTGATTATATTCCCTATGCTGTACATTATCCCCATGACTTATTAATTTTCTTTCTTTTTTCAAAATGTGTTTTAATTCTATTTAGTTTTTCTCAATAAACTTCATTTTTCAAATTTAAAAAAATCACATTGAGATATTTTTATTAGTATTCGCATTAAACCCCCATATTAGTATTCACATTAAACCCCCATATTTGAGGAAAATTTACAGGAATCTGGCATGCATTAATATGTCATTTAAAAAATTTCCCATTAATATGTTTTTTATTTTCTTCTTATAGGTTACATTTATTTTTAAAGGTAATTCTAGCTTTTTAATGCTTTCTTTCCATTTTCTATTATTTTTAAAAAATAACTATTTATAGTCCAGAGGAGCCCTCTATCTTATCACTGCTTTCTACATTGGCTGGAATTTATATTTCTTTTTTCTTATTAACAAAAGCATTTAAAGGTATGACTCTACCTCTAGTACTGAAGGAATTCCTTGCCCTTTTCAAAAACTATGTTCGAATTTTATTTGATATGCTATTTAGTATTTTTTTAGTGTTTATGTCTGATTACAAAAGTAGTAATCATCAAAAACCCAAGAAAGAAGGGGAAATTCTAACTTGGAGAATGGTGAGGGGGCTGCTTTATGGATGCCTGTGTTTAGAAGATGTGCCTTGAAGAACTTTTGGCAGTGGATTGGGAGATAGGAAAGATAGAAGGGCATGTTAGAGGGCAAAAAAAAAAGGTATGGAAATAAAAATATTCAACAAAGTTCATGGCATGAAGATGGACACAAATAAGGCCAGAAGTGAATTGTGATGAGATTCTGAAGATCTTGAATGTTAGGCTCAAGAATTTAACATTTATATTCTGCAGGAAGCGAAAATCCAAGTTCCACATTTGTCCTTAAAAATCTCAATTTCCGGAACACACGAAATTCCTGTAAAGCTCTTTTTTTGTACTGCAGCACAGAGAAGCACAATGTTACATTTGAGAATCACTATTTGTGCATTTCCTGTAAGACATGTTTGAATATAAAATGGGAGGAAAAGGCTTGTATTTAAGTTCCTTCCTGATTTTTTTTCTCAATTGGAGGGGGGAAGGTTGCACATTCATCTTCTACAATTGAACACAAGCAAAAGTCCACATCTATGCTCAACTATAAAACACAGTCACAGAAACAGCACTGTGACTATAAGCACAGAAAATGTTTTATATTGTTAGAAGAGTAAGTTTATAATGAGTAAAGATTCTTTGTGATATTATCTAAAATCTGAGTAGTCTGTAGTTTTGGTTGTTTGCCCAGTAAGTGAAAAGAACTTTTTTATTTTTTTAAATCTTGGGTTTAATTTTCTTGGTCTAAGGCCAAGTCTATCACCAGCCATGAGTAAGAAGAGATGTCCGAAATTGTTCACGTGCAGTTATCTGTGTTCACTTCTTATCTTCTGTGTATAGCCAGGACTGTTTCTTATTCATCTCCTTATTTCACAAAGCCCAGCAACGTGTTTCTATATTAAATGTTTGCTGGATTATATAAAATGGTTTCAACTCTCTGTCAAAAATGTAAGACAATGAAGAGTACTTTGCGATGTGTATATAGATGTGAACATTAGGCTAGTAGTTAGAATCATAAGGCCCAAAGGTAACCTAAAAGTTCCTTATCTTTTTTCCTTAACTGGGAAGAACTGCGCAATGAATGCTATTAGCTGAAGAGGAAAAAGTTCCGGGAAGGATATTTTTTTCAATATATTAATAGGAAAGTAAAAATATTTACTGACAGAAAGTGATTATCATTAATTTTTAAAAAAAAGAAAAGAAAGAATTACACATGAAATAGTAATATCCACCTTTGGGAGTAAGATAGAATAACAGAAGCAGGATCACTAAGCCCCCTCTTTGAAATCTCCTTCCAAAAAAAAGAAAGAAAGAAAGAAAGAGAGAGAGAGAGAGAGAGAGAGAGAGAAAGAGAGAGAGAGAGAGAGAAAGGAAGGAAGGAAGGAAGGAAGGAAGGAAGGAAGGAAGGAAGGAAGGAAGGAAGGAAGGAAGGAAGGAAGGAAGGAAGGAAGGAAGGAAGGAAGGAAGGAAGGAAGGAAGGAAGGAAGGAAGGAAGGAAGGAAGGAAGGAAGGAAGGAAGGAAGGAAGGAAGGAAGGAAGGAAGGAAGGAAGGAAGGAAGGAAGGAAGGAAGGAAGGAAGAAAGAAAGAAAGAAAGAAAGAAAGAAAGAAAAGAAAGTTGGCCAGTAAATAATATATTAGCAATGTGCAAACTAAGGAAGGCTACACATTTTGAAGAATGTCATCCTGAGACAGAGTGAAAAGTTTAAAAGGTCTTCTCATTTCTCATTACTCTCCTACCCTCCACAGGCCATGGTGGCCTCAGAGTGCTTCTCAGAGGTGCTATGGTTAATCTTTTAAGAGCCTCTCTTAGTCATACATGTGAGTATCAGCTCAAGAGATCATGAGAAGTTGAGCAGAAAGGGTCTTTCCTAAAAGTTTTCATTGACACCAGCCCAAAGAGGAGAAAGACCCATTGCCCTAGATATGTGTTTGCAGGAGGTTAGTTGGCATTGCTCTAAACTAAAGAGGCAGAGGGGACTTGGAGAACTCTTCCTCTCTGGGGCTCCGAACATTCTTCATGTTTTCATCATTGTTATATGTCTCCTCTAATCTACTTTGCAGTACTGGATTAAAATGTGCCTGAAGACACAGCTCTTAAAGTAGATTGGTGGTGACCAAGGTCCGGGGGGTGAAGGATTCAGGGTGAGGTTGGTCAGAGGGCACAAATCTCCAGTTACAAGATGAATGAGCCCTGGGGAATCTACAGTACAGCATGGTGACTACAGTTAACAATCCTGAACTGTATTCTTGAAAGTTACTAAGAGAGTAGATTTTAAATGTTCTCATCACACACGCAAAAATGGTAGGTTATATGAGGGGATGGAGGTGTTAACTAACCTTATTGTGGTGACCATTTTGCAATATACACATATACATTAGTATCGTGTCATACACCTGAAGCTCACACAAATATTATATCTTAATAAAGCTGAAAAAAAAAAGACATAGCTCTCAATTCACTTATGGTTTGGGGTGAAGATTCATTCATTCATCTAATATATAAGCCACAAATATGTGGCGGGAAGGCAGAGTGTCTTCCAAATGAATGACGCAGCTACTATATGCGATGGGATTTAAGAAGCTACTGTTGTGGGTTAGATGGCCTGGGAAGGCTTTACTGAAGGACTTGATTTGACTGGGACCTGTGGAATACGTAGAATTTGGACTGGAAGAGAAAGAGAAGGTGATGAGTTCAGGAGCCCTGAGAGAATTCAAGCAGGAAAGGGAGATTTCACCCAGGTTGGAGAATACGCAGGGGTTAAGAAATGTGGAAAGAAAGGAAAAGTGTGATAGAATAATGCCCCTCTCCAAGATACCCATGTCCTAATTCCCAGAATCCATGAGTATGTCACCTTACATAGCAACAGGGACTTTACAGATGTGAGTAAATTAATAATCTTGAGGTGGGCCAATCATCTTAGATTATGAGTGGATTCACTAGGGTCCTTACACTTTAGTGTGAAGCAAGAGGGTCGAGGAAGGATGCGTAGTCATGGAAGCAGAGCTTGGAGGGGTGGGAGGGAGCCGGCCACGAGCCACCGACCGCAGGCAGTGTCTTGAAGCTGGGAAGGCAAGTAAATGATTCTCCCCTGGAGCCTCCAGAAGGAACATGGCCCTGCCAACACCTAGATTTTAGCCTGGTGAAACCTGTTAGACTTCTAACCTTCAGAACTGTACAACAATAAAGTTGTGTTGTTTAGGCCACTAAGTTTGTGTTACAGCAACAACAGGAAACTAATAACAAAAGAGAAGTAACATTAAAGGATTAATGTAGAGCACTTCACATTAATCCTTTTTAGAATATTTAGAACATCCTTACGAGCTGGAACTACTCTTACAACCATTTTAGCAGGAGAAAAGTGAGGGTTAGAGAGGTTGTGAAATTAACCAGCCTCTCAGGCATGGTAAACTACAAAGCAGAGTCTCAGTCAAGCCTACCTGCCCCCAACTGCTGGTCTTTCCCTGCACCAGGCTGCCTTAGGCTGGTGGGGAGACAGAGAAGCTAGGTAAGCAAGGCCAGAACTTGCTTCCCAGGAATAGTAGCTGATGAAGCATGAATCCCCACAGCTCCACTGACAGAACCTCAGACATAGCACCTGCTCAGTCAGTTCTGATTGTCAGAAAACACCAGTGACAAGGATGGCAACTCCAGGCCTATCAGTGCTTCTACACTTTCCTCTTCACCTGGAAGGTGGATTCTGAGTTGGGAAATGGAGTTTGTCCAGAGGTAGGCAAAAGAGAAGCAAGAGGGAATAAGTGCCAAAGAGCAAGAGTAACAAAAAGGAAATGGAGGGGGATGGGGGGAGAGGGTGGATGTGTGTGTCAGTGTGTGTGGGGGGTGGTGCAGGGAGTGGGGGGAGCGCTGAAGATAAACTTTGTTTACATCTACTTTGGCTCAGGGTGGCCAGGCTCAGATGAGTCCCTATCATAGTTATTATCAATGAAGGGGTCAGTCAGATCTTTCCCCGTTAAATTCATCTAACCATTTTCCTTTCCAAATGTTAACATCTGAATTCCCTTTTCTTTTAAACGAATCTGTAGAATTATTTAAAACCGAATTCCTTTTTGTGGATCTCTTGTGCCATGTTAAAAACTGATATTTAAAACCAAATTTATACTTTAAAAGGATAAATTTTATGCCATGTGAATTATATCTCAATTTAAAAAACAATTGAGTTTTTTAAAAAAACAATTAGACTATTTAGTTAAGAGCCCTGGAAAGGTAAAGTACGTGTTAAAATTTATTCTAAAATCGAGACTAGGCTCGCTTTTCAACCAAAGGCTACATTCTACATAGCATGTCAAATGAAAATCGTGTCCACTCTATGAAAATTACTTTGGAAAAGGCCTTGAATTGCCCAGGGTATAGTAATAGTCAGAATTAATGTATTCTTTACCATTTCTTAATAAATCCAGCGCAGCCGGTTTTTCCTCCAGCATTTGAGTCCACCTCTGTTTGTTTCTATTGTTATGCAACAGATGAAGTCATTGGCTTGTATTTCAGGCCTAAGTTGTACGAAAAATACAATTTTGAGTGTGCATAGTTGACTCGTCAGAAATTAGAGACATAGATGCAATTTCACTGTATTCTTATATCCTACTATTTACTTCATATTGTTTCATCTAATCCCTTTCCTCACTTCTCTTAATTTATAATTAAGTCCTACTACCTGGCCCTGTGAACCTTAACATTCTTTCTGTATGTAATACATGCCCCTGTAAAAAACCCAAGTCTTTCTGCAGATATATACATAATCTTTACATTTTTATATATTTCTTTATAATCATTTTCTAATTTTTAAATAGTCAAATCATTATGTACGAATGGTTACACGTTTTCTTTTTTTTAGTTTTCTGATGCAGATAATGCTGCTTCTGATATTATAAATAGGAACATAATTCTCGACCTTTCTGAATGTAGTTTTTTATTCTGAATGTAGTTTTTTAATATTTCAAATTTTGAAACAATCGCAGAAAAGCTGAAAGCACAGTTCAAAGAATTTTATTTTCCTTAACCATTTGAGCGTGAGAGTAAGTTGTCAACCTGATGCCACTCCACCCCTAAATATTTCTCAATATGTTTCTCCACAAATAAGACTACTCTCCTATACAAACACAAAAAACAACCAAAATCCAGAAATTAACATCGATACACTACTACCATCTAATAATACATAGTCTCATTTGAGTTTAGCCAATTGTTCCAATAATTCCTTTACAGCAAGGGCATCCAATTCAGAATCAGATATTACAGTTAGTTGTAAATACTGGAATACGTGTTCAGCCTTTTCTTGATCTCATGGGCTCAACACTCTGGAAGAGTACAGGCCTATTATTTTGTGAAATTTGGATTTAATTGATGTTTTCTCATGATTAAATTTAAGTTTATTATGAATCTTTCACGAGAAAAACACAGAACTGCTGCCGAATTCTTTGCATCCTACCAAGTGACCTACATGGTTTAAATTTGTCTCATTACTGATGATGTTCACTTTGATTGTTTGGTTAAGGATTAAGGTGGTGTCTGTCTGGCTACTTCACTGTAAAATTATTCTTTCCCTTTTTGTAATTAATAAGTATTTCATGGGGAGGTACTTTTAAAGTACAAAAATATCGCATTTCTCATTAACTTTCCACTTATTTATTCATCCATTTAGATCAGTATGGATTTGTAATTCTTGTTTTATTCCTTGGGTTATAATCATTCATGTTGATGTTCAAATTTCTCTGATTTGGCATCTGGGAGCCTATTCATACTGGCTTCTGTGTCCTTCTGACATGTCCCTTTTATTCTTTGAACACCTCTTTGTTTTATGGTACAACAAAATATTCTAGGCTTCCCTTGTACTCTCATTGCATCAGCCCTGGAATCAGGCATTTCTCCAAGGAAACTTGATTCCTCTTAGTGGTAAATGGTTACTTAGAAGCCAAGGCCTGGGTGCTAGATGTATTCACTGCTCTTGGGATGTTGCTGGCCAGTAGACAGTATGCACACATGCACACAGGCAGACATTAACATCTAGAATTATTTCTGTTCTTGTACTTACCGACATATTTTGGAAACCATGAGTTCACACTGATACCAAACCACATCTAATTCCAGTCCAATTCTCCAATCCAAAGGGAGAGACCAGGCTTCCATTATCTTTAAAATATGTGATTATTTGATCATTTCCCTCTATGTAACTGTAGTGGGTTGAATAGTGATGCCCCAAAAAGATATGTCTACAGCCTAACCCCTGGAACCTATGAATGTGACTTCATTTGGTAAAAGGGGTTTTGCAGATGTAATTCAGTTAAAGCTTTCAAGATGAGATCATCTTTGATTATCTGGTTGGGCCCTAAATCCAATGGCAGGTGTCTTTATAAAAGACACACACAAGGAAGAGCACACAGGAAGAAGAGGGGAAGACCACGTGAAGACAGAGGCAGAGACTGGAGTTCTGTAGCCTCAAGCCAAGGAAGCCTCAAGCCTATAGCCTACCTGAAGCTGGAAGAAAGAGGTAAGGAAGGATTCTCCCCTGGAGCCTTTGGAGGTAGGACTGCCCTGCAGACACCTTGGTTTCCAACTTCTGCCCTTCACATATGAGGGAATAGATTTCTGTTGTTGTTTTTTAAGCTACCATATTTATGGTAATTTGTTACAGCAGTCCCAGGAAACTCACACCTCCGCTGCTCCCCCATCTCCTGTGCCAGTGCCCATCTTTCTCTACTCCAGCTCTGACACCCCCTTTCCCTCCCGCCATTTAGGGCCACTTCCCACCTTACCCCACACCCCAGGGCTCCCTTTGTGTGGATGTCCTTCTCACACTGTTGCCAGATATAATTCAGGATGTCCAATTAAATTTGAATTGCCAATAAACTACAAATAATTCATGCAAGATTTGAGACATAGTTGTACTAAAAAATTATTCATTGTTTATCTGAAATTCAAATGTAACCGGGTGTCATGTTTTGTTTTGTTGGGATTTATTTTTTTGGCTATATCTGACAACCCCTCCTCCTCACCCTGCTTAGACTAGGACCTCCACCCCACTGTACCAGCCCACTTCTCTATGGCCTCTACACTCCTCTGGGGCTCTGACAGTCACACTGGCTGCCTCTCTGACGAGCACCCTTTTCTCTCTGATCAGACTCTAGTACCCCACACTGGGCCATCATGGCTTCCCACTCTACCATAGACACAGTTCGCATTTTGCCCCACCTTATGGCTTTAGGACTGAATTGCTCAGGAAGAGAAGAAAAAGGAAGGAAAGGGAATGGAAGAGGAAGAGGAAAGGGAAGAAGTCTGATATACTTTTAAGTGTGGTTTATATTCTCCTTATAATAGAATTATTTTTAGGCGAAGAAATGACCTGTATTAGTCAGAGTTCTCCAAAGAAACAGAAACAATAGGATATAACTAGATATAGATATATAGATATGAAGAGATTTATTGTAGGAATTGGCTCACCGCGGTACGGAGGCCAAGAAGTCTCGCAAACTGCCATCTGCAAGCTGGAGAACAAGGAGAGCTGGTGGTATAATTCAGTCTGATTCTGAAAGCCTGAGGACTGGGGACTGGGCGGAGTCCTGGGGTAAGTCCTGGAGTCCCCAAGTCCGAGAACCAGGAACTCCCATGTCTGAGGACAGGAGAAATGGATGTTCCAGCCCCAGAAGAGAGAGCCGAACATTTGCCCTTCCTTCATCTTTCTCGTTCCATTTGGACCTGCAATGGGTTGGACGATGCCCATTCCCACTGCTGAGGGCAGATCTTCTTTACTTGGTCCACCTCATGAAGCGCTAGTCTCCTGCTGAGACGCCCTCACGGAAACGTCCAGAAACAATGCTTTACCAGCTACCTGGACATCCCTTGGCCGGGTCAGGGTGACCTGTAAAATTAACCATCATATGGCCTACATTAGGAATTCATAGCTCTTTGTCAGTCATTAAATGGAAAATAAATTTTTTTTTTTTTTTTTGAGGATTGCCTCAGGATAGTGAGATTTAAGAAGGTTCAAATGTTAGGAAAAATATCCCTTGAAGGGTGTTCAGTGTCTTATCTTTTGATCTCTTCAAGGGTGTTCAGTGTCTTATCTTTTGATCTGTTCATCCTTTTTCTGCTTCTGTCTTTGTTAATGCCGCTCATCTCTCTACACTCTGTATATGCAGGGTTTTTATGAGATTTCTGGATAAGAACCCATAAGCGCCAAACTCTAAATTTTCCACCGTTTCTCACAATGGTTATCATCTTGCCTCACCAAGTCCTTTGATTTTTTTTTTTTAAAAAAAAGTGGAGTGGAGGATTTAGAACAGATCTACAGATTATATCTGCTAAGTACTACAAATAAGTCAATAATCCCATCATAGTTATTTTTTCTTCCAAGCTCTCCTCTTGAGTCTATCCCAGACCATCCTTATCAACATTATATGCTATGCCCTTCTCAGTGTCATGACCTTGGAGATATGTTTTTCTTATGTTCTGTTTGGACTGATGCTGCACCACTGTTTGTGTGGCCAGGCGCGGGGCAGAGCCGAGGACCAGGTGTCTCTCCTCTCTATGTTCTATTGGTGCCACAAGTGTTTTCATTTTTGTACCATAGACTTGTTACTCACTCATAGCGCCTTCCTTTTTGATTCTTTACTGTTTCCTGATCCTCACATACATAAGTGTGACCCTGGACAGATCCTTCTCTTCAGGCTGAAGCAACAGGAAGACACTTTGTGGCCTTTTAATTATCTAGTTAGCACTTTCACTTATCTGTATAACTTTTATAAAGTTGCAGGGCAAAAAATCAAACCTCAAGCAGAGTTTTGGCCTGAAATAAAAACTAAATTAGAAACTCTAATTTAGGGAAGAAGCTTGATTTCCTAAGTGCTCTTTAATTATGTGTTTCAATTTACTGTTAAACCAACTACAACCATAAATTGAAGTGCCATGGTTGGAGAGCACATTTCTAATCAAATGAACCACAAATCCAAGTCAGCCAGTCAAAGCATAACATGCTCTTTTCAGTTCTTCTAGTCATAGGAAGCAATAAATAACAAGGGCTAACATGCAATAAAGCTGTTATCAGACTGTGAGAAAAAAACCCATATATTAGTAGTTACATTACAGCGATGCCAACCTAATAAATTCAGAGGCCTTTTATGTCAAAATATTTTCCCATCACAAGTGAGGTACCAAGTCCTGTTTGTCTTTCCAAAGATTTGTCACAGTTATTCCTACCAATCCTGCATGACTCATATTGGTTCATCTGTTATGACTTAGAAGATTGTGGCCAATAGTCGATACGAACCAAAGTAATAAATGTGAAAGTTCATGTAGACTCGTTTCAGGAATAACAGGGGGAAGATTTATGCTGATAAGGTGGTGATGTGTGTGGGAATCTCAGTAGTGGTAGAGCTGAGCCACGAAGGTATTGGAATGAGAGGGTTAGACTCGCCCATTGAACTAAGAAAAAGACATTTAGAACCGTTGAATCAAGATCATGGTTGAAAAAGAGAAACTCACATCAAGGAAGGTTTCAGATCGGTGCTGGCCTGGATGCCCCATGTTTGCCCAGAGGACACCCGAGGACCTTTAGCACTGGGCAGCTTCTGCTGTGAAATGAGTAATAACACCCCTTCCTTTCCTCAGAGTACTCAAATCCAGTGAAGTGACAGGTGACAAAAAGAGCTTGCAAAAATCTTAGTGATGTCCTACACAGCAAGAAACAAATTTTGTTTTTTAAAAAGGATAAATCCTACCATAACTCTCTGTTGAGGTGTCATATAATTGAAGAAAACTTATTTTAGCCACGTAGATAAAGATCGGAACCTATTATTCAATTGCCCCTGGATTGTACTAATCTGTATCCAGCTCCTCCTCACCTTAAATTTTTCACCACCAATAAGAAGAATGTGAGTGCAAATGCCAAGATCTCAGGAGCAAGAGTGGCCACTGGCATGGAGATGGGCACAAGGTGAGGGGTGTCCCATTAGAGTAAGTTTCATTTTTCCTTATTGGGCTCTTTGCAGCTCAGGACTGGACTTGTGGAAGTGGGGGGTGGGGATCAAAGAACGGTATGTTCTTGTGGTTAAATTCTCAGCTCTCGCTGGAGCTCAGGAACTAGCACAGAGCTCTTTAACTGCAAGGGCGCTGCATGTGGTCGTGTGTTTGTGTGCTGAATGGTCCTACGGGAGGACATTCACAGTGAGCCCTAGTTGAGGACTCAAGCACTACATGTCAGTTTGTGATTATTTGTAGATAGGCAGATAGACGATTTCAGAGAGAAATGACAACAGTTTATTATATGAAGGGATCCAGTTCTGAAGAAACGACAAAAAGTGACAATTGTGTACACAATTCAGGAAAATGAAACACCTTTTCACAGGGAAAATGGCTTTTGAGCAGTGTACCGGGTTGGGCTGGCACCATCGTCAAATTCTGTCAAAAGCTGAGGCTATGACTGTGTGTTAAAAAGTAATTTAAGTAAATATAAATGTATGATATGTAAATGTCTAATGCAACTATGTTATATACCTGAAACTAATATAATATTGTAAATCAACTATAATTGAAAAATAAATAACTTAAAAAGAATATCCCACAAGGAAAAAGAAAGTAGAAATGTAAGAAAACAGAAATTACTGCAATTTAGTACTTAGTTTCTTAAACAATGCTCAATGGTGAGGAAGAGGAAACTCAAAATGAATAACAGGAAAAACTACAATCTGGTTTTCACTCTGCAAGAATAGTTTCTCTTGTGTCTCCACTGCTCACCTGTGACTTGAGCCTTTTCAAACCACTGGCTGAACAAATGACTCAAAAATCTAAGAAATAGGTGGAATTGGGACCCATGAAGGTAGATTCTGACCAGTCTTTGAGCCTGGGCAAGCCCATAAAAAGTCAAGCTTGCCACACAACCGACAGATGCCTTCTAGGAGTGATTTCTAAAGATGGCAGCATCTTTACTCTCAATTTCTGGGGCCAGCACCCTGGAAGCTTCAGGGAGACAAATGGATGGACAATGTGCCATCTCATTTTTAACTCCTGTGTGTCTCATGTGTTTATGAGATTTCAGGATCTGATTAATTGCCTTCTCACAGTGGGTACATGTGAGTGAGTCATTATGCACCTTTCAAAGCCATATATACCCACTTTTCCCGTGCAAAAAAAAAGAAAAGAAAAAGAAAAAGAAAAGAAAAAAGGAAAGAATGTGAACATTGGAATCAGGCAAGACCAAGTTTTGAACTATGAGCAAGTAGCCTGTGCCTTAATTTCCTCATCTGAAAAAGGTGAAAACGATAAGCTCGAGGAGGGATAATGAACCCATAAGGATCATTGACACAGTGCCTGGAACACAAAAGGCTCAAAGAAAATAAGTTAGCGTTGAGCGGCTGCTTAATAAGGAAGAGACTGAGTTTGGAGCCAGACTGCCCGAGCTTGAGTGTTCGCTATGGCAATTACAGTAACATGGCAGGTCGCTTCAATTCTGTAGCTAAGTTTCCTCATGCCTAAAGTGGGAATAAATGAGAGCACCTGCTTTGTGGGGAGCTGTGAAAAATGAATGAGTTAATACACATACAGCACTAAGAACGGTGCCTGGCACACAGTAAGTTCTTCACCATTCACCAGAATAGGAATTGGCAAATTATTTTACCTATCTCACGAAGTTGTTGGGAGGTTTATATAAACGATCCATGAAAGTACTTAGCAAGGTTTAATATTAGCACTTAATATTATTACTATGATTATTGGTATTTTACTATATTGAATAGTTCTGTAGTAGACAGAATTTTACATTTCTAAGAACAGTGTATTATTAGTAATTTATTAGATGCCATCATGCGTTGGTAAAATCAGTATTTTCACATATGTCTGAGAAAATACGTGAATTGGAAAGGGTTGCAATAATATATTTAAAGAAAATACAAAATTTATTCGCCTTCCTTGAAATGTCTTACTTCATTGCTTTCCCACTCTAACACAGATTTTCTAAGTTTTCAATGTTTTGCCATTTAAATTAGTTAAAGATATATTTATTTCCTTCAAAGTAATTTGAGTCAGTCCCCTGGTATTCAGCTAAACTGAACTCTGGTATTTTGGAACAGTGTCTGTTGACACAAATATATTTGGCATCACTGGGGAATTTAAAACTACATACAGACAGTGTCATGATCCCTCAAACTCAAGATGACAGTATTATTATGGAGTACAAGTGTTGTAAAAAGTTTTATGCTGTCATTTCTGTGCTGAACATGTGGGCAAATGTTAGTGTCTGGTTAGCAATAGCAGTTACAAAGATTAAACTATAGTTGTGCAAACATTTTTAATAAAGTATACTAGGTACTTTGCTATTTTGCCCAAGAAAATAGGAATGATGATCTAGTAAGATATGCAACAACCCACGTGTAACTTTTTACTCACCTTCTTCCCAATTTTTAGGTGACTATGTGGGGTAAAAAATCAATTTCCTCGCTCGTTACATCCCAGGGGTGTATCTGATTCTCACTCTTCTTGGAAGATATGGATTCACATGAGATTTTCTTTTGGTCTTGCCAATGTAGAAAATTCCTGC
>NW_006442484.1:68842700-68854826 GCF_000325575.1 Pteropus alecto
TCTAAGAATTAAACTGATTTACCTAGAAATAACATTCGTGCCTCTGGGTCTTCTACAGCAACATTTTATTTTTCTAAGAGGTAACATGAGGAGGCCCTTAGTGCTTGAATGATGAGACTTTGTCACCTTGCCTCGGTTTCAGGTTTTCAGAGGGCCTTTCAGAGGTCAAGAGAAGCATAGGCCACTTCCAAAATAAACCAAACTGAGAGAGAGAGAGAGAAAGAGAGAGGGGAGAGAGATCTAAGAAGTAAACAATTCAACCACACATGCACACACATACACATTCAGTTCAATATAATCATGCCATTCTCAAGGTGATTAAGGGAAGTTATTAGAGTATTTATTGAATATATTGGTTCACAGTTTGCAACAGATGTGGTCCGGTAATGAGATAATGAATAATGAGTTAAGGTGGACAGTAATACCGTCTTTCTTCAAAACTGCCAAATAAAACTGCTTCTCTGTAACTATAGGTACAACCAGTGGCATTGATGCCCTTTGTGACAGTGAGGGCCTCCTGGTGTTTTCCTTCTTAGGTCCAGGGCAGTTGCTCTTGAGAGTATCCAGCTTATAGAAGTACCATGGCCTGACTTTTCAGTGTTGACTTTCGCCTGTGGTCAAGTGAGTGAATCATCCCAAAAGTCTGGGCTGAACGGTCACGCTTACTCACGGCATCTGGTTCTGTTGGTTCATTGCTCTTTGAGAAAGAGAACCATTTTGATCCCTTATTTTCAATAAATAATAATCAAAGTGCAGCCTAGAGAAGAATGACAAGTAAACGTTGATAGAGTCAATAGGCCTTGGGGAGGGGGCTGTGGAGGACATGGAAAGAGTAGTAGGCAAAAATAAGTACATACATTCTTAAAGGAGGTCACTAAAGAGGGCTCTTTCCATAAGAGAGGACCACTCATTAACGAGAGGGGTTTGGAAACTAACAAAAGCCTCCTTAGAGGGGCAAGCTGGTCTAAGGTTGGTCCAGTGCTGGGCTGTTATCGCTCACGCAGCCGTTACCTCTGACTTGATAAGAAGGCACGAGGTTTCCAAATTGGGGGCTATAGCCATTAACTTCATTTCCACACCTGACTAATGGAGATTGTCCACTTCCCGAAAATTTTATTTGCAGATAACAGAGGAGGCTTTCATTTCTCCATTCCCCAGGAGAAGTCAGGAATTCAGGAATGAGGAAATGGGGGTGGTGGAGCGGGGAGAGAGAGAGAGGGGAGGAGAGAGGAGAGAGAGGAGAGAGAGAGAGAGAGAGGCCAAAAGAGAAACAAGTAAAATTGTCTTTATTTGCAGATAACATGGTATTGACTGGTGAGTAAGATGGAATCTTGGCAAATGGCAGTTGGAGTCAGGAAGGCTTGAGTTGGGGTGGAGGGAGCCTGAAGATTGGGAACTTGAGTGTAAGACAAAGGCAAAGAGAACAGACATAAGGGAGGGATGGGGGTAACAATCAGCTGGCCTTAAAATAGGGGAAGAGGGGACTCACTGAATGACCCTGTGGAGAAGGACTCATGGAAAAATCTGAGGCTCATTTAAATGACAGTTTATCCAGTTTATCAGACTGGGCATTAGGATGGCCACATGGATGGCAGGGGTACCAAGAGGGCTTAGGACTTGGGACCAGTGGCCCTGATGCCCTTCCCCCTACTTCCTCACTCTAAACTTTTAAGGTGCACTGCTAAATAACTTAATTGATTAATAAGAGGGTTACAAACATTTTGACAGTCTGGGCTTCACACAGGATCCAAGGACCTTTGTTAAAATGTCAGGTTCAATGATTCTCTAGTGGTTTCTTATTTCCCCCAGAATATCATCTGAAATTCCTTCCAAGGCCCGCAGGGTGCTTTAGGACCCAGTGGTACCCTGCTTCCTCTTAGGACCTCCTCTCCTTTCTCATTCTCATTCTCCTCTCAGACACTCTTCCAGGCATCTGGCCCTTTGCTTTCCTCTATTGCAAATAACCAATGTCTACTCTTGAGTCTTGGCGTTCACTGTGCCCCAGATACAACAGGACTTATACCCTCTCACTTCCTTCAGACATCTTTCTCTGCCCCTGTGTTAGTGTGTAAGGCTGCCATAACAAAGCATCACAGACTTGGAGGCTTGAACAACAAAAATTAATTTTCTCACAGATCTAGAGGCTGGAAATCCAAGATAAAGGTGCCAGTAAGGGTGCATTTCTCCTGAGGGCTATAAGGAAATGATGTGTTCCAGGTCTCTCTCCTTGGCTGATAGACTGCCTTCTCCTCCCTGGGTCATCCCTGTGTGTCTGTGTCTAAACTTCCTCTTCTTAAACAGACACTGGTCGTAATGGATTAGAGATCACCCTAATATCTCATTTTAGCTTCTTATTACCACTGTAAAGACCTTTCCTCTAAATACAGTCACATTTTGAGGTATTGTGGTTCAAGACTTCAACATATGAATCTGTGGCGGGGGAGGGGTGCACAGTTCAGCCTATAACAGCCTCTTGTCAGCAAAGACTCCTTGACACATCTAAAATAGTGTCTCTATTAACTGACACACATTTATTCATTTATTTTTTGAAAGTCTCCCTTTACTTAAATGTCAACCCTAGAGGGCCAAATCCTTTGTTTTGTTAACTGATATATCTGCAGTACCTAGCTCACCACCTGGAGAATAGCAGTCCCTCAATAAATATTCACAAACAGATGAATATATATTATGAAGCCATTACAAATTACTATGCAAAATAGCAATGATAGAGAAAGATGTTCAAGGTATATTATTAAGAAAGCACGTTGAAAAAAACTACGTGTGTAGCATAGTTTCATTTTTAAATCATATACATATTTAATTTTATTAAAATAAATCTTGGAGATATATGCAACAAAATGCTAATAGCGAGTGGTTCTTGGGATGTCATTTTGATTTATTTTGATTTATCTCGTTTATGTGTATTTTTTAATTTCAGTGAGTACATATCACTTCCATAAGAGGAAAAAGACAAAGTTATAAAAAGTAATTAGAAGATATTTTGTCATAACTTTTAACCGGCCATTAAGTAAGAAAAAATACATGATTTATCTTTTTCAATGGGGAATGGTGGGAAACACAGCAAGTGGGCAATTTATCAGAGCCTAGTGGCTGAGAGCACAACCTATTGGAGCCCACTCAGTGAGTCTGGATTCAAGTTCTCGCTTGCCACTTTCCAGATTTGTCATCTCAGGAATATCTGTCACATGCACGGAGTCTCAGTTTCTCATTTGTAGAATGGCGTGATAACAGTACACCCAGATTTGGGTCTGTCTCCCGTCTCTCGCACAGACTGGAATTTGATTCTTTTCATCTCAATGATTTGGAAAGTTCGGGACACCAAGGGTGAGAGACCAGCCCAAGGGTTGGGCTCTCCCTCTATTCCCTTTCAAGGGCAGGCCAGGAAATATCCAGATACTCCTCCCATTGCTTCTGGGCACAAGGCCTTGCCTGGGAAAAAGTGAGTTAATATAATAAGGTGACCAATCTGGCACCTACCAAAGATGACAAATTTAAGGGGGAACCAAAAAACTCAGTAATCAAGATCAATAATATTTTAATAAAATATTTTTTAAATAAAAATTATGTAAAAACCTATAATGAAGAAAATAACAACAATTTTAGTGAAGACTGGGTAAGTATTACTTTTTTTTTTAACATTTTATTTTTTATTTTTTTCTCCCTCCCCTCTGGTAACCACTAGTCCATTGTCCATGTCCCTGAGAGGGTAAGTATTACTGATTTCTTCTATGCCTCAGGCTCCAGCATGACTCAGCAGGGTGCTGCTCCCAGCCCACAGCCTGAAGGTAAAGAACCTTCAATTATTCAAGTCATTATTAATTACTACTTAATTATTATTAATTATCCACATTATTCAGAGCCTCAGAACTGACATGGCTCACTCTGTGATTATTTGGCCTTTAGTCAAGGCCCTGGAGGGATACCAGTAGGGAGTGTGTATTGTTCTGACCCTATTCATTTCTTTCTCCTCTACAGACACCTAATCGCAATTGTTACTTAATCACAGCCTTCTTACCTCACTGAAGACTCTGAGGGGCAAGTTTCTCCCTATTCTTTTATAGAAACATGAAATGCCAGCAAAGCATGATTTGTACCCAAAAGAACACAACTCAGAGTTTGCAGATGTTACAGGCTCTTCCCCTGATACTTCTGGGGAAGGGCACACAGACCTTGGCTTACCTTGCTTCAAAAACAGGCAGTCACAAACAATGAGTTTATTCCATCTACTTCCCAGAAGGGAAAATCCTTATGTAACGAGATCAGCTGAGTTTTATGTGGAGAGTTTCCCCGAGGGGCTTTCATATTACTAGATCATGGGATTTTTATGGGTATTAGTTTATGCACGTAAAGCATTTCATGGTGCACATTTACGTGGAACTTGCTGGTTAAAACTAGTCACGATAACATTTAAAAAGTTTTAACATTTAAAACTGTTTTCATGCAATGGCTTCACTTTACGTAGGACACCTCATTTGCTAAAACCATAGATTCGAAGTTGCTCTATTAAAGTAATCACTAGAAAAGTGATGTCCTTAGCATGTAGATTTTAGGACATTTCCTTTCATACTTTCTCAGTTCGATTTAAGGTATACGTTATTTTCAAACATTTAAGTTGGACATCACAAAATAAACTTAACCCATGGCAAATTTGTTTCTAAAAGCATTCTTTCTAAAAGCTTCAAAAACTCAGAGACCAAAGGAATAATTTGGATGCCAGGTAGTGCATTAGACTTAGATTTGGTTACAAGAAGTTTAGCATAATCCATTATGAATTGATGGTCTGAACGAACTTTAGTGAAGACACTGGCTTTGAGGGTTTTTTAATTTTAATTTCCTTTCTCATATTTTTAGATTCACGTGTTTACCAGAGAAGTGAAACACATTGTGATTATATATGTGTCCAATAAGCAGTCTGACTCCTCTGAGACTACCATGCTGTGCAGGAAGTCTAGCCACTTCCACATGTTCCAGCCTTCGCAGGCCAGGCATCTGACATGTGAGTGAAGGAGCCACCATGGACTCAGGAGACATGACCTGGAGAAGAATCAAGGAAACCAGCTGACAGCCCAAACTGACACTCCGGACGTATGGCCCCAGGTAACCCGTCTGGGCCATGTTCAGTTGCTAGATCCACTCCAGCTGAGGCCCCAATCATACTGGAGCAGGGATGAGCAGTCCCCGCTGTGCCATGCCTGCTTTCCTGACCCCAAAACTGTGAGCGTTATAAAATGGCTAATGTTTTTTAAAATGCTATAGGGGCACGGAAACCAGAAGCAGAGGCACAGAAGAGAACAGCTAATACTGAAAAATAAGAAATAGTTACAACAGTTCTCAATTGTGATTTTTGGTACTCTCTGTTCAACTTTTTAATTCATTTATCCATTCATTCAATAAAAGTGTATTGAGCCAGCTGCAAGCTAGACATTATACTCTTAGTGCTGGGGATACAAAAAAAAAAAAAAGAAAGAAAAGAAATAGCTCTGCTCTCAGGGAGTGCCTAGTTTAAAAGAGGTGTCAAATAAGCAAACAGTTACTATATAATGTGATACAAGGCTGCTCTGAGGGTTTGCATAAGGAACTGTTGCACTGAAGATGCAGAATCTCCCAGCTTTGAAGGAGGCACTGCAGAGAAAGCTCCGCTTGGGAAAAGCCTCAAAGAATGAGTAGAGGTTTACCAGATGACCAAGGTAGGGTTCATGGCTGCAATTTTTTTCTTAACCTCTCTAGGGCAAAGCATTGATTGCATAAACAGACTGTTTGTTTGTTTGTTTGTTTGTTTGTTTGTTTTAGAGGAGTATTCTATTTTATCTGTGTGGAAAGTACAACTGAGAAGAAACAGCTCATGAGTTGTGCAGCATGACTAACCCTAGGCTCATCAGAGTACCCAACAGAAACCTGGCTTGCTCAGCCGACAGGCCAAGGCCTTAGGCAACTCCTCCGCACCATAAACAGACTCTTTGTTTGTTTGTTTGTTTGTTTGTTTGTTTTAGAGGAGTATTCTATTTTATCTGTGTGGAAAGTACAACTGAGAAGAAACAGCTCATGAGTTGTGCAGCATGACTAACCCTAGGCTCATCAGAGTACCCAACAGAAACCTGGCTTGCTCAGCCGACAGGCCAAGGCCTTAGGCAACTCCTCCGCAAACAAATGCAAATCAAATTGTTGGTTTGTTTTTAAAAGTGTGCTTTCTATTCAAATGCGACTCTTAAGACAGGTTTCCTAGGCCCTACACACTCCCAGTTTGCTGTCCTAAATCTTTCCGATAGAAAAATTTTAGAGGTACTTCGGGATGAGTGCCATGCTATCAGAATAAAAACAGATTTGTCTCCACGACAGGGCAATCAAGCCATCAGTAGGAAAAGATGTGTCCTAAAATCTAGGAGCTTTGTTTCTAGGGGACAAACTTGGTTAAAAAGACTTCTTCAATCTTTTCTCTACTGTCAAGTTCGATGAAACTCCTACAGCATTTCTAACACCAGCTTAATCTGAGGAGGCTGCTGTCAAACAGGCTCCTGGAAGAAACTGAGGGGAACATGTTAAATCATTGCAAGAAAAATGATTCTAACTTCAGTAAGGCAACTTGGCAACGGATTCCATTTTAAAAGCTGACGCATCTTAAAAGTACCAAGATAACATACAAGTTGTGGGGGAAAGGAGCATGGGCATGACTGGGATAAAAAAAAAACTATTGAAAGTGTTTACTGTGTTTATTTCTACTCTGCCTTGTGCCAAAGTGGATTTGGCAGTGAGTTTATTTCTTGGGTAAGTGTAGAGGGTAGTTCTCTTATAAAACTAGTTAAGTGCAGACCATCTGCTTTCATAGTCTTTGGAGTTGGGAGTAGAGCTGTCATCTGCTTTAGAGAATCGGGAATCTCTGAACTGGTCACTTCCAGAAGAAAAAGGATCTTCTACCTCCCATGTGGCCGTGACCCGAGGAAGCACAGGCAGCGGGCTGAGAAAGATTTTGATTTCCTATAGCGCTTAGACAAATGGAACTGGAAGCAAATAAATCATTAAATGGCAGAGAAGAGGAAAGGGTCCAGGAAGGCAAAAGGAAACTCCTAGTCTCAAAACTTCAGGTCCTTCTTAGAAATTGTATCAAAGAAAAGGCCCTGAGATTTGGAATGGTAATCACAGTGGATATTTGAGGCCAGAGCTGACTTGTCCAATGAGGAGTTCATTAACTGCCCTGAGAGTATGGCAAACTAATACCCTTTTTATTTTTTTCAGAGCATTATATCAAATAAACTAACATTCTCATCTCAACTGACTCACCTGGCGGAAAGAAATCTACATGCCATGAGAAGAGAGAAGGTGAGAGAATAGAGAGAATAGTTCAGAAAACATGGAAAGAGACAGGTGGAAGAGGCACTGGACTGTTTACTAGAATATGAGTGCCAGCACTATCGAATGTTCCACTTGCTAAAAAATCCTGATTATAATTTTCTGATGCTGGAAATGAGATAAGATGTTCCACATCAAATTAGTTATAGTAATTCTTAGCATTTTTGTTCACATATGCCTTTGAGAAAATGATGATAGTGATAGACTCTACCCAGAAAAAAAATGTATGTATTTCTTGCACATCTATTCTGTAAGAACTACTAATTATAATATTCAAGATGTAAATCTGTTAGTCACAATACATATGTAATATATAATCCTGATCGCTTGACTGCCATTAAGTCTTTCTTATGTCTAACCTAGTTTCATTCTATAGCTTAAGCCTCACTCTATTTTTTCTGTCCTCTTAGCTTAAGAAAAGATCATTACAGAACTGCTTGTATAAGTTTTTTATATATGCTTGCAAAGGGCTATGAAATTTTATTACGATTATTCTTGAAGTTGAAACTTCCCTAATCTTTCTTTACAAATTGTGCATAGTGTGCTAGTTACCTTCCAATATTCAGTTCTCTCTTCTGCATTAGTTACTCAGCTTTACAATTACATTTTTTTGAGCCTCTCTTGCAGCTAGGTATAATCATGTGACTAAGCTTTAAGCTAATAATATGTAAGCACCGTGCTATGTGGATCTTCTGAAAAATCTCCCTTTTCTTCTTCCACCCTACTGTCTGGAATGAAGATATGATGGGTGGAGATCAATAGCCATCCTGGGCCATGAGTTTGAAGAATGATAGGTAACACTGTCTGTTGACTCCTCTATTAGAAGATAAATTTCATTAGAATAGGCACCTTGTTTATCTTGGTCAAAGCAACATCCCTAACACCTAAAAGTATGTGGCATGTGGTAAGGGCTCATGTACCAAATGGATATTGAGTGAATAAAACAGATGGATGAATGAATGAATGAATGAATGAATGACTTTACTTCAGATCCAGGTGAAACACTGATCATAAAGTCCTGCTAGGGGATTTTCGGCCATCAGTAGACAAATGCAAGGTCTCAGTTTCTATTACAGAATTAAACTCTTGCTTAATTCAAATCACATCACTCCTATTAACTTCCCTTTGTTCTCCCAGACTTGCCACTGTTAGAGAGGGTAGAGTTTTTTCTTAATGCTCTCTAATGTTCTCTTCAAACAAAATAGTCTCAGATCTATTTTCCTAATGATGCTTCTCAATATTTTACTGCTTAGCAAATTGAAAATTCTTTAGTTTTCAAGGTCATGCCTACCTATTTGTGTGCATCTGTTGTTAAATGCAGACACTATTTTGTAACTTGATCTTAGACGTTGTCTCAAGTCTACAAGAATCATCCAAAATGGTATCTAATGACATTCCCAGGACTTCACACAATATTATTGTTATCATGGAATGCTACTAGGTCCTAAGGATTTAACTAGATGTTTACTAAACCGAACTTCATAGAATCTTTTCCCATTCCATTGTGGTTTTCTACATTTCAATATATTACCCATTTTTGTCACCAAACCTTACTTATTTCTTTTAAACTATTAAATTAAATATTAATCATCCCTGCTTCCCTGACTTTTGCAGTGACTTTTTCCTTCTGCTATCCTTTTAATAAAGAACACTCTCTCTGGTCCTTTTCTTTTCTTTTTGTATCTTATGTGATTAAAGTGTTCATGAATGTTCACACTTTTTGCAATTACATGTCATTTTCTTCATAATTTTTTTTTTTTTTACTCTTCCCCCAAAGTTGTTGCTATTTCTTTTCACTATTTGGGGGAAACAATTAGCCTCATCTCCTACTTTTGTGACATACCTATTTAGACTAGTGCTCCTTGGTTTTTGCTCAAATTTCTTTTCAATTTACCCACCTTTGAGAGAATATATTATTTGATTTTTGTTAGGCATATTGAGCTTTTTTGAAGTGTAGACTTCTCTATACATTATCCTCTCTTTCCCAGAGTAGCTTTCCAAATAGAAGTCTATGAAAATAGAGGAAAATAGAAGTCATCAGATGAGCTCTTCCTACATCTCTCCTCTACTAGAAATGTCCCTCTGGCCACACAGGTCCTTTCTTCCTCCTTGCTTTTCTATCAGCCCACAGCTAATCTATCCCTGTTCTGTAGTGCATCCACTCTGCCTTCTTAAGGACCTTGCTCGGTTGATTGTCCCTTCTCTAACTTCATTTTTTTTTTCTTAATTGGCTCTTACACTTTAACATATAAATATACTCATTTTTTTCAGCACATATCTCCAGTCCACTCATCCAGTTGCCACATCAATGGCATTTGTAGCTTTCTTGCTTTCCTGGCAATACTGACTCTCTCTCAGAATTACATGTGGAGTGCCTACTCGCCAGGCATTGGAGAAGGGGCTGCTCTAACAGAAGTGAAAGGCAGGTGTGATCCCTACCCTCATGGAGCTCACCTGATCAGCCATTCCTGATAATGCTCAAGTTTCTTGACTTCCACTGATCATCTTTGCAGGCTTTGTTTCAATGCCACTTAAATCTTCCTATTCTCTAAGTCTTTTTTTTTTTCTTTTTTCTTTTCTTATTATACATATCTTCTCAAAGGAGTTACTTCTATACCCACGGCTTCAATTACTTCTGTATGTATGCTCTAATGACAATACAATTTAAATGTTTTTAACAGTTTTATTTTACATAGGATGCCTCATTTACTAGAACCATAGATTCCAATATGCTCCATGGAAGTAATCACACACACACAAAATGTGATGTTCTTAGCATGTCAATTTTAGGAATTTTCCCCAATTATTATTTTTTTTGGTTTGATTTGATGTGTATGCTGTGTTTGAAGACATAGGTTGGGATATCATAAAACAGACTTAACCAAATGAGGCTTCTATCCAACTTTCAATGAGAGAGCTCCATTTAGATGTTCCACTTGCCAAAAATTATCTTCCTTGGCAAACCTATTCCTCTTCCTGCATTCTCTGTCTGGGAGGAAGTCCTGCTATCTAACCACTTTCCCAAGCCAGAACCCTAGCAGTCATTTTTGCCTTTTCTCTTTACTTCTCCTTCCATACTTAGTCACCAAGTACTTCTATTCAGCCTCCCAAATGATCTCAAATCCTTTCCTTCCATTCGGTCACTGCCTTTAGTTTGAACACTCTTTTCTCCCCTAGATGAATATAAAGTGTCTTAATTGGTTTTGTTGCTTCCTTCAGTCTGCCTTATTGTCCAGAGTGACCCTACTTCAAACTATCTAATTAGTGACTCCTCAGCTTCACATCATTTAATTGGTTTATGTTTCCAGGATAAAATTCAAATTCTTTACCCCAGTATCTACTTTGAGATCAGAAATCCAGGTTTAAGCATTTTCCAGCAGTGTGACTTCAGACAATTGGATCCTTTAAGCCTTTGTTTTCTCATCTACTCGAGCTCATTGAAGGTAGGAGTGTTTCACACAGACAGTGCCTGGCTAGGAGAGAATGTTGAATAAAGGGAAAATATATTAAAATCCACAACAAAAAATTGTTCTTCCTTTTTAAAATTCCTGATACAACGTCACTGCCACCCAAATTGTACTTCTATCTCTGTTTTCTGATAATCACGATAAAGTGCACTATAAAGAGATCCACACTGTCTGGGATCAAATCCTGGCCCCACCCCTGAGCAATCATGTGACCTTGGAAGCGTTACTTAACATCTGTGTCTCAGTTTCTTCTGTACAGTCTGGAAAATGAAGATTATTTTGGACGGTTAAATGAATACCTCGTTTGGAAGGGGATCGGTCGCATAGTAGGTGTTTGCCAAATGTGAACTATCATTATCGTCGCCTTCGAATCAGAATCGTGGTACTCCACTTTGTGATTCTCAGTTTTATGAGAAAATCGTGCTTTATACATTGCTGTTGGGGAAAAAAGGAAAAGCTGGAAACTCCTGCCGTGGAAAGGAGAAACAGAGGCGAGAAAAGTGATTTGGTGAATCTCTGCGTTTTCAGGTTGGGACACATTCCATCCCTATTTTACCGATGAGGAAATGGAGGGGTGACGTGTCCTCCAGTCTCATTCAAGACTCACAATCACAGCTCTTTATTGAGAGTAGGACCGGGGACTGGGGGTCGCTATGGTCGAGTTGCAGGCGAAAACTAGCACTTTTTGGAAGGCAGGAGAGGAGCATTACAAAAACGATCAACAATTCGAGTGTAACTAAGTTCAGTGAGCAAATACATCAAATGAGTCAGCTGTCAGACTCAGTGAAACCGAGCTGCTAATAGAACTGGCTCTTTACTAACAGTGACATTCGATATTGCATTAACAAGTGCCCACGGGGCTAACGGTAGGACGGGAAAGCTCCGGGCTGCGCCGGATGAATGGAAACCAGAGTGTGGGGCGCGCCGCGCGGGGGGCGGGGCGGCTGCAGGGCGGGGCGGGGGCGGGGCATTGTGAGTCACGTGCCTACTCTGTAAGGCGGGCGCGTGGAGGGAACTCTGGGCGTGATTGGTCCCTCGTAACCAGGTGACGGCACAACGAGTTCCGGTTGGCAGGCGCCATCCAGGAGAACGGCCCTCAGTCCAGAGGCGGCTGCGGAAGGAGGAGGAGCTCCGGCTGCGCTCTCTCCCCGCAGTGGCTGCAGTTCTCAGCGCTTGTTAGGTCCCCACCCCTTTTAAATAAGCCGGCTGGGTCGCCGCCCTCACAGACTAGTCAGCTCGGGGGAGGCGGTAGCGGCTCAGCGGCGGGGGTGCGGCCGGGCCCGGAGCCCTGCCC
>NW_006442484.1:68854857-68856227 GCF_000325575.1 Pteropus alecto
GAGGCCGCGCGCTTGCGCGGCGTAGCCCCGGCATAGCCCCGGGCTGCCCGTGTTGGCCGCGCCATTGTTGGGGGAGGGGGGGACTGCTGAGCGCGGCAGAGTCGGTGGGCGAGCGGAGGCGGCGACGGCGGCCAAGAGTGGAAGCACTCCATGGGGAACACGCTGACCTGTTGCGTGTCCCCCAATGCCAGCCCCAAGCTGGGCCGACGCTCGGGGTCGGCGGAGCCGGACTACGAGTCTGAGGTCTATGAGGCAGCGGCCGGGGACGCTGTGGCAGTAGCGCCGGCGCCTGCTGCCCCGGAGCCCGCCGATTTGGATTTCGGAGCCGGCGAGGGCCACCACCTGCAGCACATCAGCGACCGGGAGATGCCCGAAGGTAAGGAGGCAGCGAGCGCCGTCCGCCTCTCGGCTGTACCTGGCCGCTGCCGCCCCCAGGGTCCCCTGGGAGGGAGGCGCCGCCTCGGGCTCCTTCCTGCCCGGAGCCGGCTTTTCCAGGGCTGGGCACCGGGGACGTAGGCTGGCGCTGCCTGGCGTCCCCACCCCTTATTCTTTCCCCATCGCGTCCGGCCAGTTTCTGTCCCTCTTCACTGCACGAACGCCCAGATTTTTTTCATTTCCCAGCCCAGCCAGAGACCCCAGTCCTCGGCCCTTCCTGTTTATGGCTCTATTTAACGTTTTGTGGGACTTTATACAGACTTTTGGGTACATTCTCTCTCTTTTCTCAATGGAAACTTTAATACCCCAACTTCGGAGTATCCATCCCATCTCTGTCCTTACCTCTGTAAGTGACCTTCCTTGTTCCTATCCGTTAAGGTAGTTGATACTCGGGATAATTCAGACGCAAACGTTTCAGGGTTATTTAAATTCAAAACAAATTGACATAGGAGAGTCTATTTGGTGGTTTTAAGTAAGCTGTTTTCAGTTGCCTGTATAGAAGCTGCTTTATTCCTTCCAACTATAATTTGAACACGAAAAGAAAATGGTGGGAGAGGGAACGTAAAATAACTAGAACGATGTGAAATGTTACTGCCAGCACTGCAAAGGGTAGTTTTTACCTAAAGGAAACCCACGGAGTTCCGATCACTTAAAAATTCCCATTTTGACACAAATATGTCTTCAGTCTTAACTTCAGTGACTGTACGTTGCCTATTCTAAAGGAGAGGTGGGGGGGATCATAATAAGACTGTTGGTCAAAAGTTTCAAAACAGAAAAAAAAACCCCATACGTTTAGACTTTAATTTGTAATATAAAGGTTTGGGGAGTTAAGATCCTGCACAAGAATGTTTGTCTCCATGGCTCCCTCTCCTTCCTCCCCCCTCTTGCCAATGGAATCCTGTTCTACTTTAAGAACGTTGAGGTAAAAGTTCTTA
>NW_006442484.1:68856346-68898112 GCF_000325575.1 Pteropus alecto
GCGGGGGAGGGGACGCTTGGGAGGGGAGAGGGAGAAGAGAGAGAGGAAATGTTTGACTTAAAATAATTCTCGGCAACAGCGTGGCTGAGGACTGTTTCCTTTGAAGTAGAAAACGTTCTACAGTAAAGATGATGAGGCCCCGTTGGTCCATTGGATTTAAGTACCAGATATTTCATTATTTTATAGAGGAAATGTCTTATAGCTCTTATTCTATTTAAACTTTACTTGAGCTCTTAATTTCTTTAACAGTTAGAATAATTAAGCCTGTAAATTCACCCAGATGATGGATGTAGCTTTGTAGCTGAGAAGTACTCCCTTTTCAGAATATTCAAATATTGTGAAAAAAGTGAACAAATTATGTGAATTAATTGTACCTTTAAACACAAAGCAAGTAAGTATTTATGAAAATTTCTGCTCTACTTGGTGCTGTAAGGTAAGCCTCAGTGATTTTACAAACTAGTTGGTAGATGGGTAGTGTTGGATGAGAGACCAAAATTGGACCTTTATATAGTTCTTTTAAGATTTACAACACATTTTCAATATATCTCAGTTTGGCCCTTTTAACTACAAATAAAGCCTGTATATAGTTTTCCGGAAATCTGAAATGACTGTAACACAGCTACTGAACAGAAATGACTGTAACACAGCTACTGAACAGAAGAGGCTGATGTGGAGGTGATGTATATGCGAAATTCAGTTTCCGGAGTACTAAAAAGCTCTTAACAATGCATCTTGTATTTTATAATTTACCCATAAAGTAGGCCTATCTTAAGTCTTGAACATTTCTGTTCAAAGTTATTGAACACAACTCAGAAGCAGCATTTATCTCTCCATCCTATGTTTATAGATTTATTATGTTGGAGAAAAGTAAAAGTCATAAAAGAGGATACATTTACCAGGTAAACAAGTTGATATATTTTAAAGAGTTTGTTCTGGTGACCTCTGATGGAAGCCGAGAATGCCCTGGACAGAGTTGGTAAGAGGGCAGGTCAGGTAACAGTGGTTAAGCATAGGACTATGATGAGGAGTGTTAAGTCAGAAAAGTTGATAAAAACAGAGTTCACGAGTACAGGATTTACCATTTTATGTTTAACATGATAGTTAAAATTTCATTTCAATTTGTCTTTAAATGTTTTTGGCATTCAATAAAGTGATATGAGAAACTTCAATTTCAGTGTTTGCCTATGATTACGTTTCCATAGAAACAAGGTCAGAACACCAAATATAAAGTACAGGCACATTGAAAGTTTGCTTTTAATGTCTTTATTTCAGACAATTTTATATTAGTTTCCCTGGAAACTAAGAAAGACCTACTTACATGTAAAACATTTTGGCTTTTCTACAGTGGAGAATTGAATTATTTGGTTATTTAAACAAAATCATACATGAATGGTCTCTGCCTTGTTCTCCTGAAACAGAACATTGATTTCTTCAAGCCATTTCAAAGAGATATTCCTAAGAATCCGTATAGATTTCAGATAGACTTAAAATGGTTTTTTTACTACCTCGCCTATCTTTATTTATCTAGCAGTATATCTGATATAACTGATGGTAGTATCAGTAAGAAAAAATGACACTAAAGTCCTGTTATCCAATTTCATTATTACTCTTCAACTTTTCATACAGCCTTTTATGTTCTGACCTTAATGAGCTTTGCTGATTTGCTGGCTAAAGGTGCTCTTTCAATTGACCCCTTCCTCCCCTCCCCCTGAGGAGTGAGTAGTGAAAGAATTGGCATTATTGGGGGAAAACCCAATATCTGAGCAATTGATCTATCCTCTTTCCAGTAGCTATTTACCTCCCCCTTTTTTTTTTTTTGCTTTTTTTGGTGACGATATCAATAAGCATTTCATGTAAAAGATTTAGAAAATACAGAAAGTCATTTACTACTTATGCTCAGAATATCCAGAACTTTTATTAATATTTTGATGTTGATTCTTTCTGAACCTTTTGTAGGCATATAAACATAATAATTTATTTTACAAAAATGATGTCATTCTTTATGTGCATCTTTGTAATAAAGTAATGACAAAGCTCCTCAAACTGTGCTTGACACCTAGAGAGTGCTCCAGGATGTATTTGCATGCAATTACATGGAGCTCTACTGCATGCCTTTTAATAACTGTTTAACATACCATCAAATAGAATATCATTCATTCACCCACTCTTTATGATTGGGCATCTTTTAAAGTGAAACCATACACAATCCCATTATAATGCTTTATTCTGGGGACACAAATAAAAACAGATGCATTGTACCTCCCTGTAGATCAGATGATATACTTTCTTATAACGATTAGAATGTTATTTTGTAGTTAAGGTATTTTAACGTTAAATGTTCTTATCCCAAATTAAAGTTACCATTGGTTTTTCATTGAACATTAGAGCTCTTTTAGGTTTTTGTGGTTCTTGGTAGCCTGTCTTGTGTCCTTAATTCTGAATAACTCAGTACTCTAAGTGATCAGAAGGTAATGTTGTCTTAGGCAACAAATCAAATGACAGCATTAGATGAAATCTTAGAAGATATGGGGAATTAGGAGAAACTTAACTGGTTCGGGGTACACTGAAACATGTTTACTGAGCACCATTCCAGATGCAGGACAGTGGTATACAAGACAAAGTCCCTTCCCTAACTCATGTCCTTACATTCTAGAGGATCCTGGGGCAGACTACACATGAACAGTCTAGAAAGCCAGGTAATGATGGGCTAGGAAGAAAGTAAAAGAGGGTAATGGACTGAGGAGGAGGACAGTTTTACCTGGGCGGTTAAAGACATGGCTCTCTTTAAGTGACACTGAGCAGTCCTAAAAATGAGAGGGAGCCATGTGAGGATGTGGAAGAGGCTTCCATACAGAGTTCACTGAGTGCAGGCAAAAGACAGACATAGGGATGGCTGCAGCAGAGTGAAAGGGATGCCAGGAGAAATATGGTGAATTAAGACCTTATATGCCTAGTGGGCTTTGACAAAAAGTAGGACTTATAGTTTAGTCATAATAGGAAACCATTGTAGGATTATATGCAGGGAAATGATGTTAATTCTTGAAAGAAAAAACAAAAAAGAGAAGCTACTGTGTGAGAATAGATTGTAATGCAGGCAAGGGTAGAAGTAAGGAAACCGGGTAGAAGGCGGGTAGAAGGCAGTAGTTCAGATGAGAGCCAGTAGTGGCTTCAATAAAAACAAAGGTCTAAAATAGGCTGACTTAAAGAAATTAAGTGAATCTATAAGTAGGAACAAGATATGAATGAACAAGATATGAAATTAAGTGAATCTATAAGTAGTCACAGAAAAAATATAGATTAAATATGTCTTCACGTATAAGTGAAATGCAAAATTAAACTACACTGTAGTATGTCTCCATTTGGGAGAAAAATCCATGACCTTGACAGTGCCTTCTTTGGTAAGGCTGTGAAGAAACAGTTACCTTTATATATTGCTGATGGAAATGCAAAATGGATCAACCTCATGAAGGGGGGACGTTGGCATAATCTCACAACAATGCAAATGCATTAATCAAATCCTTTGAGGAATTTATCCTGAAGACATACCCCACAAGTATGAAACCACATATTCACAAAGTTTTTGTTGCATTATTTAAAAAAAAATATTGGAAATAACTCATGGCCAGTAAAGGACATAAAATAAACTGGTACATCTACACAATGGAGAATTATAGAGCAGTAAAAAAATAAGAGTCCTCTTTACTGCTATGAAGTGATCTCCAGGATAAGTTACATGAAAAAAGCAAGGAGAGGACATATAGTATTCTACATGACAGAAGCAGGGGAAATATGTTTTTTCTTTTTAAAAAAATGGGAGAGATTCTTGCTAATTTTTAGACTATTATCCCTTTCCTTTTAGTGGGTTGCCAAAGCACATACTTGCTTAAGATGATATTTTTGATTGTGGGTAATGAGTGGACATTTCATACACTTTCCAATGAAATGCGTAATGTCACTTTCTGTTTTTGAGTTAATTTGTGAAAGCTGTTTTGTCATTTATTGTGCTTTATAGAATATACACTACTCTTGTATTTCATTTGATCCTCAATGTTTTGAGTTAGGTAGCATAGGAATATGTCTGTTTTACATAGAAACAGAATTTATAGAATTACCCATTATGTAATAGCAACTTTTAGATTACTATGTTTTTTCTCACTCCCTTTTTTTAGTATATTAAGATAAGCTTTAGGGTTAAAACAGTAATGCTGCATAATGTGAAATGAAATTAAGGTAAATAGCAACCCAAAAGATGTTCTTAAAAGTCCAAGAAACTGAGCAAAGTACTTTTTAGAAATATATAAAAGGTATACTTCACTGTATGACATGTCACATCTTAGTCATAGTCATTAAAACACGGATTGAGGATTAAAATAAGGCAAAACTGAGAACCAAGGAGGAGGCAGCTGTTGAAGTGGATTGAAAGCCAGGGTTAGGATTGTCAGAGGCTAGAAAAGCGGATGCGAGGCTCATGTGAGCAGTGGGGGTTGCGAAGGTGGGGAGTGGGGTGGACACAGGAGCGTGCCCTCTGGTGAGACAGGCCAGCTCAAGACCTTCAGGTAGGAATTACCTGACCTTGGTGGGGGGGGAGGCGGGGCGAGGTATGGAGAAGTGTGAACTCTTACATGTTTGTATTTTGGGCCGTAAAACTAATACAATGTATTAGTTTTAGTAAATGCAGGAAGCCTTAATAAACAGGTGCCCAGCAGTTGGCCCAGAAACTGCTGATATTTCTATTTAATTGGAATATATTGAAATTAATATGTTGAAATCAATGTCTTTCTGAAGAAGGCTGGTTCTGTTAGATAATTTCTTGGTCACCACCCTCTCCCCTTCACATTTTGACGAGGAAGAATCATTTATTGAGAGTTAACAATGGCATTTTAACACTTTTAGCCTTTAGTACTGCATTTCGTTTGTTCTAAATTGCTTATATTTTCACATCTGTGCAATTGAGATGGATCTTAGAACTGATAGAATCTTAAATTCGAGAAAAGTAGTATTCAATATCAGCAGTGTTTTACAGATTTCTTCTTAGGAATATTTGCATTAAGACTCCTAGAGTTTAATTTTTTTAAGTCATACTTTTCCTACATCAACCTATCATGCTGTCAAGTTAAGTTGTAATTTAAATTGATAGTACAAAAGTGATGGGACTTAACATGCAATATTAATCATAACCCCTAATCATGAGCTCAAGAATATTTCTCCTAAATTTAAAAAAGATAACATTCTTGGAGGTTTCTAAAGAAATATTTTTTGGAAGGATTCACTTATAAGATGAACAGTAATTTCCTGACATCTCTCTAAATCACTTTGTGCATGCATGCATGTGTGCGTGTTAGAGGGGTGGTAATGCTTTGTTTAATAGTTCGCAGTCTTTTGTGATAATGAAAATAGTGTAGTACGATTTATCATTGTCTCTTTAGGCTCTTGGGAAAACAGTTAAAGGACATAGCAGAAATACTAAGTGTATATGTGAATTTGCTGTCTAATGGCTTAAATATCCATTCTATAAAATAATGATGCAGTACATAGCAAAAAGTTCAAGTTACATAGAAAATCGTTGTGGGCTATAAACAGAACATTATGAAAGCCTCATGCAAATTGACAACATTAGGGCCCTAGTGGTTACAATACATAAACTACATACAAATGATAGGCAACTCATAGAGGTGGAAATAGCACTGTTAACTGTGGGAAAATAGTCAAACTGTGTAATCAGAGAAATGCAAATTAGAGACACTGAGGTTCCTCATTCACATCAGTAAGTATCTTTTCAAGTATCCAAAGCTGGAGGCGGGGGTGGGGGGATGGATAGAAGCTAAAATAGTATGATGGGTAGCATTATACACTAATAGGCCCCCACCTTTTTTAGAAAGCAACTTAGTATACTTTGAGCCATGAAAACGATCTAACTTTTTGGTCTAGTTATCTTATTTTGGAGCTCTTTCCTAAGGAAATAAATTATCAAAAAAACACTATACACATGAAGATTTTCCTAACAGAATAGAACTTTGCAAGTACCTAAACTCCAACAATAGGAGATTGGCTACGTAAAGTATAGGAGTAATACTTGATTGGCCATTATGTATCCATGAAACAGTACATATGCTGCAGTGGAGCGTAGATCACTAGATAGTTACAAAATAGGACATAAATTATACACTGATTAGAGTTTTCTTTTTAAAAAAAGTATAAGAAAAAAACTAATAGTAATGATAGTAATGGTTGTGAGTTTATGGGTAATTTTTAAACAAAGCATTATTTTGGCTCTTGCAAATTTCTGTTCACATTTATTACAGGAATGAGCAAGCGACTTTTACATATTCCCACCTTTAGTGTGATCATTGATACTGTTGATTAGGTCTCTTTCAGTTGTAAATTAAACAAACTATCTCAAAATTAAAAATTTTTTTTAAAGTATTGTCTTTAATATAAGGAGAGTTCACAGAGTAAAATTCAAGGTACTCTTTGAAAGCATTTTCAGAAATTAAATGATCTCAGAACTTGTCTTGGTTCTGCTCTCCTGTGTTGATCTTTCTTGAAAAGGCTTTTCCTTCAGGATGGCAAAGGTGAGTGAGCCTCTGTAGCTCCAGACTATCCAAGGGTGCTTGAGTACAACTGTGCCTTTCTCTTGTGGTTCTTGCGTCATCCCAGGGCAGATTGATTGGGCGTGTGGCCACCTTGAAGGTAGGGTAAGCAGGGAGTCCCAGCTTTTTTCTTGTCACTTAGGCTAATTTTGCTTTTTTCCCCCTGCATGTTGTCTTTTCTTTTTATCCCAGCCTTCTTGATTTTTGTATTTAGATTCATAGTAGCACATCTTGGTTTGGGGCAGATAGGGAGGGAGGGAGGAAGGAAAGGAGGGAGAGATGGTGAGAGACAGTATACCTACTTCTTTGATACTGGTACTTAATTTTCCTGGACTCCCATTGAAAACTTTTAATTAAACTTTATCGTGCCATAGGTACTGATACATAATATGGCTACTTTTGCTTATTTTTCAGATTCAAACGTGTTATATTTGCTTTCTTTTTAGTAGGAAGTAGTCTTGAATCCTTTCAGGAGCCCGAGGTTTGAAGCAGCTGTGAAAGTCTCTGCCTGTCACTTTGTGCACAACTGAATTAATTTTTCTAAATAGCTAATGTCTCATTTTTCAAATATGTGGGGAAAAAACCTTTAAATAATTTTATGGCTCTTTTACATAAAAATGTTGAAAAGAATAGTTTTTCCAAAAGCAGTTTAATAAACTTGAAATTCAGTGAAGGAATTTCCTTGAAGAACAAAGCAATTGGTTTAGCTATATAAATTTCCAGTGCTGGCAATACCATTAAAATGGATGGTTCAGATTCCTGTTAAACCAGGAAGTCCCAAGTATGTTTGTGCAAGATTCTAACTGTATTACTTATAGGAAAAAAAGGATTCTAGGTATATAAATTTGTGAAATGCTGAGTTAGACAGTATTCACTACTAGACTGACTAGTTTTTAACATATCAGTGTGCATTTTTATTCTCTAAGAACCAGGGGTATAATCTATTTAGATTTGACCACCAAACACCCTTTAAAAAAATAGAACCGTTATTTGTGGTTTGGGAAATACTGCCTTAACCATTACTCTATCAGGATCTTGGTCCACTTTCTTACAAGATTGGTTAAGCAGTTTGAGATGGACATTGCTGAGGAGTATTATAAGGTTTTTTGTTTGTTTGTTTGTTTTAATTACAACTTTATTATTCCATATGGTGGCAACCTTTGTCCTATGAAAATTCAAACCCGTTTTGTATTCTTGCCTAAATAGACTATCCTGCTTTAGTGCAAGGTGGACTGCAGGCTGGCCTACCTTTACATAGATACAGCCAATTTTTTTTTGTAAACAACCCTATGATCAGCTCCAGAAAGTATTCTTATTGAAGCCCCAAATTAATCATATGTCATGGCAGGAAGAAATGAGAGTTTAGCTTTGAAAATTGAAGGCAAAAGTTAAAAATCACTATCATGAAAGTGTTCCTATAGATTAGAACATCGAACTTTTATGCCGTCCTTTTAAACCTGCCATGATGAACAGCTCCCAAATAAACCACAGCTAACTAAATAAATTCATTTGTTAAGTGGAATTAGAATTAGCCTAAATGTCTAAAGAACATTTGCCAAAAAAACAAACAAAGAAACAAAAAACACCTCACTTGTTTTGGACATATTTGATATATTAGCTGGTATCTGATAGTAATGAGCCACAGCATAACTTGCTTCTTGAGACTGTTCCTGGAATGTGTTAGTAATACCAGCACAATGGAGGAGGGTAACTATATTCCTAATTGATAAGTAAGAGAGGGAAAGGACATATATGATTCATCTAAAAGTTTTCCTAGATTATTTAGGTACAAGTTTAAAAAAAAAAAAAAGTCTAAGACATAGCCTGGCTTTATTCCACACATATGGAGAAATTCTACAATTTTGCACTTTCCCAGTAGAATTTTTATATTGTTGCCTTTACTCAAATTGGCTTGTTATTGTTCCTAAAAATTCTTCCCAAAACTGTTAAAAGTGTTTAAAATTAAAATTGATTATTTTAAAGATCATGTACTTTTCTACTCAACTAAATTATCACACCTTTTTTTCTTTTTCCTATATAGACTTAGCTTTGGAATCCAACCCTTCTGACCACCCAAGGGCAAGCACAATTTTCCTGAGCAAATCTCAAACAGATGGTAAGACAGTATTTTTTTCCTCTGAGAAAAAGACTGAAAACTGTTTTTGTTTTGTGTATTTAGAAAGTATTTATTATAACCCATACATTGGTTTAAATGTTTCACTTTCTCATGTATCCACTTGTCTTATTTTAACATGTGATGATACACTTTGCTTTGTCACCGTTTTAGCTAGAACAGGTAGATTGTTAAACACTTTGCCACCTCTGTCAACTTAGTCAGCTGGCCACATGATTTAGATGTGGTCTGTTTCTACAAACTACTGTGTCCTTTTCCTCTTGCTCCAAAGAGCACACATTTTAAGGATGAATAATAGGATTTAGGTCACAGTTAGGTTTTCGTTTGAACAAATCAAAAAAATAAGTTTATATATGAGGGTTGAATTTGTGATTTTGGCCGCATTTTACATAGTGCTCAACCAAATGATCCTGTCTGCATCCAGATTTATGCTCCAACCTAATGTAGTGCTGTGCTAGGGTACATCAGAGCAAACATGCCCTATGGAGTTTCCCAGAAAGTAACCTCAGCGTATGAAACTAGTGTGAATTTCCTGTGTTCTGCTTGTTTTAGGATAAGAATCGGAACTGTAGGATTTTAACATCCCTGCTTACCTGCTTATTTTCCTTAGTGTTATGTTAAGTTTACTTGCTTAAAAAGCCATACATGACCAAATTTTCCAGTTGATTATGACCACAGGAATACAAGAAGCGAGGGTTCCATGAAGTAATGTAACACAATAAAAAAACAGGAGTTTCTAATCTGCGTTTTCATTGCGTGTGTACTTTTCCTGTCTTAAGCCAATCATTTTTGGTTAGGATTGCTGTATTTCCTAGTTTCTTCCAGAGCCATGGGCTGTTCACACGTAGAAAGAGAGTGGAGACAGTAAAAGAAAAACCACCCCAACCCCTTTCTCTTCAGTCGTAAAAAATGCGTGCCTATGATGCTCATCCTGCATTAAAAGTGCAGCCCCAGACCCTCTTTGGAGCTTTTATTCTCTTCTGGCCTTTGTTAGAGCAAAGTGATTGTGTTTGCTTGTATATGTGTTCAGTTAGGTTAGCACACTCACTTTCAAATTTAAATTTAAGATAGGTTACTTTCCAATTGAATAAAGAGCCTTTTGTTTTTTAAGAAGACATTTTAGTTGATTACCAGTAAGTGGTTCAGGATGCTTCCAGAAATGTAGGTACATCTAGTCTTAGAGCTGTCAAATGTTAGATCCTGATAATTCAAATAAGCTGGGTGTAAATGTGGAATATGAAGCTACTACTGAGTAGTGGCTCAGATGTGGAACAGGGAAACTTTATTTGCTCAGTTTCTCACCTGGCCTAATTTGCTTTGTCCTTTTCTCTGGTACATGGAGAGTCTTTCATTTGTACCTAATATAGACTATTTGTTAGGTCAGAAAGTAAAGCTAAGTTTTTACATTTTACTTTATGGGAATTATCTTGCCAGATGATTTAAATTATAAATTTTGTTGGAAATTATTTAAAAATGAAATAGAATTTTGTCTCGTTTTGTATGTTGGTAATCCATCACATAATTAGTAACTACTTTTATTTTTCTATGGCATTTGTATCAGAATTGATCAGTTAATTTTTTTTATTCTCAGTGCGAGAAAAGAGGAAGAGCAACCATTTAAACCATGTAAGTAAACAGTTGAAAAGTTAAGAAATTAATAGTTTGAATTAAAAATATGTCTGCCATGATTTCTAAAAAATATAATGGACTCAGTACCATTAGACTGGACCTGTTTTTGTAGATTTTTCTGAATCTCTTCTGTTTTCCTCATGAGCAAATGTACATAGTCAGGAAAGTCATTGTCTTAGTAATGCCCATTTTTTAAAGATTCTGACAGTTAAATTTCAATAACATGGTTGTGGTATAAAGATCTGCCTTAATTTTTAAATCTTATTTAGTAACAAAAGTATAACAGCTAAGTTAATTTTTAGCTATTGATTTCCTGTCATAGCAGGTGCAAGCTTAGCTGCCTCATTTCACTGTGGACTTATTTCCCTCCCTCTGTTCCTTCAGCATGTATCATGGTTGTTATTAAATCAAAATGAATGTTTACATTATAATTACTATGCAAATATTGTTCCTTGCCATATCGTTCTCTGGCTGTGCTTCTTCCTTGTACATCCTTCATTCTTTTTCTTAAATATTACTGAAATCTGAGTGCTTCTGCACTTCTCCAGGACGATCCCTCCTTTCTAGCCAACATGATTGCACATAGCCATATGCAGTAAGTAAGTAGGCTGGTCTCCCAGCTTTCAAAAAATATTTTTGGTACCTAACTAGTAATTTGACAGAGAAAGATAGCTCTCAGGAATACTACATTTATGCTGTCTTAATACCTAGTAATTCTTCAGTTTTGCATGTGTAGAATTAATTTCCTGACTGTATTCACTTGTCTGTTTTCTAATAGCTATTTTTTCCCCCAAATGTAACATTTGTCACATGCCTGTCAAAAATATTTTCCGTCTACTAAACACATCTGTTCCATTTTTTTCTTGGAAACAATATTCCTCAGCCTGTTGTTATCCTACTTCAGTACAGACTGAAGGTTTTCCCTAGGCCTGCTCTGTGTCGTTTTCCTGTCATATCTCTTCAAAGTCATAACTGCTCTGAGATCTCACATAACTGCTCTCTTGTGTTGGATCCTCTATGTCCTAGATTCTATGTTTCCCTCTGTCTCGTACTCCCTTGTTTTACTGGAGCACATTTCCCTAGGAAAGGGTAAATGGGCAGACTTTTTTAGAGATCTAGCCATTCTGAAATGCCTCCTATTTGATAAAGTATAGAATTCTAGGTTGAAACTAATTTTTGCAGTTCTGAAGACATTTCTGCTATTTTCTCATTTATAGTGTTCTCTTAAATCTGTTGCCGTTGTATGATGCATTTGTACAGTACCAATTTTAGTCATCCCCCTACCCTCATCCCTTCCTGCTCTGGAAACTTTTGGTACCTTCTCTATCCCTGGGATTCAGAAATTTCAAAATATGGTTTGGTATGGATCTTTTCATTCTATTGAGGTCATTAAGTCTGCAGATCTTTCAGAGAACGTTTTTTGATTATTTGATATTTTTTCTGTTTCTTCTTTTTTCTAGTATTCCCGTTATTTAGATGTTGGAACTTTTAGATCAGTATTCTTGCACAGATCTCTTAATTTGTTTCATCCTTTTATTTTCCATTTTGTCTTTTTTTAATTCTTGGTGAGTTCCTTGACTTTATGCACCAACCCTTCTGTTGAACAGTTTGTTTTGTTTATCTTATTTTTAATTTATAGAGTTCTCTTAAATTCTGTCATTCTTTTTTTTATAGCATTTGATTCTTTCACCAATGCAATTTCTTGTCTTTCTGAAAAAAATTTTTTTTTAATTTTCATTTGCTCCTGAATTTTATCACTCCCATTAATTTTCTTCCTGTTTCGATCTCTCTCACTCATTGGTTATTGGCTTCCCCCAAATGTGTGGAGGTTCCTGGCTATCTCTTAAGATATAATTGGAAGCACCAGGAACAAGCAGAGTTTTTGTTAACTGACAGGCCTCTAAATTCTGAGCCTGCCTTGGGTTCTGTAAGACAGACTGGCTTTTTTTTCCTGTTCTGGCTGCTCCGTTGGAACCAAGATTGTGCTTTCTCTGTTCTCTCGTGTCAGTTACTACTCTATCTAGACTTTAGCTTTTAAACCTTAAAAATCACCTGCTGTTTATCTTGTATTGTGTATAAACTTTTTAAAATGTCTTTAATTCTAGTAAGATATCTCTGAAAGGAAGAGGAGAAGAAATAGATTTGTGGTCACTCCACAATGTTTAACTTAGAACCTAAAATTAAAGTGTAAATCAAAGTGTAAAGTTTTAATTGAATACAATTAATGATATTCAGAGAATATTTTTTGGTTATACCTGTAATTAGCATGTTATACTTATCTACTAAGGCCTTGATTAAGAATCCTATTCAAACTGTGCACCCTGACATACCGTCCTATTAATGTGCAACATAGAGGGTGCAGTTTTTATAAATGCATAAAGTGTTAGAAATTTTTAAGTCAATTTAAAGTCATTAATTCTTAATGTCCAAACTTATGAAAAAGTAAAGAGAAAAAAGCAAACTTCAGCTTCATTTTTTAATGGGTTAAAATGAGGCAATAGGCATAATGGGTGGGGGGCAGGATTTCAGCAGATACTTAACCTTTGATGGTAAGGTTTTGGTTGTGACTTTTTAAACCTCTAGGTATGATTATTTTCCTAGTCTTTGCCATTGAATGTTAAGTCTACGAAGTAACCCCTTTTCTTTCTTGTAGAGATTGTAAAAGTCCATCTATTCTGTTATTCATGCTGAATGAATGAAAAACGTACTGTTCTTTGTCCCTGTCTATTCTAGTGACCAGTTGAAATATTATGTATAAACACTAAACCATCAACAGTGTTTTTGGCTGTTTGGTTTATTTATTTTTTTTAGTATTTTCATTTTATATCCTTATATTTGTCATTGTAGTTTATTGAGCTTGTGAGCCAGCAGTGGTAAATCTTTAACCATAAAGGAAAATTGTCTTAATTTTCAAGCAAGATGAGAGAAAAGTAACCTGCAGGCAGCCAGTATATCCAGGCTTTGCTCAGAGGCTTAATTCGGCCATCCTCTAGTGAATAGTAGATACTTAATACTGAAAAGATTGAATATTTGGGAGTTGGCCCATACTGATGGGGGAAGTGTTCAGTGTTTCTTTGGTTGGATCTAGCCAGCAGACTGTAAGTTGCTGATTTACTAATTGAACCCCCTGTTGGGCTATAAGACCATTCTAATTAAAATTTTAAAATGTTTTAGCACTAATATTTTCAAAGACAAACCAATATGTATTCATAATAGAAAAAAATTTCAACAGGAAAATGAAAGCAAATATCACCCAAAGCTTTACCAAGTTTGGTGAATTTTCTCTCTATTTTTGCTCCCCAATACATAGGTTTTTGGTCAGAATTAACTTTATTATGGTGTGATATATACCATATTACACCTTAATAGTAGTGATATTAAAAAAAATAACCTTGCATTTAGAATAAAACTATATGAATGAATTTTCATTTTTTGTGCTACATTCGTTTTTTGAGATTCCAAGAGTAATTATATGTTAACCGAATAGCTTAAGGAACAAAAAGAATTTTAATATAGATAAAACATTTCTAGCTTGAAGGAGAATTTATTCCTCCAAATAGTGATACTTTTCAAAAATATATTTTCTGGAACTTTTTATTAATAAGGAGTAAGTGGCTTTACAGCAAAACTTGTGAGACAAGCAAAATGGTGTTTTATATAATATGTGGATATTTCTGATTATTGACTACTGGCATTCTTTAAATGCTCTGTATTTTAAAGGGCGTCAACTAGATTTTCTCCCTGCACCATCTTTTGTGTATTTGTGGGGAATGCTGATGGGAGAGTATGACAGCATGGTGAAAACTATTTTTTATTAATATGAGGAAGGAAGGCTCATCTGAATTAGTTTTAAAAAAATACAGTGAAACCAAGTATATTAAAATTGTTGGTATTCTCTGATATTAAAGAATGCTACTATTGCTTATAACTTCTTACAGTGATTGGTATTTGATTATTGGCTTTCCTTTAAGGAAGAGAATTGTCCTAACGTAGTTTAGGCTATTTCAGTATTTGATTATTACGCTATGATTGGGCTCTTCACAAATAAATGGATACTTCTAAAGTGTTTTAAAGCGTTATTCTCTAGAGGGTCTCAAAACATTCATCGTTACCTCTCTAGTACCACTGCAGATAAATTCTAATTTGTATCTGTAATAAGATTTATGTTCAAGTTGTAATTGATTTTAAATAATTTGTCATACACTTGTTGAACTCCTGATTTGTCCCAGATTCTGTGCTCTAAGCATTTCATACCATGTAAGAAGTGGTATCTTAGATTTGTGAGTGTACAGAACTGGAAGAAGTTTTGTAGTGTGGCTGCTGGCAAAGGTATCCTAGAGGTAGATGGCACTTAAGCTTACTAGGACACGGAGGAAAAAAAAAAAAAGGCATTGCAGGCAGAGAGGAGCATGACTGAGGCAGGAAAGCATCCTGATGAGTGTCAGATAACTTAGAGAATAGAATTAATAAAATTTAGAAATGAACGAACAGTATTCTCAGGGTCTCACGAGTAATGTAGTGACAGTCTTCTTTAAATATGAAATGAGAGTTAAATTCTCAGAGTTTTTTTTATCTGTTTTTGGATATGAGAAAATATTCTTTCATCCTCCAGATAAGGAAACTGAGGCCCAGAGAGACTTTTGGCCCATAGCTTGTTAGTGATAGAGCAGCCCTGGCACACACACCTCTGACTCGAAAACATTTATTTTGTCACACTGTCTCCTGAACTCATATTTATTGTTGGCTTTCATTTACTGCAATAAAATGCTTTTGCTTCAATATTATATATGGCATTAAGTTTTATTGTAGTAAATTAATAGTAGAAATAGAAAATCTCAGCTGCTTTTTATTGCTTAAGGAAAGAAAACACTGAAATCTTATTCTAAACCTTTTATATTATTATAAAGGGATTTTATAATAGGTGTTTGCCAGGTTTGATTATAGGTACTATATCAAGGGCAGCATTTTACAACCCATTCCTCAAATCTCGTTTGTGGAAGTTAGAGTATCTAATGGGTTTCCTATAGAGCTGCACATGATATCACACTCAAGCATTCATGGAGTGTTAGAAAAATCTTAATGCTTATTCGTTTGACATTTTAACCAAGGAAAAATACACTTTTATAGGTTTAACTTACTGTGACATTTTCTTCTATTTCCCTTCCCCTTCAGGTATCTCCAGGGCAGCTTACTAAAAAGTATAGCTCATGCTCAACAATATTTCTAGATGACAGCACAGTCAGCCAGCCTAATCTTAGAACCACAATAAAATGGTGAGTACAACTAGGTTGCCAAGGGCTGAGTGACAGACCCCTTATGCTTAAAGCATCCCAGCCATATGTAATTTCAGTCATTTGATTGTCCTTTTCAGTGATCAGGTTAAGAAACTGGTGTCAATTACATATTGATTTCAAAGACCTAAATATGAGTTTTCAATTTCCATTTTAATCTTAGAGTGGATGGAAGAAGGAAAAGCCAATTAGCAAATAAGAAATCTCAGAAAAAGTATATATCTTTATTTGATGCATTTCTGTTGTTAAAGGCATTGTTAAACATAATAAAAAGGAGAGGTGCTTTTTTATTGAATGTTTCTAGAGAAAAAGTATTTTTTTATGAGATAGAGGCCTCAAAGAATGCATACTACTTTGGAGGCTACTCTCAGAAGGAGAAACAGCTTGTCCCCTACTGGCACCAGAGTGTATCTGCATTTAAATTTAATTGGATTTTATCAGATTGTTCCTCTTGTGCATTTTTTTCCCTGTACTATTTTTGTATGAAAATTTACTTCTCCTTCCTATTCCCCAAAAAAGGGGGGAAATGCATCAAACCAGGCTTAAGGAACAACTTTTCAAGCCAATTTGTGCATTAAATTTGTTCAAATGAAGTTTTAATTTAATAGATACATTAAATTTAATTACATATATGTATAGATGTATATCTCCAAGACACTATATCAATCACAGCAGAAAAAAATGAGAGAGGTGAAGTTTGGGAAACATAGCCGTAGTCAGGTTTATACTTAAGCAAACATGAATAGCGTCATAATGATGAAAACTATTCCTTAATTTCTGGGAGCACTTCATAGTCCACAATTGGTGACGGACTTTTAAAAACAGCATAGGATTAACCTTTCAAGCTTATTTAAGAGAGAGAGAGAAAGAAAACAAAACAAGATGTAGAGCTTCCTGATATCCAGTAGGGCTGTCCAGTTATATTTTAAGTTACTTAAAATATAATTAGCAAAAAAAGCTAATATAATTAGCTTTTTTTGCTAATTATATTTTAAGTAACTTCCTACTTTAATTAAAAACAGCAAGTTCACAATCATAATAACGTTAACTTTCTTCTCTCACAACAAGTCTCGATCACATTGTGTTTCAGCAAAAACTGAGCCTCCATCTCTCTTTAACATCCTGAGCTTTGGCACCTATCAAGTCATCACTGAATATTTTTATTTAGCCAAGACACTAAATCCATGAGTAAAAAAAAAAAAAAAACCACTCTGCTTGGCTACAGTCCGTAGCTTCTTTTGAATTCAAAAAATTTTGATGCTTCAGTATTTCAAAAATAGTTTTAAAGATTAACCTTTCTCAGACAAATAGGATTCATGCCTCCCTCCACACCAAATTAGTCTAATTTTTAGAAGTACATAAGTTTTAATTTGCTCTTAAGTTTTAAAAATGATCATTCAATGTATTCCCTACTGGTGAAATAAGGTTTACTGACAAAATTAAATACAGCAAATTGGCTTTTAGGAATGAATTTGAAAAATGTTTATCATGAGGTAGTAGTGCATTGTTATCAGTGTGGTGGGTGAGCTATATTAGAATCAGTTATGTAACTTTTTTCAAAATATATGTCTCTCAGCACATGCCTTCCACCCCTCCTCCAACACACTCATTCACTCTCACAAACCTTTAGATAAGCTAAAGAAAGATGTGAGGCATGATTATATGGACGAAGCATCCAGGGCGACTCTGATCTTAACCTTAACTCATTTGTTCCCAAACTTTGCTGCACATTGCAATCGCCTAGGGAGCCTTAAAAACAATCTCAAGTCATACTCAATGCCAGTTAGATCAGAATGTCTAGGAGTGGAAGCCAGGTAGTTTTTTGAAGCTCCTCAAATGATCCCCGTGTACAGCCAGACTTGGGAACCACCACCTGGTTAGAGCATAGGAGAAAGAGAATTGCTTCTCACTATTGGTAGAACCTTGGGCAAGTCAGTTTTAACCCTTGGTTCCCTTATCTGTAAAGTGCATTGTTGTATTAAATGTCATCTAAGGTTCAGTGGTCTTTCTCAGCTTATATGCTTCGAATCTGTGATTTTAAAAATCTTAATTTGAAGATGAAACTGTTTGAAGCACTATAGAAGTATCCATCTTTGATGCTAATAATGTTATAGGCCTTTTAACAAACGTTAATATTCTACAGACCTATTTTTGAAATTCAGATTTGCCTTCCCTCAATTTTGAGCTTCATTCTAGACACTGAGGGCAAAGAGAAGCATATAACTTAACCAAGAGAACCTTTTTGTTGCCTATTACATGACAACTGTGAATAACTTAGGAATACAATAACTTGCGTAGTATCTGAGGACTTATATCTGCTCATTAATATTTAAACTAATTTGGAAATAACTCCTATTAATATTCAACTGTGTAGTAGTATACTGCATTGTTAGCACTGCTTATTTCAAGATAGCTAGACCTGTCGATTTTTTGGGTACTTATATTTGCTATTAAATTTTCTAATAATTATGTAAAAGTTATTTAAATGATTTTATTTGGTATAGAGCCCTTTATTTACCTTAAGGGAAATAATGGAAAATGGGTGGGTAGGTGGATAGTGTAAATCAACTGAAAAGTGGGGCCTGACAACTTTTTTTTTAAGCCCAAAAAATGACTGCATGGCTTAAATTTAAGCATGTGTACAGATAGATATAACTTGTACAGGATGAAATGTTCTATGGATAGAAGTGGAAATATGTAATAGCATATTATAATAATCAACTGAAACTTGTCTTCTAACAAACAGCATGTACCTAGCATTTTGGTTCTCCTATTTTTACTAAAAGCCAAAGAATTAAAACAGGAAAAGTGCCCATATGATACTGTTCTGAATAAGGATTTCAAAGCCACTGGGCAGCTAGGAAGGTCTTTCCCTCTACCCCATCCCAACTTCTTTTAAAAAATATCTTCAGACCTAACATGATAAAATCAATTGTTACTATTTTTTTTCCTCCACAGTGTGACCTTAGCAATATATTACCACATAAAGAACAGGTGAGTTTTAAAACTTGTCTTGTTGTTATAGATAATAAATTTACAAGTTACCAAGTTTAGTGTTAGGTAATAACTATAGACATTATTTGAGAAAGCTGTAGAGCACTTTATTACATTACTGAAGTGAATCATTTGATTGCATCTTAGTACTCAACACTAGTTATTGAGGATCCCGAAGAGTACTTGTTTATGTGGGTTATATTGATATTTACTGTATTAGAAATTAAAATCAAGAATTTAAAAATAAGTCCACTGTATGTTAAAACAGGGTTTTTATACCACTATTGAAATTTTGAGATAATTCTTTGTTGGGGGGATTTAGCAGCTCCCTGGCCTCTACTTACTAGATGCCAGTAGCACCCTCTCCTCTCACATTGTGAGAACCAAAAATGTCTCTAACAATGGCCATATATTCCCTGCAGGATAAAATCACACCTGATTAAGAGCCATGGTATTAATATAATTTTTTAATGAAAAATAATTATTTTCCACACCAAAAGAGTAGAAAGTATGCCATATATTTACGTTTTTGCAAGTCTTTTTACTGTCTGGCTTAATAGAAGACAGCTGATTTTCATGTCTACTCTGTCTTTAGTCATTTGCGGTTATTTTAGTCATTTCAATATTTGTTTAAAAGAAACAGTATGAAGAAGACCCAGCTTCATGCAGATAAAATAGCTGGAAAAAGGTGAATTTTTAAAGCCTTTAGATAATTGTGAATATTCTTTGATACTGTACCAAAAGTCCACAAGTCCTAGTTTCTAAAATTAGTTACAGCGGAATGTTAAATCATATCAGTGGATGTTGTAGTGAGTACTCTGTTAAATTAATACCCGTTGATCTATCTTGTCCTCTGAACGGATCTGTTACTTGTATGTGATTTTATAATATTCTGCATTTGTCATTTGGAAAGTATTGGTTCACATTTCTTTATACAGTGTCAAAAACTCACTTTTGTTAGTATCACCACCAACCTTATCAGAAAAGTCTTTAAGTATTGAAGGGCTGTCAGGCTCACAACAGAAGGTACAAGTTTTTCCAAATCCTGATTTTTAGCTTGATAGCTTCGATTTTATCCTTGCCAACAAACATACTTATTCTTTTTCTTGAAGCAACAGGCTCATTTTATTTATCTTTGAGAGAATGACAGTTGTACTATCAAATAAAGATGAAAAAAGTGGCTTGTTTTGCTCAAAACTAAGTCACAAGTGCCTTTCGTTAACACAACCATATTTTAATTTGCAGAAATATTTAGTACATGCTTTCCACTTATTCATAATATAAAAAGGACCAAGGTTTAATAACACTATTTTTACTGCTTTATTAAGGGAGTTCTTAACTTAAAAGCAGAATTTTTTTTCAGCTGCAAGTGTCAGTGAAGAATAGAATGACTGCTAGTACATTCTGGTACCACTGCTTTGATCTATGCTCAGAAACCAGTTTTACCCACTTTTGCTTTTATGCAATCATTGCAAATGTCAGTGTAAAATCAGGTAATGTCTTAATGTTCCCATAAAAACAGTTTTGACCTCACGGGCCTCCTGAAAAGGGCTAGGGGAACCCCTAGAGGCCTGCAGAACACACTTAAGAGAACTACTGTTTAAATGAGCACAGTATATTAGTGTGGTGAACTTTTAAATCAAAAGACTGGTCACTTTTAAAATTAAAAGACAAGTTTTTAACTCCAACTATTTAAGAGACAAGAAGAGATACACAATAAGAATATAATATAGGAAACTAATAAGAGGAAAATGGAAAAAACATGGATCTCATATTCACATGCATTCAAAATTTAAAGACATTGCCCATCAATACTACTATATAAAATGTTTTTGTATGTTCCAATGTGAGGTTAGAGGAGTGGAAATATGTATTTGGTTTACTAGCATTGCCTGTTAGGGTCGATGCTTATAAAGGCAATTCTGGAAGGCTGGTCATTGTACAAAACATTTCACAGAATTTGATGTGCTGAGTAAAATCAGGTCAGGAAACCCTCTTACAGAATCCAAGAGAAGAATTTGTAAAACTGCTTTGTTGAAGCTAAGCTCCTTTGACCCTCCTTAAGACTCCCAGCAGATGTGTTACTAAGATATTAACTATTTCTGAATTCGTTTTTTTAAATGAGCATTCTTATTTTATAGAGATGCAAATAGATCCTTGGATATTTTTGATGAGAGATCACATCCACTCACAGTAAGTGTCAATTTAATTGAGATTGTATTTTTTTCTTATACAGTTGTGTTTATTTTATGTTGATTTGCTTTGAAATTAATTACTGGAAGAAAATTACTCCCAGCTTGAAGTAAAAATCATCTTTAAGTCTTCTTTCCCACCCCATGTTATATCTAATTATTTTACAAAAGGAGTGTCGTGTAAGGGATATGACAGTAAGAATTCAGTTTCAGCTTTGTGTAATTAGTGAGCAAAAGCGAATAAACATACCCAAATAACAGAAAATGTATCTTTTTAAAAGATAATTTTCAGTAGCATCAAACAATATAAATATTTGTTAATAAATATAACAGATATGTTAAAAAGATAAATAGAAAACTATTTGAACTTTAAATCAATTAAAATTACAAAAATTTTTAAATTCACTTCCTCAGATGCTCTATCGTGACATGTGGCTGGTGACTACTTTATAGGACCAGCACAGCCTTAGAGCCTTATAGTTATAAGAAACTGAAAATATTTTTTAAAGTTGATTGAAGAGAAGACTTGGTCGTCAACAAGACTTGAGCCTAAAAATAATTTACATTTAGATGGAATTCTGTGGAGGTTAGGTGGAAAGGAACATATATACCTTTTCTGAGGTGGTTCCTGTTATTTTTCTTTAATGAGTGGTGGTGAGTATTGAATCACTAAGGTATTTTAAGATCCCATTGTTTATATTTAAAAGATTAAATGACATGTCAGTGCAATCAAAATTTTAAGGAGCATGTGGGCACAAATAAAAGACTGCTGTGGTAAGAGTATTTAAGTATCTTTCTTTAATGGATACTTACATTGCATTTTTTCTTCTTTTAGCGAGAAAAGGTTCCAGAGGAATATTTCAAGCATGATCCTGAACACAAATTTATTTACAGATTTGTTCGTACTCTTTTTAGTGCTGCACAGCTAACAGCCGAATGTGCAATAGTAACTTTGGTAAGATATTTTTTTCCATTAAGCATCTTTCCTGTCTCGTACACAGGGTATGGTTCTGTTTTTCAAATAAGTGTAGGTTCTTGAAGTGATTGTCAAAACTTTTATTAAGAGAAACCTATCAAAAGAAGTAAAATACCCACATTCAAGCTTAATAATCATTATGATTTAAAATGTTGCCATTGCTTTTCTCATCACAGAACAGTTGCTATTAAAGGCAGCAGAAGAGATTTCTGGTTTCTCCTACCACACCTGAGGACACACATGAACATGCAGTGCACACACATGTACACATACTAAGTAAGCTGGTGGGGTAGGATGGGGGCAATAACAAAACCATCTGTGTATATCTAAGCCAAGTCTCAGGCTATATTCCCTAGGCAATTCTGCTGATGTGTGTCCTGATTGAGAATGACAACCCTAAATTCTCTGTTCCATGGATGGTGGGTGTTAATTCATCCCTACTGTCCTCTTGTGTCTGCCTCTGAAGCTGCCCAGGATTGTAGTGCCAGTAGTACTTGAAAAGGATTTGCTAGTTGCCTCCTAAGCTTTAGCTGTTTAAGGACCTTTGCATCATCCATACAGAATTCCTGTGGTTAGATTTCATCATTTTGAATATAAGTCCTATCCTAGTGAAAAGTGATGGGATTATATTACTCCTCCCTATAGCAAACCTATGTCAGCTGCATGGTCTAGAGGGAAAGAACACTCAGGTCAGTGCCTCCTCCTTTAGTATTGTTAAAATTTTACTGAGGCAGCTTGTACTTTTGAATAGAGACCTTTCAATGGACACTGGATCAGACACAGGCCTTTTCACGGAGCTACCAGCTATTTGGAGTGCTTAGTACATGACGGAGAAAGGCAGGAATGGTTCTTCCACGTGGAGAGCTAGGCACTACAGGAAGGAGAACATCTGGGTTTGAAGAAGGGGAGTTCTTTGTAGATAAGTTAAGCTTGATGTACCTGCATGACAGCAGAGTGGCAGTGTCTAGTAATCATTTCAATATATGGAATTAGAGCACGAATCTGAACTAAAGGTAGAGAATTAAGAGTAGCTGTTCAAAGGCAGAGAAAGTGTCGAGTAAAAAGTGGATAGAAGATAGAATAATGACAAAAGGTTGGTATTCAGTAGGAATTTATGGAATGGCAGCCTTTAGCATGTGACCACACTCTCCTTCTTGAACCTCTCTTATTTTGGCATCTCTTTTATTATTTCCTGGTTTTCCTGCCACTCTAGTACTCCTCTAGGGACTTGTCCCTTAAGTTCTGACAGTCCTTACAAATCTAAGTGTCAAAGATAGAGGAGTAAAGTTCTTACCATTATGGAGCTTATATTCTAGTGAGGAAGATGTATTTTTTTAAATGAATGTTTTAAAAAAGATGAATATTTCAGGTAGTAGTAAATACCAGGAAGATAAAGCAAGGTAAAGTGATTATAGGGGCTTACTATTTTAGATAGAATGATCAGAAAGTGCCTCTTTAAAGAGCTAACATTGGAACCTTGACCTGACGAACTGAGGGAAGGTATAAGGAGCTCTGGCATTAGAGACAGAGGGGACACATACAAGATTCTGAGATGGGAACATGTTTTGTGTATTCAAGGGACAGCGAGGTGGCCAGTGTGGTCCGAGTGAGGAATGAGGGAAAGAACCTAGGAGATGAGGTCATAGAAGGCCCTATCTTATAGGGCCTTGTAGTTTATAGGCCGTGAAGAAGTTACATTTTTATTCGTTTGATGGGAAACCTTTGGCAGATCCTGAACAGGGGAGTGAAGTGCTCTTAAGAGGCTATCCTGGCTGCTTTGGGGAGAATAAACTAGTTAGGAGTCAGCCTGGAGACAGAGAAGTCAGAAGGCAACAGCAATGGTACAGGTGAGATTGACAGAATAGAAAGTAGAAAGATTACCAATGGGTAGAGATAACAAGAACCGCTAACAGATTAGAGCAAGCTAATTCAAATGGAGGTTTTTGGTTCCAGCAACTAGGCATGTGGCAGTTGCTGGAACCAACTTATGTTATTAGGGAAAGCTTGGGGAGCAGAGAGTTGGGATGAAAAGCTCTGGTTTATATGTGTAAAGGGACTGATGACCTTGGCAAAATTATTTTCAGTAGAGTGATAGTGGCAGGGGGCAAACTAAAGTGACGAGAGAATGGGAGATGAAAAGTTAGCATCATGTGAACAAAAAGGATACATTCTAGGAGGTGTGGGGGGTGGGATGAGAATAACAAACATTCATATTGGGGGAAATCTCTGGCAGAGGGAGAAATTCTTCAAAAAGAGGTAATTTGGGGGACTGTTTTACAGAAGTGGGATAGGATCAGCTTCACTGATAGTTAGCTTCAGTGAGAAGAAAGAAATGTCAATTGCACTGACAGGAGGGCAAATGGTATAAATGAATGAGTAATGGCACATGCCAAGTTTGCCAGTAAGGCTGACAGGAACCTGAGAGATTGCCAATGTTGTATAAGTACCTCTCATTATTCCCATAAAGAGTTGAACCTTGTATGGAGGTTCATTCTTAGGATACCTGAGAGCACTGAGTTTTGGAGAACAGGAGCAAAATTTCACTAAGAACATACAAATGTCCAATAACCATTTGTTTTTGAAAACATAGTTGGGTTTGGAGAACACTGGTAAATCTGAGCTGTCAACCTGATAATTTTCAGACAGTAAACATACTCTAAAATTGGACTTTTTTTTTTTTTTTTGGTCAAATGGCATATATACTATTCTGCAGAGCACCCTTTGAAGTAACAACAAATCACAGCTTACCTCTACAATCTTTACTCAGCTGTTAACTTTCCTCAGTTCTTTGTAGAATAGACATTTAATATATGTAAAAGAAATCATGAAATCTCACAAGGTACCTGGCAGTTTTAGAAGAGTCCCAAGAATACAGAGACTGACAGCTATATTACCACTTTAAAATCAACAGAATTGACTAAGCTTTAGATTATGTAAGACAGAGATGAACTTCATGAAATGAAATGGAGATGTGAAAATTAGGGGACTACCCTTTGTATGCATGTGTTCTATAAACAGGTACTAAGTACAGAATTCCTGACAGTCATAAAGACCGGCCTCATTTGCACTGCCTGCCCTGCTGCACCACACAGCAGCCACTGGGAGGCTCTCTTGACCACCAGTTTTTATCTTCAGCTCTTGCTACAAAAGAACTAGTTACTGTGAAAAGATATAAAATGTGCCATTATCAAGGATTAATATATTCATATAACACCAGCTAGGTATAATACAGTGCATGTGGTAGGCACTCATTTATTGAACAACTTGAATCTACAGTGCGCCTGTATATGCTGACTTTTATGAGCGGGGAGGTAATAACACAATGCATGTCTTCAGGATGTCCTTTGCTAAGATATCCATTCATTCCTGTGACAAAATTGGGCTGGAAATTCTCATGGGCAGAGTAGGCAACAGAAGTGTCCGACATGCAACTGTGACCAGGCTTCTGGCTTGGGTGGCCAAACAAAGTCTCTGTAGAACCTAAGAATAAAAGGCATGTCAAAACAGATGAAATCTGTCATTCCTAACAGTTCTTATCACAGCACTTTAGCTGAACTAAAATCAAAGACCAGTGCTCTACTTTTGCAGGTTTACTTAGAAAGACTTTTAACTTATGCTGAGATCGACATTTGTCCCACTAACTGGAAAAGAATTGTTTTGGGAGCCATTCTTCTTGCCTCCAAGGTTTGGGACGATCAGGCTGTGTGGAATGTGGACTACTGCCAGATCCTCAAGGACATTACAGTTGAGGACATGTGAGTTTGTAAGGTTTTGGTGAACTTTCTAACCATTTCCCAATACTTCGTTTGCCCCCCATAAAGTTTACATTTTAAGAAACATTTTTAAAGGTTATATTGTGCTGAGAACTGAAATAGGCATAAAATTACATACTACTTTCTATCCACCTGTGGTGTAACAATTCATAGTCCTCATCATTAATTGGTAGGTCTTGATGTGTTGTTGTTGTAATAATCTCCTTGATAATTTGAACTGTATTTCTTTGGTGGTTTTTGGCAAACATTTTACAAGTATTACCAGAACGATAGTGCAGTAATTATCTTCATGGCTTTCTTAAAGCTGAGTACCAGTTCTAGTCCATTTTCAAGGGGCGTATGTCTGACCTTTGAAATAAATGTTTGACCACTGTTAAGGTCTTGGGACCTCTAGACTATTGAGGGCGGAGTATAGCTTCAACTTGAGTCACACATTGTGTATTTCTTTTGGCTGGGTCTTACCCTCTTTTTTATCTGAAGTTCTGCTGCTACAGAAACCACGATAAAAAATATAGGCACATGTAAAGGTTTCAGATTGCTGTGTTTTCTCCTCCCCTTTTAATGCACATGTTTAAAAATAGGTGTTAATGAGTTAGGAAGCTCCTACCTCAGGCAGTCCAAGAAGCGTCACTGGGCATCACCTGGTGCACATCCCATTTGAGAGTTTCCCGGGGGCACTCAGCAACCACAGCAGTACGTGTGGGGCTGTAGGATAACCACGGCGTGCTCCTCACATACGGCATAGTAACATGGGTGGCATGAAACACCAGACTAGACAAGGGCTTTCATCCTGGCCACCCTGGCTGCTGTGAAGGTCCTTGAGAGTGGTAGGCAGGACGAGCTGGAGAGATTTCCAGCAGACTCTCAAAGTGCCCATTTGACAGTGAAAATGTCTTGGTGGGTGGCATTTAGGAAAATGTGAAAGAACACCTTTTGATTATATTGAACAGCACAGGAAGATCAAGATCATGGCAGGCAGTGGCAAGAGTTTATTTTTGTTACTTTTGCCCATTACTCTATGTAAGACTCATTCAGAATTACCAAAGTGCATATTTACAACTGAAGTGAGGATACTTGTGACTAAGAGAAGGCACCAGTGATTGTCAGTAGCCGTCTTAGTAGCTTTTGGTGACAGCGCCCACTTTGATAATAATAGAAACTGAGTGGTCATGGTGATATTGCTTATAGCCACTTTAGCCAATAGTATGACAACAAATAATGAATTTGAAACAAATGAAAGTACTTTTGGAAGTTGCAGAAGCTAAAATGACTTTGATCACCATTGTCATCAGTCTTCAGACTTGAAAAAAGGGAAAATTTATTATCATGAACACGAACCCTGCCATGATGGCAGCTGAAAATTTCTCAAAACCTACAATTAAGGTGGTTAAGACTCTGGTTCTAGTTATAACGTGCAGAGAAATGTGTGGGTTTTCACAGATATGAGCTCCAGGAGCAGTAGTGGCAGTGTGTAGCTACAGGAAGACTAGTTCTAAACAATGCTGTTTGTGTGTGAACAGAGAAACACCAGGAGCTATGTTTATAATAGGCTGCTTTTGTTTATGATCTTTGGAAATTGGAAGACATTACAACAGTGTTTAGTATACATTGGTTTTGTCCCCCTGCTGTTGACTACTATTCGTAATCTCATTTTGAGTCTAAATTGAAAAATTGGTGTCTGCCAGTTTTTTCTTAAGACTTTCCAACATCTGTGTGTCTTTTTAGAATATATTCGCCTTCAAAAGAATAAGTTAAACTGAGCAGCTGCTATTCAGAAAATTTGCTATGCCTGTAAATGGTATGCTATTCAGCCATCTAGCCTTTGAAAAAAACAACAACAACAAAAAAACCCAGAAGATGCATATTCTGTAGGCATAATGCTTTTCTTCAGTGATTAAACCTCTATTAATAGACATGTTAATCCTATGAAGTACTGTATTTCTACACAGTTAAAATGTATTAGGGGAGAAAATATAAAAGGGATACTGAAGTGCATTTATTTCTGTAGTAAATTAAGTCCTGATTAGCTGATTATCAAAACATCTGATTTACATTTCTATAGACTTATGGCCATATGAACAGGAAATTAATTTTGGAAGTAGGTTCAGTAGAGTTTAAAGTTCAGCAAATGTAGAAAACCTCATCACTGCTCACATTCTGACTGCTCTCCATATAGGAGAATATCAAGTGTTGACCTATCCAATGGCTAAAATATTAAAACTTTAACACTAAGAAACCAAATATGTTAAAAAATAATCTTTTAAGTTTGTTCATGTAGTTCATCATTTTTATGTAATTAACTGTCTATAACAGGATTACTGTTAAAGTGGTACGATTTACTCTAAGTTTATATTTATTTACTTAAACACTTAACAAGTGACAGCAGCATGGTCACATAGCAAAAGACTGCTCCCAACATTTCCCTTTCTCACTTTATTGCACTTACCCCCTGTGGGTATGTTTCCATTCTGTTCTGGCAAGGGGTGGTGGATGCTGAGCATCTCGGCATTGCTTTCCCAACATGGCAGAAACACTGTTTGAGTTTGAGTCCAGTGCTCTATTATCTGAGGTCATGTCTTAAAGTGGGTTTAGCCCAGCTAAGACATCTTCATTTAATCTTTCTTCCTTCCAGAGTTTAAAAAGTGCATACTGCCCTGTTATAGTGACAGCTTCTTACCCTATTAAGGTTAAGGTGAACAGAAACTTGCATTGTGCCCTTTGACATGAGCCCATGTACTGGGGCAGGGGGAGGGATTCCCTTTCCTATCAAATGTAGCTTATTTATTTATTTATTTGAGATGAATCCTTGTAGCCTCAAGAGTTCTTCCCCCTCAGAGATAATAGCAGTGGCTCTAGATGGATCCATTTGTTGCCGTGGTGATGTGCCCACTCCTTTTGTTGGTGCGTCTCTACTTCAATAAGCCCCTTCCTGTTATCTGCCGGGTGAAAATGTCTGCAAGTTCTTCAGAGCTAATAAACAGCATACATCATTCCTTTCATCTGATCACTGTTAGTGGGGCCTTGTGAGTAAGTGTGGAGCATGAATCGTACAGCTGCACTAATGGAACTCTAAAGAATGAGCCCCCGAGTCAGCAGCACAAGTGTACAAGAGGGCCATAACCTTTTCCCCCTTGTCCCAAACTCAAATGCTGGGATGCAGAAAGGAACAGATAGCTGTACCTTGTTTGAACATTAGTGTGTTAATCCATCTGGGTAGCCTTCATTTTGTTCCAGAACAAAATTTAGAGCCATCCTAGTAGCTCAGAATATTTTTGAAGATAGTCCAGTTGACTAAAATTGTCCTGTATTGGTTTTGTTGTCTCCTCCTCCACCAGGAATGAGATGGAAAGGCATTTTCTGGAGCTACTTCAGTTTAATATTAATGTTCCTGCCAGTGTTTATGCCAAATACTACTTTGACCTTCGCTCCTTAGCAGATGACAACCACCTGAATTTTCTGTTTGCTCCTCTTAGCAAAGAAAGAGCACAGAACCTAGAGGTAAGGCTGTGGAATCACTAAGTTTTTCTGTCAGTCACCAAAGCCAATGTCTGTGAATAAATTGTATTAAATAGTGATTAAGAAAATGGAAAGCTTTTTAGAATTACCACGTTGAAGAGCTTATTAACCCTTACACATCATACTTCCAGTGTCTTTTATGGTACCTGTTTTGTGACCATAATTTAGAATATTTTAAATCAAACTAATCTGTTCTTAATGGTTTTCCATTTGAAACTCTCTCCCCTTTCTATATAACTGTACATGAATAACTTCTTACGATTGCATCAATAATCATATCTACATACATAATCTACTTACCATTCTTAACTGTCTTACTCAGTTTGCAAATTCATGTCTGTTTTCTATATACTTATAAATGTATGTATGTTTCAAATGGTATAGAAAGTACATGGATTTTTAATGGAAATGGTAATGTACATGGGACAAAGAATATGGCTTATGACTTTTGGTGAGTATACAGCAAAATTATTCACAACTGAAATGGACACTTTTAAATACTTTCTGTGGTACCTTGGTGTTACTTTAGAATAAAACGTTTTTCTACCATAACTTACCATAACATACTTAATGTGCAAGTGAAATAGCTCCTTTTGGTGCTTGTTATTAGACCTCTCCTACCTTTCAATAAAATACAGCACACACCTGCCTCATTAAAATTTGCTTAGAGTGTACAATAACTAATGAAGATTAGATAGAATTTGACTGAGTAAATACTGATTTTACCCAAGTGTTATGTACATTATGTTTAAGGAACATAATGTTCCTGTGTGCAGATGATATTGCTGTTAGGAGCCTATCACAATGCTTTTGACATCTTTAGAACCCAGCTTTTAAATCTAAGTACCTCTTTGCTCTGGCAATCTAATTATAGCCCCTAGAGGATCTACCTTAATGAATTAGCAGGAAGTAGCATCCCCAGAACTTGGCAGTGTAGACCTTAGCTACTCAAAGTGGTAGTAACTATGAACTATCCAAAGGAGTGTGGATGTGGGGCCTGTCAGTGATGCTTTTTATTATAAAGTCGGAATCTTTTTTTAAAAATGGTGCTTGTGTTCTGTTTGCCTTTCCTAGGCCATTTCCAGATTGTGCGAAGACAAATACAAAGACCTATGTAGAGCTGCTATGAGAAGATCTTTCAGCGCTGATAATTTCATTGGTATTCAGCGCTCTAATGCCATCCTCTCTTAAAGGAAAAATGAGAGGCTGTAACATCATGAGCCTCTCACCTACAAGGACTGGAGAAATATCACTTCTCCTGCTCAAAAACCAGCAATGTTATAGTATTTTCACCTAAAAGACAAGACATCGAATTCGAGAGACTCCTAGATTGCAAGGACTATGCTCATAGGAAAGAATGGGACCTTGTCAATGCAACACACTGTCCTTTTTAATGTAAACAGAGTTACAAAAACCACTCCAAAGCAAAAGCTCCCAACCTACACACAGATATCTGCTTACAGTGTAGGCTGATAGCTGTGAACTATGTGAGGTTTTTAATTGAAGTTTAAATTTTTAGACTTTAAAGACACTAACTATATAACTTTTATGTCTTTCCTCCTATTTTTCTCCCCCACCCCCCATATTGCTGCATATTCCTTCAGAGTCAATGCAGTATTACCATTAAAACATGGGACCCCTAACAACCCATAAAGCCACTTAGGAATAGACTGTAGCACTGTTAGGTATGGAAGGGTTGGTTCTCCCTCCCTGCTACATCATTGAAGCTGCTAGTCATTACTGGCAATCAGTTTAAACCAAAAAGCTGCTGAGTAATACTTATCATTCAACTTCTTTGCAAGCACTGCTTATTAGCATGGTAGCACGTTTGGGATACTAGAAAGTATCGGTCATTGATTACCTACTATTGGGTCTATGCTGCATACCTTACAAACTATAATGGTGCTTCTCATTTTCTGATGATTTTCCTTTGTTAAATAAATGCATCAAAAGGGATTTTCATAATTCCAGCCAACATGGTGGTCCGGTGATAACAAGCAGGTAGTGAAATAGAAGGTGTCCCACAAGTCTTAGTGCAATTTTAAGCTTTGATACAGTGTGCTTGGTCCCCCGAGGGCACTGCTGCAGAAATATAAATGCCACACACTTTCAAAACATCATTTGAAAGTTTAATTAAATTCTCTTAAACTTATGTGGTTTTGTAAATTTTAAGTATTAAGCTTTTAATCTTACATTTAATGTTTTAGTTTTAGCCCCGTCTTGAAGATGGCAAAGATTGGCATCCGCATGTTAGCCAATCTTTGCCATCTTCAGGAGAGGGGCTGAAACAAAAACATTAAATATAAGATTAAAAGCTTAATACTTAAAATTTACAAAACCAAATAAGTTTAAGAGAATTTAATTAAACTTTCAAATGATGTTTGTAAGTTTGTAGCATTTATACTTCTACAAGTGTCAAAGCTTCAAATTGCACTAAAATTTTAGGGGGGATACTTTGTATCTTCATAGAAATGCCCTTTTTTAAAAATAGCTCTTTGCAGGGCTGTGCTCTATACCTGCTTTGATTACCGAAGTTTCTTTTTTTCCTAGATTTGGTAAAGGAAGATTATGAAGAGCAGTGTTAATTCACATGTAACAAATTGAAAGGAATTGGACCCTAATAGTAGTGATACGAAACAGCTTTTCTACCCTACGTGTTAACCTGGCTGCAGGTGTCCTTGGTATTTAAGAGAAAACATACAAATCTTAGTAACCCTTACCTCAGGCTTTAAAGGGCAGGGAGTTAAGTAATCAATCCTTTAGGAGATTGGTAAAATGTCAAACTTGAAATACTAACAAAAAAATCTAATGTTTTCAACTATATGAAATCTTTCTCCTACCTTCTCAAATGTATTGATGGAAATTTTGCCTATAAACAAGCATTTCTGGGCCAAGGAATACTTTTCCCTCAACATAGCAAAGCTTCACATTATATTGAGTGCTGCAGGTTCCATCACTTTTAAAGGTCAGAAACAAATGATAGGTAAATAATGGTATATAAAATATTACAATCTACCACCTCAAAAAACATTGTTTATGGAGTTTGGAGCTTGGAGAGTCAAGTATTGATTGCAGTTTTATTTTAAAAAGAATGCTACAACTTAACGTGGTTTTTCTTCCTCATGTTTATATTAAAAGCTATTAAACTCTATTTTAATTAAAATATGGCTAGTGTGTTTGTATTACTTCTCTCTTCACATAGCATTATGTCTTTGCCTAACTTACACATTTTCAACCAGCTCTGATAGTGAGGTCTTAAAGCATTTTCAAATTGACCATAAGTTGGTTTGACCCTTACCTCTAGTTAAGATGTCATTTATTTATTTTTTTTTTTTGGCTTATTATCTTTTCAACCTAAAGATAATTTATTGCACTTAAAATCATTGGCCACAGTACTTACTTAGTGGCATGGTGCATTAGATGGCATCTTTGAATTGTTCATTGTGCTAGGAGGGAAAGCATATTGGAAGATAAAATTAGGTAAAACATACCATAGAGAAAGGAATTACAGGCATACTGTAGATCAGAATGTGAGTTATTTGAGGATTTCAAGCAGTTAAACAGGTCAGAAAATGGAAGAACAGGGCGACTTTAAACAAGCCACATAATTTGACTTTAAAATGCTATTTTCAGACTTATGTTTCAGTTAGAAAGATTTCTTTGCAACTAAGACCCTAGCCACTCAGCTTGAGCACTATTCAGTAAACTCTAATAGTTGTGCTGTGTTTTCATGCACCTTATTTTACTACCTAAGGCCAAATCTTATGTTGGAAATTGCTGATTAGGATAAATGATCTGATATAGTTTAGAAGGAAAAAAAAAATCACTAAGATAGTTTGCATCCCCGTAGTAATATTGCTAGTAAGCAGAATGCTGACATACAAGTGGTTAAAGGTTAAAGAAAAAATTTGGAGAAGGGGCACTGGACATGACTCTTCTCAAGAACAAGTTTAAGTAGAATCACTAATCACTGCTTTTTCCCCTTTGGTTTTAATTCTAGAAGACAATATGGCCATTTTGATAAATGGGAAATTGAGTCAACTTGGGGTAAGAATAAACATTACTGAAAGCAAGTAGGTTCTCTGACATGGGGCATGGAAACTAGTTACTAGTAGGGTGGTAACTAGCAGTTTTCTCGGTTTTATACCTGGGAAAGATTTGTTTCCTAAACTAATAACACTATAAAAAAAAATCTGACTACCAAAAATATCTGACTATGACTCAAATTTATTCTTACTTTTTTTTCCTATTGGAATGCTGATCTCAATGAAATTTTAACTCTGGTCTGTTATAAACTGAACTTGTAAAAAGTCTTCATTACAAGGAAAAGACAAAGGTATGAAATAGGTTTGAACCAAATGAAATTATTTTTGTATGTCAAAAATGATTGCCTACCAGCAATTTCACATGATTCATCCTAAGATGACAACTTAGGGCCCAATTTTCCTGGTTAAAGAGAAATTTCTTCCATGCTGTATCAGATTCCAACCGGCCCTTTCACATTTACTCTTAATGTGCCCCGTATGCCCCCACACGTTGAAATCCAGCAGCACCGAATCCTGGTTTTATAACAGCTCATGGTTCATTTCTTGGTTTAGTTTTCCTATGTCTATAAATATACTATTCCTTGATTTTTTGTAAAAAGTGCCGAAGCCACTATTTACCGGAAAAGAATTCAGTCTGTATTCAGGTTGCGCAGTGTTTTTGGAAATGTTTAGCTACGGCATGTAGGTTAGCTAAAATCTTTCATCACCCAAGCCTTCCCTCTCACCACATCTAAAATGACTAGACTGGTCCCTCACCCAGACTCTGCATTCTTGAGTACAGAGCTACTCGGAAAAGCACTTGACAGCTGGCAGAGAAATCTCCCAGGTAAGTGTTAGTTTCAATGCAGAATCTGTAGCTTATACTCAGCATCTATCAACAAGTTAAGGATTAGATTACCTAAACCCTTAGCCACTTACTGACCTGGTCCTGACACTGTGCCAGCAAGCAATACAAAAGATCTCAGAGCCCGTCAGCCTGTTCCCCCAGTGCACAGGAGCTATCTGTTTGGTTTCTGAGGCAATTCTACTCAACTATTTTAAATGGGTTTGGCAGATAAGAGAACATGTAATGTGAAATGAATTTTAAGAATACCACTTTGTGGTCCAGGATCTCTCGGGTGCAGAAAGAACTAGGAAAGTGAAATAGTTAAGACATTAAGAGGAATCCAGAGTCACATGAAAAAAGTTTAACAATCTTTAAAAAAGAAATAGGTTAGATGTTTACTGTAACTGCTATGAAGGGAGCTAATTGATTTGATTAGAGAAATTCAGTGATAGCATCAGAACCTAAGGTCCTCAAGAAGATATCAATAGTATTTACTTCAAGACCTCAAACGAGTCTGCTAATATTTTCTTAAAACATCTATAACTTCATCTTACCCTTCTCAAGTCTACTAACCTTTACTTTCAGCCCATCTCCCCGACTCTCTGAATGGTAGCCCTTTTATCTCCTCACTGTGGGAAATGACTTCCAAAAGCAGAGTTCGGTGTTTTGTCCACCTTCCACTGCTGTTTAGGGCTCTCCCTCAGCAAGGTCACCTCAGCCTTCACCTTCTGACCTGCCAGTGTCCACTGGGGCAATGCTTGCTGTTGGTTATTACTATGACCCATTTTCAAAGTAGTATCACCAGGTTCCAAGAAATAAAGGTTTCATATGGCTCACAGGTTAACTGGCCCCTTATAATCTCTTTTAATCCCCTCTTTGAACCCGGCCCCACCGTGTTCCCCAAAGCAGCTGTTCCCAACTTACTGCACTTGCTGCCTCCCCTGACCTGCCCACAGCCTAGATGTATCTCCTTAGATACATCTAGGAAGCACCCCCACATTCCAAACTCCAAAATTCATTCCATCTAGCATTAGGAATAGATCTCACTCCTTAAGGTGGCCCCTGTAATCTAATGGAGGGGATGCCATGCCAATTCTAAAATCAACCAGCTAGAGCCAGCCCCTCCACTATCTATGCCCTTCTGCTTCAAAAGTACATTCATCTCCCCAATGAGGGGATAGAACAATTTGACTTTGCTCGGTCCTTTACATGTCCTAGTGTTTCTCAAGATGTCCCCAGACTACCTGCCTCTCATCAGTTGAAACTGCCTATGGAAAATGAAGCTTCTCTAAATGTAATGTAGAATCTTGGATTGGATCCTGGAACAGATAAAGAACAGTGGTGGGAAACCTGGTGAGATCCAAATGAAGTCTGGAGTTAACAATAATGTCCCAAGGTTGACTTGTTAAGTTTTGAAAAATGTACTATGATAATATGTTAACATTAGGGAAACATGGGTAAGAAAGGGGTAAACGGGAACTCTGAATTATCTTTGCAACTTTTTGTAAACCTAACAAGAAAAAAAAAAAATAGCAAGCAGTAGTTTCTCGGGCCTCAGACTTACTGAATCTCAGTTCCTGGAGCTGAAGCCCAGGACTCTGCATTTTAATAGCCCCAAATGAATCTTATACAGACTAAAATTTGAAAACCTAGTCTTTCCATTCCTTTTCCATTCCATGCCTGAACAGCTGCTTCCTCCATGCTTTACCTTAACCTTGCCGTAACCTGATTTAATTCTTTAGAGCCCCTGAACCCTAAGATATACTATTAATACCCCCCCTTTACAGATGAGACAACTGAAGTACTAACAGCTTAAGTAATATGTCCAGAATCACACAGCCATTAAATGGTGGACCTGGGGTTTGAATCCCTAGTCAGTCTAGCTCCCAAGTCTATGCACATAACCATTCTACTGCCTCTCAATCATGTTTCCGTCTGTGACAAACTAGAGTTCTGTAATTAAATCACTAAAAGAAGCATCATTACCAGTAATACTCAGGGCCTTGCCCTTTCCTCTCTTTTCCTTTGGTGGGAAATGAGCAATGAGAAAGCACTGGGAAGATGTGCCAACTAGAGTCCCGTACAGGTAAGATATAGATGCTCTTCTATCAGGATCCAGTTCAACTCCTATATTCTCCATTCTTCTCCCAACTGCCCTGACTTATGAACCCGTCTAATCATGTTCCTAGCACTCGCTCTGACACTGAATCACACTCTCATATTGTAATTCCCCTCTTGCTGGTTTTATCTCATCTCCCCCCAAACAAGATGGTAAGCTCCTAAATTACCTTCTCCCATATACTTACGTTTCAGAGCACTGCTGGAGAATGGACATACCAAGCACTCAGGTGAGGTGGTAGTTGGTAAACTGGCAGCTAGTCTGCATTTTGCCGAAGCAGCAGCCAGTAAGAAAGTACTCCAATGACAGTATCTCAGGTTTACTAAGCATCTTTCCAGATTATCAGGGAAGTGCCAACTCTACATCAATTTATATCCTCTTATCTGGGCTTCCTGATTGGTATTTATAGCTTAGTATCAAGTTGTAGATCTAACTGGTGAATGAGAAACAGTTTGGGAGTTCCTGCTCCCCAACCAGACACACAGAACAACAGCACCAACATCTACCCAGACAGGTGCAGTACAGAGCATAAAACATAACAGTTTCAGGCTATGCCTCTGTTTTTATGTGTGCCCCTTCATTTCTTCAAGTGAATCATGAAACAGTAACAGGACCAGCAAGAGAAACCTATGAAGTATATTCAAATAAAGCAAGTTTTCATTAGTTCTGTTTCTGGTGACTGGAATTTGCTTGATTTTCTTATTAATAAAAACATTACCATTTCTATATTAAGTACATCTGAGAAATTTGATTATGAAGTTAGAATCCACATATCTCCTCAGATACTCTTAAAAGGCAGTGTCTCCATAAAAGTATGAGGAGAAAAAGACTTGTACAGCATCTTTTTATTTTCTTTACCATTGCTTTAATGCACTTTAAAATTTATCTACATTAATTGGGAACAAAGAAACAAAAATAGACATTTCTTTGTTTTTCATAAATAACTACTCTCCATATTTGATAAAAATCTCAAACCATTTTACCTCCCACAAATATAATACATACAAAATTTTTCTGATATAAGGTCAGCAAATTAAGTATCATGAGACTAACATAACCACATACACAGCTGTTCTACTGACTTCCAGGAACGAAACAAAAAAACTTCTCAAGATGCTCTGGGTTTCCATTTGTTAGTGCTATGGATTCAGAATTATAATCATCTGCCAGTAATAATTTATAGATTCAAGTTGATTGTCTACAAATAAAATATCGCTGGCTCAGGTTCGTGAGTTCTGCATTTGACATGACAGTGAAGATACTGCATGGGATAGGCACTATACATATATGGAAATCATAAAAAGTGTTAAATGCCCTGGACTCCAACTACTGACTCGGTATGTGCCTCATTTGGCTCAGTAATAAATTCACCTGCACCAAACCCGTATCAAAAGTCACTAAATCTCTCATATATATAATATATATTATGTATATACACATCCACAACACATACATACTATACATACACTTTGTAACATTAAGTAATATTGTTTTAAAATGATGTACCACAGACATTATCCCGGTTGAAATAAATCCTGTAATTGTCATCAAGCTGCTAGAAGCTTTGAGTTCCGAGTCAGGTTACTTAGTGACTTACCTCCCGTCTACCCCTCACCCTGCTTTAATGTCATGGTAGCTTTTTCTTTCAGAACCACCCTCCCCAACTCAGGTGTATTTCTTTCCCAGAATCACTTGATTGGACTTTGGAGGCAAGAAAGGGCATGCAGAGGGAGCAGGCAATTCTCAGCCACTGTACCTCACACCTGCCTAGATTTATGATGTGCTCTGTCCTGTCTGCCACATTCGGTGTTAGAAAGCAGTTATTCAAAGCTTTGTCCCTCGTGCCCCCCTTGGTCTTTCCATAGAGCACAAAAGTGAAAGAAGCCTCTTTAGCAGGGGTAGCAGTTCATTAAAATATACAACTACATTTCCTAGCTCTGGGGGTCCCATTCTGTACTTGAGAGTGCAGGTCACGAATGCTGTTATTAAGGTTCGGTGTGGGATCCATGAGGTTTTCTCCCGGCAGCCGATGTCAGGATCAGTGCAGCCCTGGCCCAGGAGGAAACAGCCTAATGAATACCAACTTGGAAACAGTGCTGTCGGCACGTTATTTAAGCTTGTACATGCACACAATTATAGACAACACACACACACCACACACACACACACACACACATACACACACACACAGGCCCGTCATTAGAAGTGGTCATGTGAAAATATGACAAAGGTCTGCAAGGATAAACCAATAAGGCACCAAGAACAATTATTTTCAGCCAATTTGGACAACTTCAAAATGTGGAGGGAATATAAATAAAAAGACTTCCTAAAATCATGTTGACTGATTCACTGAGAGGTCACATTAGTTCCTTTAGACAATCTTCTAAATATCCACCCCTAATCTATGGAGTAAGACATTGCTTAAAATTGAACTGTGAAAGGAACAGCCCGGAAGCTGCACATGCGAGACTAAACTGAGCCCTAAATCCTCTCCAACTTCACAAAGCTGGCTGTGAAGAGGTTGCTCAACCACCCACAACCTTTCATTTTACAACTATTTTCACGTGTATGGACTGTTTGTATAATAAAAATGCAAATCAGGGGGGACAGAGTATGTGGGATGGAAACAGGGGGTGACCATGAATAGCTCCGGCCTCTCTCCCTTGGGCAGGGGTGGGGTGATGGTTATATGACTAGGGAAGCAGGTGGGCATTATCCTTGAGGAAAGGGAGAGCGAGCAGGGGTGAGAACAGAGACTGAAAACAAAGAAGCAGCTCTGAAAGTAGACCCCCAAAAACATCACCTATGTTGCCTCTCCTTTGCTTAGTGTTCTTTGTGTTAACTGTCTTCATCTGAATTGGTCTTTTTTAGGTTTGGCATGTGGCCAAAATGAAAAAATAATTATTTAAAATGAAGAATTAAGTCACTTTCATCCATTCATCCCACAACTTTTAGATACACTGTGTACCACGAAGAAAAAGATGGCACGGGGACAATCCAAATTAGGCACAATGACTAAAGGAAGAACACTCTATGTACGTTTGGAATGAGGGAAGAGGTCAAGGTGATCAGAAAAAGTCCTCATTTGAAAAATAGGAGAGGAATTGGCCCTCAGACAGGGGAATTATTTCAAGGTTCTAAGAAGAATCTTCTTAGTAACTAGAGGAATCAGATGTGTAAAAAGTTCTCTAGGCTATGTATACTAGATTTGTCACACGCATTGAAATTTTAATTTTGATTCAGGGGATACATGTGTAAGAGCAGTGCATTTTTATAAATGTGAACAGTTTTTGAGAGTCCTTAAAACTATACTAAGCTTCTTCCCACAGCGAAATATTTAAATTCATTATGGGAGCTATACATGTGTTTACTTAATACCCATGAAGTAAAAATTGACTTGGGCTTAAATATTTCTTTTCCAACTTTGGTATAAATGAAGCATAAATGCCTAGACACGTTTTCCTAGGGAGGCGTTCTCAAATTTTAATTGCTTTTGCCATTTTAGCTTCCTAAATTTAGTCCTACTCAACCCTGGTCATTGGTATTTTGCTGGCCATAGCACTGTCACCCTCTTCCCCAGTAATGGCTTCACACTCTTCATGAATGGTTAAACAGATTAGGAAAGCAAACAGAATTTTCTAATAGTAAAGAAACCTCTGTGTGTCTGTGTGTGTGTGTGTGTGTGTGTGTGTATTTATCAATATATAGGCTTTCATATATGAATGCTTAAACAGATTAGAAAAGCAAACAGAATTTTCTAACAGCAACATGTGTGTACGTGTGCGAGCCCACTCATCAATATACAGGCTTTCTCAGAAAAAGAGGAAAAGAAAAATACACTGAGGTGAGGCTGGAAGAAACAGCTTTCCTCCAACTATAGCAGTTAACAGATCCATATTTTAAAAGCTTATGCAAATGTGTTCTGGGTCTTATTTTGTTTTCAGAGGCCTCAGAAAGCAATGTCTTGCCGCTTTTGGAATATCTGGCTACACACTAGTCCAAAGTCCAGGGACACTTATTTTCCCTCATTGCTGCCAATGTTTGTTCACAGGTAGCCAACCAGCCTCCCTCCGCCCCCTGCCCCCCTTCCAGCTCCTCATTCAAGGGTGGGTGTGGCTTCTAATCACAGCTCTCCAGAAGAGGAGGAATAAGAAAAGCAAAAAGACTGTTTAACATGATAAAGGAGGTGGGATGGGGGTGGAGCAGGTAAATGTTGGAAATTTACTTAATTACTGGAGGTATATTCAGTTTAGTCCTTAATCTACAAAGCAAGCCCCTTTAGCAAGTATCACTAAGTACTTCCAGAAGGAGTGGGTTTACTTTTACCAAAATTATAAGTTGTTTTGTAAAAAAAAAAAAATGGGTTCACTAAAGCTTAAGTACCACTCACTCCTCTAGCACTGAGCTCCCACCTTATTAGTCTAGATTTCAATATTAACCAATTTTCATCATTTAGGTTCTCGCTATTCCAAACATTTAAACTTGGACCCTATAATGCAGTCTCTAACTTATTCAAAACGCTGGCACTGTTAAGAGTGATTACCAAAAGTTCGCTAAACAAAGCTAAAATGAACACAAAATCACTAAACACTCCCCAATCTTGTCACTTTTGGGAGGCCCTAACCACATTATGCTCCCCACTCCTTGGTATGACTAGGAGTTTCCCCTCACTTAGCACTACAAGCAGGGACAGGGAGCTCACCTTAAAACATTTTGGACAAGTTAAGCCATGGAAGGAGAAACAAGCTGAAAAAGCACACCCATCAACTTCCCAGTCATAGCAACCCAAACTTTCACTGTTCACATTTTTTTTTAAAAGACACAAGTATAGGAAATATATTTTTCCAATTGAGACCACACAGTTCAAAGAAACCTGAACCAAGTGGAACTTCATTATAATGCCAACCTTAGGATTGTAAAGCCCCCAAAGCAAAGGTCAATTTTGTTGCCAAAATGCAACAAAGTTAAAAATTAAGAAAAAATACATATAAATTAAAAACAGGGTTTCCCTAAAGAAGACAGTAAGAAACGCAAAATAGGATACACGTGAGACAGCTAGCAACTCCCCAGAAAGGGCCCTTTTCCCCACTCTCCAAGTTGCCCCAGGAGGGGGCATCAGCACCATGAAGGTAAACGGAAGTGACCTTGGCAGAGCTACCAAACAAAACAACCCCCCCTCCCTCACTCGTGGCCCCGTCCCTCTGCTGCGGCCTCCTACACGTGCGACAAGGACACCTGCTTGTGGTAAGCGGCTGCAGCAGGGCCCGGCGGCCCAGTCCTGCCCGTGAGCGCTGCGCTCGCCTCGGCATAGTCCCCAGCAGCCGTGGCACCACCGCTCTTATGGCCCCGTCGCCGGCGGCAACAGCAGCGGCTGGTGAAGCGCCGCCACGACTCCACAGTCTTGCCGGACCAAATCCAGACGCCCGACGTGATGCCTACCACGAGGCACATGAAGTACTTGAGCATGAGCACCCAGTACTCGGGCTTGGCGCGCGGCTGGCCGGCGTCGGGGCCCGGGCACGCGCAGGTGAGCGCAGCCTCCCAGCTCTCGCGATAGTGCTGCTCGTACAGGTAGCAGGCCACCACGATGCTGGCCGGCACCGTGTAGAGCAGCGTGAAGATGCCGATGCGGATCATGAGCTTCTCCAGCTTGTCTGTCTTGGTGCCGCCCTGCTTTATG
>NW_006442484.1:68898148-68926060 GCF_000325575.1 Pteropus alecto
CACCAGCAGGTAGAGCACCAGAGGACCCAGCACAAAGCCGCGCAGTGAGTTCAGGTTCTGGTTGCCCACGTAGCAGATGCCAGCCACTGGATCCCCATCCACGGAGCTCAGTGCCAGCGCGGTGATGGACTTGACACTGGGGATGAGCCATGCAGCCAAGTGGAAGTACTGCGCATAGCCGGCGATGGCCTCATTGCCCCACTTCATGCCAGCTGCCAAGAACCAGGTGAGCGACAGGATGACCCACCAGATGGAGCTGGCCATGCCGAAAAAGTAGACCAGTAGGAAGACAACAGTGCACAGCGCAGGGCCCGTGGTCTCGTAGTGAATGTGGCTGTGCTCTCGGCTACAGGCGACGCTGGCATGGCCCACGACCAGGCGCACCAGGAAGCCCAGTGATACGCACAAGTAGCAGGCTGAAAGGAAGATGATGGGGCGCTCGGGGTAGCGGAAACGTTCCATGTCTATTAGGAAGGTGGCCACAGTGGTGGAGGTGGAGATGAAGCACAGCACAGACCACAGGCCGATCCAGAAGGTGGCGAACGTGCGCTCGTCGGGGCTGAAGGAGGGCTGGTAGCAGGGAACCGCGCAGTTGGGTACCTGGCCCGTCCGCACCTTGTTGTAGAGCGGGTGCGACTCCTTCAGGATGGGCACGAAGGGTTCGCGGCACTTGCACACCGACGGCCCCCCAGCGGCGCACTCGCCCCCTGAGGATGGCCCCCCTGGTGGGCCTGGGAGGGTAGCCTTGGTAGGGAAGGGCCTCGGGGGCGCCGTGGTGGCCTCGCTGCGGTTGTAATCCATGCACAGTACCTCGGCGTCGCGGCCCAGTACTGGGAGGCGGTCACAGCTCATGCGCTCCGGCCAGGCGAAGCCATACTGGCGCATGAGCGGCGAGCAGCCGGCCTTGGCGCGCTCGCACACGGAGCGGCAAGGAGGCAGAGGCTTGTGATAGTCGGGCAGGCAGATGGGCGTGTACATGGAGCACAGGAAGAAGCGCAGGTCCGGAGAGCAGTGGATCTCCACCAGTGGCCAGAACTGGTGCACCTCCAAGCCCGCCTCGTCCTGCGTGTCGTGGTTGAACTGGTTGGGCATGTGCGTCAGGTTGTAGCCGATGCCGCGGCACATGGGTACCGTGATTTCCTGGCACACTGGGGCCTTGGAGGCGGCCGCCGCCCGGCCCGCCAGCTGCGCCAGGAGCAGCAGCAGCAGCGAGGGCGGCGCAGACGGGTCAGACCGAGCCATAGCCCCCTCCCTCCCCTCGCCTCCCGCGGCCCACGCGGGGCCGACGCAGGCAGGGGAAACCGGGGCCGGGGCTTCCCTCTCCGCCGACTTCTGTGTGGCGCCGGAGCTGGCAACCTGTTGGTTTCTTTTTCTCTTCAAGAAATCCACCCAAAGCTAAACTGTTTCGGGAAGGCGCTGCTTCCCTCCGCAGGCAGCGCTCAGCTCTTCGCCGGATAGGACTGGGGAGAAGCAGTTAGGGCTCCGATTCCAGGGAAAGTACTCTTTAAAAAAGAAGATGGGGAAGAAGAAAAATTGCAACCACTCTCAATTAGAGGGGCGTCAACGGCTCAGTCCCTGCAAGCGGTCTCCAAACCTAACCTCTCTCGCTTCTCTCCTCTCCACCTCCAGAAACCAAACTACAGACTCCACGCCCCGCCCCGCCTCCCTTTCCGCTGGGCCCTCCAGGTTGGACCCCGGAGTCAGAGCGCACAGTCCCCCCCTCCCTCCCATAAAAGGATAGAGGGCCAGGGAGAAGAACTGGGAGAAGGGGAAGGCGCGGGATCTCACCTACGCGGATCCCCAGAGAAGCAGATAGTCCGCAGCCAGCCTGGGTCCTCCGTCCCTGGGATACTCTACTCAGAAACGCGACTCAGAGCCAAGCTGGCACCGGGAAAGTTTGGCGATAAGCTGGGTATCCGAGGCGGCGGCACATGGCAGCAGGTGGGGGCGTCTCAGAGAGGGAGTCGCCCCCTGAACACGGTCGCCGCAGGTCGGTCACTCGCCTTCTCCTCCTCCGGGGCCCCCCGCATGATCCGGGCGGGGCAGGGCAGGGGCAGGCCGTGCGTTTCACCGGGGTCCAAGAGCCAGACGAAGAGCGAGCGCGCCTGCAGCACCTAGGCGAGAGGAAGGCAGTATGCGGCGGCCGGAGGACCCAGCAGTCTCACAGTACGGTGAACAGCCGGCGCTGGCCCCGCCGGGACTGCATGGTGCGCGCCCGCCGCCGCGTCCCGCCCGCCGCTCGCCTCCTCCCCTGCAGGGGGCTCCTCGCTCCAGCGGACTCCTGGGGGCGGGGGCGGCGCTCTTGGGACGCGCCTGGCTCAGCTCCTCCCCCGCGCGCTCGCACCCTTTCGCCTACCTCCAGCTGGCACTGAGCGGCCCTCCGCGGCGGTGGCGACAGCGGGGGAGTCACGGCCGCAGGCTGACTGGCCTCTCCTGCTCCGCCCGGTCACCTGCTTCTAAAGCCCGCCGGGAGGCTCCGCCCCGGGCCCGCCCCCTCGCGCTGGGGCTCGGTTGGTGGGCTGCCCCGCCACGCTCTCCACGCGTCCCCGCCCACTGCCCCACGGGCTTGGCCTCTCCTCCCCGCGCCCTCCGGCCCCGCCCAGAGCGGGCAGCCGAGGAATGTGGGCCAATCGCGGATCGAAAAGCGACGGGGGCGGGGAGAATGGTAATCACCTTCTTGAGACCCGGGGCGGGAAACCCTAGCTAGAAATCTCAAGTTCTCTGCTGGCGCCCGCGGGTACGGGGCTCACTTTCCTGTAATGTTTTAGCTTATGAACCTTTGATTCTAGGTCCCCAGTTCTCTTCTCTGCTGCTAAGCATCCTTACAGAGTCCAGCGCTTGTTTAAAAAAACTGCTCAAAGAATCATTCTTAGCCGTGGCACCTGTCTCCGCTCTGCTGTGCTGGTACCAGGAGAGCTCAAGTAGGGAGAAGAGCGAATGCTTATAGAGCCCCTACTGTGTGCCTGACAGCGCGTGAATCGTTTACATCTTAATACAAGATCTCAGATATTTGCAACAATTTTATGAGGTAGGTACACTTTACAGGTGAAGAAACAGAGGTTTATAAACTTGACCAACGTAACCGAGCTAATAACAGACCTAGACCTTCTTGTTCCCTGGGGTATTCCGAGCGCCTGACACACAGTAGGCTTTCAAATGGTAAACCCAGAATTCGAACCTAGGTAATTGGGCCGTGGCATCTGCAATTTTAACCACTCCCAACATCTATGTCCCCGCTTCAACCTTTACTTTTGCATGTCGTAACAAAATTTTATGGTTGTGACAAGAAAGTGATTTTCTGTCTGGCAGACTCGAGAAATATTAGTCCTTTATCAGTCGATGTTTAAAATGCCAGGCAGTTCCCCGCAGAGAGAAGCAATGCTAGTTCCCGGCTCTGTAATGGGCAGTGCGCCGGGCCCCCTGGGGGCTGCCGGCTGCTTAGCCGTGCACCCCCACGATTCCCGGGGCCAGAAGTCGGGGCTCACTGAGCAGCCGCCGCCTGCGGGAAGCCCTGCTGAGCGCTTTAACTGCAGGGACACACAGTGGCGCTCCCAGATGGGTTTTTATGCTGCACGTTTTAAATGTCCTAAAAATTCCTCTTTTCTACGTGTTCTAATTAGGTGAGAGGACTGAGGTGTATAGCATACTTGAAATTCATTCACACTCTTACAAAGAGGGTTTGCATTGTTTCTCGCCCCTCCATGCCTGCCTTCTGGAAAGAAGGCAAAAAAAGGCTGGAGGGCCAGGGGACTTGGAGGACTCAGGACTGAACCCATGGAGTGAGATAGGCCGCGATTATTGCCGTTATTATGTCCTGGATCCCATTTGTACAGATAGGGAGACTAAATGACAAAACAGCCCTCTCCCTCTCCCTTGTCAACAAGGTTTTGTGGGAAATAATGAAGAATATGTGTATTAATCCTAACCTCAGAGTTAAAAGGAATAATAATAGCTTCACAAACATCAGAACTATTAATAATTATGTTTTAATTGTACATTATTACATCTTTCATTCCCTGGAATTCTACAGGTGTTCATATTTTATCTCTTGTTTTTTGGAAATACTTGGCACTCTGGGTGGGCACACTTCCCAGGGTTGAAAGTAGTGGCAGTTGAAAAGCCATGGAATAGAAGTCAAAAAGAAAGGGAAATCCTCAGTGGAAAGTATGTGCAGATCGTGAACATGCCAGGGGAGGGCTGTCTCATTCTGTGCCCTTTATGTGACGGGTGTATTATTGGGGATGGACAAGTGTTGGCTAATAATAAAAATTATTTGAAGTTGGAGAATGTTAATCACTCCCGCTGGAATTTAGTCAGAATACTTGTGTTATTACACCTGGTTCTGACTCAGACAACATTATCTGCTGGTCTGTAAACCTCTCTCTTAATCAATAACGAAATATTATTTTTGCTTGGAGATCTCTAATAATAGTAATAACAGCAGAAAACTTTGCCAAAAGAGACTTATTTTGCATTGTATAGCTTTTTGTATCATTCGAATTTTTGCTTTTTTACATATAGTACTTCAAATTTAAAGGCAGTTTAAAATATGCTGACTGTTTAACATGTATTAGGCAGGGTACTAAATAATTCATTTACATTATCAGTTCATTTAATCTTCAAAACAATCATATAAAACTGGCACCATAATGATTCATTCGATGTTACTTGTTTAGTCATTGGATAGAAGAGAAATCAAAATTTTTTCGTGAGTCATAATTTATTATTCAACAAACTAAAAAACACCAAATTATTTTTAAGATGCATTTTTAAGCACCTAAAACATTGCCAAACATTGTAGTCTATCAATTTACTCATATAGCCTTCCATGTAGCCATCTATCCATCTATTCATCCAATAAACAGCAAATTTCTGAGTTGAAGACACTACTGCTATATTAAGCATGTTTATTCAAAGCCAAACTCATGAAAATCGGCTTACATTATTGTCCCAGGTGTGTTTATTAATTGATGAAAATACAGACAATAATGCTAACCATTCCATCTAGTAAGCACGTGACATTCCAAAAGTTTCGAAGTATTGGTTTTAGATTCTGTCACTGGAGATTAGTTATAGCATTTTAAATCTCACTAGACTTGTGTTGATTATGCATGGATTATTCTGCTGAGGCACTTGAGAGTCCAATGCTGTAGGAATGAATGGACAGTAGTCTTTGTATTCTCTTCAATATCTTGATAATCAAGCCTACACTAGTATGCTGCACATAGATGCCTTCAATAAATAGTCATGAAATAAATGGATGAATGAATGACAACTGAGATTAACTTTTTAAACTTTAGCAACTGGCATTGAATCCTTGAATACAGCTTACCTTACCTTATGAGCTATATCTGAGGTTGACCATACCCTGTTAAATGCAGCATGAGTCCAAACCTCATCTCTGCTTTTATTAGCTGTGCCACCTTTGACAAGTCACCTAACAGCTCCAGGTCCTCTTTCTTTGTCTATAAAATGGAGTTACAAATAGTTATCAACCTCATAGAGTTGTAGTGAGGGATAAATGAATTTACATGGTAAAGGGCTTAGAGCCATGTCTAGCACCTAGTAGGTCTATATGAGTCTTAGTTATTATTATTAATTTCTACTATGGTTCATTCTATTTTTCTGTTTTTCCAATCTTGTATATTTACTTTTGTATATTACTTTAATAAAAAAAATTGTTACTTTTTTTTAGATGTACTTTATGTCCAAGCACACTCCCAGCTGTCGCCAGCTATCTCTAGCATTTAGATATTAACTCAATTTGATACTAAGCAGGGATCATTTCACTTGCCCTCGATCAAAATGCATACACCTGACATCAGCAACCAGCCTACGAGTGTGCACAGTGCTGGCACAGGATAGACACCCACGAGCCAACATGAATCCCTCACAGGTATTTCCAGACTAGCTCCTTACATGTCCTAGAGCATCTCTGATTACTCCTCATTGAATCAGACACCTCTAGACAAGAAATCAAGACACTAACCAGAGGATTAACATGATGAGTCATTTGTCCAGGTTCGTAATGAGAATGTCTTGTTCACATTAGAAGTGGAATCATTCAACTATAATCTTTAGTCCTCTCTCTTCCCCCACTGTGACAGAGATTATAGAAAAGTAAAAGCTTCTTTCTTTTCCCCCAGAGCTAATGGAAGTACTCATCTTTCCCACAATGAGCAGTAGCTCTCAGCTGCACATTACAGTCACCTAGGGAGCTTTAAGAAACACTGGTGTTTCTGATTGAGGGACCCAGATATTGTTTTTGGTTTTGTTTGGTTGGTTGGTTTTGGTGCTGCTTTGATTTTAACTCTCTGGGTGATTCTGATTTTCAGCTAGTGTCGAGAAACACTGACATAGATGGTTTTGTTATTTCCTCAGTACAAGCTGCAAACTTAGGCCTGGCTGGATCTTCTCTGCAAAAAGCGTTAATCACATCAGTATGCAAAATGGAACATCTCAGGAGAAGATATTAGGGAAGCGCCTTCCTGTCTAATTCCATGGGAGTTGAGAGTGAAGGAAAAATTATGTAAAGCAATAGAATTGTGGTATACTGATGATACAGCTAACAACAGTGATGGCCATGATAACAGTAGTTGATGGGAACGGAGCATTTCCAATATGCACGCACTGTGCTAGGCGTGTTGAATATATACTCTCTTTTACCCCCAAGAATCTCGTAAGTTTGGTGTTATTATCCCCATTTTACAGATGAAGAGACTGAGGTTCAGACAAGTTAAGTAACTTGTTACCCAAGGTTATGTACCTTCTGACTTGGGTTTTCCTGACTCTAAAACCTATGCTCGTTGTAGTCCCAACACTAGAGGGTAAATCTTGAGATAAACAACTTCCTTTGTTCCTTAGCATCCCTTTCCTGAAGACCAGGTTGAATCATCAATTCTAGAGTGGCCTCTTGTGTGGGGAAGCTAACGTGTAGGAAAGCTGAGGGCTCTGGATTCGTCTAGAATCCAATATAAGTCTAGAGCCAATTTGTTCTTTGGCCTTTGCAGAACAGGCATGAGGTGGGAGACACCCCTTAGGCCAGATTTCTGGACCTTCGTGTTACCTTGGCAGAGAAAGCTTTGGTTCAGTAAATATTGATGTCGTGCATACTGTGAGCCAAGCACTGGTGCCAGGGGTGCAAACATGATGAGGCATGGACTTAACAGGCAAGGCATGGTGGGAGTACAGAGGAGGCACCTAGCCCAACCTAGTGTCAGGGAAGACTCAAGCTGTGTTTGGAAGGCTGAATATGAGTTAGGTGATCTATCACTCAGGGTTTAATATAGGAAGCAGAAACCACTCTAGGTATTTCAAGCAGAGAAAGATTTAATACTGAGAATCAAGCAGGGCTTATAAAACTGTTAAAAGGGCTGGCCCCCCAGAAGTCATGAGCCTACGCCTGGACTGTTGAGTTCAAGGGCCTTTGCAGAGCAGGCATGAGGTGGGACATCCCTTAGGCCAGATTTTAGAACAAAGGAGGTTTGTTTCAGAAGTCAGGATGGGGCTGCCGCTGCAACGGCTCTTCGTATCTACGAAACTGGTGACTAGACACTGAGACAGGACACTGAGGCCCAAAACGTTAAATGTCTGTTGAAATTACTTCTCAAACCTTGCTTGCCAGCAGCAACCACAGCAGAATGATGCCTTCTCTTTGCATCAGCCTGACAAATCTCACAGGATTGCAACCGGTTTAATGAACTTATTTCAGATCCAGACCCTAGCTGCAAGGGAGTCGGACAAATGTAGTTTTGCAGTTTCCAATCTCTCCAACTAGATTACTAGAAGAAAAGATTTGAGGTCTGCAGAGGCAATCCTCAGTATCCACTACAGGTGAGAAAACTGAGGACTTCCTAGACAGAGGAATCAGCACAAGTAAAAGATAAAAGGTCCCAAAAGAATACAGTACAAGGTACGGACAGCTGGGCATGAGTAGGCTATCAGGGAGTAACAGAAGTATCTGGATCAAGGTTTTTACCTAAATGTACACTCTGTCTAATCAATGTATTTTTTAAAATTAATTAGATTCATATACACACTCTACATGTCACATTTTTTCATTGATATAGTACTGGATTTATTCAACAAATAATGCAGAAGGAGAAAGGAAAGGAGCAAAATGCAAACAACAACAACAACAACAACAACAACAACAACAACAACAAAAACACACGCAAAAGAAAATAGACAAAAGTGCTAGGTGGTATTCATCCACAAAGAAAACAGAAGAAACCTTAGCCTTCTTCAAGCTAATGTTGTGAACTGTTGATTACTTACCCAAGAGTCATATCCCCTTTCTCCTTCTGCACGGAAACCCTGGTTTTTTGTTTTGTTTGTTTGCAAATCTACCATTTTCTGCAAAGCCACGGGCTTCAGGTGAGGCAGGAGTTCCAGTCCAAATCCCAAGAAATAACATGTGACTGCTCCATCTGATCGTATTGCTCCCCTTCTTATCAATATTTAGGTCACACATGTGCACAAGACACAGTTCTGGCCAATAAGGGAGTGGGCCAATGTGAGGTAAGTCTTATGGGAAAGATCTTATTTGAAAGGAGAAACAGTTTTCTTTCCTACTGGGTATTGTTTTGTCTGCATGTGATGCCAACCACCGTGGGTGGCATCTTGCAACCACAAAAGACCTAAGCTGACACCGAGGAAGGATGGCATTGAGGCTGCCTGACCTGCCTGCCTCCAGACTTCTTCTTATTTGATACAATACACTGCTTATTTTTAAACCAGTTGAGTCAATGTTTTCTGTCACTTGCAACCAAAAACATCATAACTACTACATGCAATCTGTGCACTTAAGACGAAGATATGGCCACTTAAACTTAGCTAATGAAAGTCTCTGGAGGAGATTTAAAGACAAAAATTTATTCCTCCCTTTTCACCAGGAAAACTTATTCATCCTCTAAATTGTTTAAGACCCACTTAAATGTCACTTCTCGTCAAACTGAGTTATTTGTTACTACCTGTACTCCAACAGTTCTTCCACCACTCCTCTTCACTCATCTACTCTTTCAACAAATATTTATTGGGTACCAATTGTGAGTTTGCTAATATTTTAGACACAGGGAAGTAGATGCATGGAGATTCCAGTCTAGTGGGAAGACAGAAAATAAATTTAAAAAATTGTAATGTGATGACTCTTATCAAAGGAAAAAGAAAGAATTCTTAGGGAAGCATTTAAAAAGCGGGGAGATAACTACCTTGAAACATGTTTTGTTGTTATGTGATTATTTGTTTTTTCCACTAGATCGTGTGCGTGTGCAGTCTCGCATTCCCCCACCCCTTCCTCAGGATATTGTATTTTACAAAGATGGCTGCAAAAACTCCTCTCACTTCCCTTGTTCTGCAGCATGACCTTGCCATTCCCCATGGAGGAAAGAAAGTAGGATGTCCTAAGTCCCTTCCCCTTGAATCTCAATGAGCTTGTGATGGTTTTGATGCTATGGGACTTTCACAGAGATGTCACAAAAGGCCATGCAGCTTCCATCTGATTCTTTTGGAACACATGTTTTCTTGAAATGTTCCTTCCAAACTGCTGATCCACAGCATCTATGAGCACAATAAAATGCCTGTTGGTTTACATGGGTTTGGAGTGGTTCGTTACATGGTAGCATTGACTAGAACACCCCCAAATCTGACTTCCTGTAAAATCTTAGATGACCAAGTAGAAAATTTTCTTTCTTTTTATCTGACCCAGTTGGTGATCAACTTACGCATTGAAGCTTCAGAACTTTCATCCATCTTACTTTCATCCTATTGAGTCTTGCTGTTGATGATATGCATGTGAAATGTCTAATCTTTTAAAACACAAATCTTCACCATTGATCTTAATATCCTGCTGCAGTGAGTTCCCCAGGTCAATTGTGTGTAGTGGGGAAAAAAGTACCTCCTTTTATCCATTTTAAACATGGTTCCTTTTCATCTCATCTTGTCCTCTTGTTCTTCCCCAAGTAAAGTGATTTCCATTTTGTGGGTACCTAGACACAGAGAACTGAATTGAAACAATAATCTTCCTTTGAGCTGGTTACCCAGAAGGCCCCGGGCTTGCTGGGACATGGAGCAGTGGATTTTACCTGGTGACTTAAAGGTGGTGGAACACTGTATTCTAATTAGTCATAAGTTCGGTTCCAAGCTTTTAAAAGAAATCATCTCTAAACTCTGTAAGAGGCAATGGGTATCTTCTTGTGGTGCTGGTAAATGGAGCACAGTATAGTGGGAAAACATTGGTTAGTTCATGGACAATCTGGATTCAAGTCTTATCTTGTGAGCCAGCTGTGTGCCCTTGGGCACAACACTTAACTTCTCTGGACTTCATTTTCCTCAACTATAGAATAAGAAGCTTTGACCAAGGGGTCCTGTGGTACCCTTTTGCCTTGAACATTCTATAAATTCTGTGTATTTGCCAGTCATTTTCAAATATCTACTATATAAATTCATGGGAAGAAGTAGTTTGTATTCTAAAGCAGGGGTCCCCGATCCCTAGGCTGCAGACCAGTACTGGTCCATGGCCTACTAGGAACCGGGCCACACAGCAGGAGGTCAATGAATGTCAGGCAGATGAGTGAAACTTCATCTGTATTTGCAGCCACTTCCCAGCGCTAGCATCACCACTTCAGCTCTACCTCAGATCATCAGGCATTAGATTCTCATAAGAGCACCAGTCCCTGGTGCCAAAAAGGTTGGGGACCACTGTTCTAAAGAGTGTCTTTAGCTCAAAAGTGGGTCTGGAGAGAAAACCTTTCCCCTAACAAAAAAATCCTCTAGTTTTTAGAAAACAAATGTTATCTTGTTCCAAAGACAGAACCCAAACTAGGCATTAATTACCCCAAATATATTCCTGCTACAACTGTTAAGTGACAGTTCTTGCAGCCCTAGTCCTTGCTGTTTGGGGGTGCATTCCTAGTTCTCCCTTCAGTCTTGCTTCCATGCATGAGCCTATCAATTCCCACAGATTTATTGCTGAACATTGGTGCTGGGACAGCTTCATGCCAAGTGATGAGAATTGGTGGGGTGACAGCTTCTGCTGCATGGCCACCATGAGGAGGAAAAAGTATTGTCCCAGTGAGTAATGCAGTAGGAACTATTCAGATGGATCTCAGTCCGAGATGCCTTCCCAACCCTTTTTCCCCATGCAGAAGAAAAATGCAGTCACTATTTGGGGCTTAGGGAAAGCATTCACCCTCACTCAGCCTGGACTCATTACATTTATTTTCTGGTCTACTAAATATTTCTCCAACAGTTGTGATTCTTAGAACTTCGTGGACTCTTAACTCACTTCTTAAGCATTGCATACTATTTTCTCCTACTGAATTTTTATTTTCCAATCTCAAGTGAGAGACATGCTTCCCATGTCTGATTTTAAAATTCACTACAGAATCACAACTATTGAAGACCTATCATGCATTGGAAGGATGGATTGCTTTTCACTGGTGGGTTGACAAATTGTCAATAGCAACAAGTAGCATGACAAGGTCCTGTTCAAAAGAACTTATTTGCAAGGCTAAGAAAACCCTTGAAGTCCATATAATTCATGGAGGATATAAAATCTTAGACAAAATTTTAGTCAATAAGTGGGAGAATGGCAGCAGTGAAAGTAATAAAATAGTATATCTGGTGCCTAGAAGAGCTTTTCTGAAAATATGTATTCTAAAGAAGAACTCTCCCCCCATCGTATATAATCACACATATATATTTCCTCCTCCTCATAATATACAAGAACGTTTTGATATTTTTGTTCAGGCTTTCAGGAAAGGCTTGAAAACGTCATAGCAACATTTATAACAAATAATACTCTCAGTTGTACCAATAGGAAAACTAAAGATCAAATCGTTATTTGGTTATTATTTGGTTATTTGGTTAAAACAAGATTAAACATGTCACCAGTGTGGTTTGCTTCTCAGAGTGGTGCTAACCTCACTAGGCTGCCTTCGTATGCTTAGTGAAGAAGAATCTTGGTTGTAGCTACAAAGTGGAACCCAGTATACCAAACACCACACCTGTTCCCCCTTCTGCTGTTTTTACTCACACTCTAGCTAGGGGAAGACTTTGAAGCCCTGTTGGCTTCAAAACCCTTCTGCCTATACTGGCTGTGCTGTATCATTGCTTGTTGCCCAAAGGCATTCTGAAAAGATAGTTTACTGCTTAAGTGCTTCATGAACTGGTCAAGCAATGAGTTACACTTCTTTTTTTTTAATTCATAAACTTTGTTTTTTAGAACAGTTTTAGGTTTTCAGAAAATGAAGCAGGTAGTACAGAGAGTTCCCATACATCCCCTCCTTCTCTCACTCACAGTTTCCCCTACTATTAACCTATTACATTAATGTGGTACATTTGTTATAATGGATGATATATATTATAAATATATTAATATAAATATATTATCATTAATAAAAGTCTATAGTTTACATTAAGATTCACTCCTTGTGTTGTACAGTTCTATGGGTTTGGACAAATACTGTCATGTATCCACTATTACTATGTCATACAGAGTAGTTTAACTGCCCTAAAAATCTCCTGTGCTTTGCTTAATCATCCCTTTCCCATCTCCCACTCCACCCCCTGGCAATCACTGATCTTTTATTGTATAGCTGTGCCTTTTCCAGAATGTTATATAGTTGAAATGATACAACTATGTAGTCTTTCAGACTGGCTTCTTTCACTTAGCAATGTGCAATTAAGTTTCTTTCGTGTCTTTTTTGGCTTGATAGCACATTTCTTTCTTTCTTTCTTTTTTAAATATACTTTATTTTTTTGGTAGTACAGTTTTAGGTATATAGCAGAAAATACAGAATTCCCATGTGCCACCTGCCCCCACACATGCACAGCCTTCCCTATTATCAGCATCCCACATCTGAATGGCACATTTGTTACAATAAATGAACCTATACTGATACATCATTATCACTCAAAGACTATAACTTACATTAGGATTCACTCTTGGTATTGCATGTTCTATGGGTTTTGACAAATGTATAAGGACATGTATCCATCATTATAGTATCATACGGAAGTTTCACTGTCCTAAAAATCCTCTGTGCTCCACCTATTCATCCTTTCTTCCCCTCAATCCCTGGGAACCACTGATCTTTTTACTGTCTCTATAGTTTTGCCTTTTTCCAGAATGTCATATAATTGGAATTAGACAGTAGGTAGATTTTTTCAGATTGGTTTCTTGCACTCAGTAATACGCATTTTATGGTTCCTCCATGTCTTTTCATGGCTTGATAGCTCATTTCTTTTTAGCAATGAATGATGTTCCATTGTCTGTATATACCACAGTTTATTTATTCATTCACCTGCTGAAGGACATCTTGGCTGCTTTCAAGTTTTGGCAATTATAAATGAAACTGCTATAAACATTTGTGGGCAGGTTTTTGTGTGGATTTAAGTTTTCAGCTCCTTTGGGTAAATACCAAGGAGTGTGATTGCTGGATTGCATAGTAAGAGTATGTTTAGTTTTGTAAGAAACTGCCAGACTGTCTTCCAAAGTGGCGGTACCATTTAGCATCCCCACCAGCAGTGAATGAGAGTTCCTATTGCTCCACATCCTTGCCAATATCTGGTGTTGTCAGTGTCTGGATTTTGGCCATTCTAAGAGACCTGTAGTGAGATCTTTTTTATTGCTGAGTTGTAAGAGTTCTTTCTATATCTAGATATAGTCTTTTATCAGTTATGTATTTTACAAATATTTTCTCCAACTCTGTGGCTTGTCTTATTCTCTAACACTGTCTTTCATGGAGTAAACATTTAATTTTAATGAAGTCCAACTTACCAATTTTTATATCATGCATCATGTTTTTGGTGTTGTATCTAAACAGGTGTTTAAATGTCTGGGAAACAAGCCTTGAAGAGATCACTGAACTCCAGAAAGCAGCTTGGAAAATCCTGGGGAAATGTCATAAGGGGTATTTTTAGCATTCGAAGGGGGCTGCTGGTTCTGTGTCAGCCCAAACCATAAGCACCAAATACCTCCAGACCTTTCCCATCTGTCCATCACTGCCCTTGTACTGACCATGCCATTGCTTACATCTTTCAGCGTGGACTCCACCAGTTTGAACTTTGTGAGAAGAAAAGGTTTAGATTTAGTTTTTGGATACATCATTGCTCCTTAATCCTTGATAATTTATTTATTAAATAAGTGACTTTTCTGAGACTAGCAAAATATTCAAGTCTAACAAAATTATTCAACCAATCCAATCTTTCTAACACAGAAGCAGAAATAAACAACTCTAGTTTACTTTTTAAAGATGATAAGTTATACACACACACACACACACACACACATGCACGCACATGTATACATACATATATATACATATATATATTTAAAAGTTCTTTGACTATAACATAAGAAATTTCAAATCGACAATGACATTTGTAAGAAAGAGTAAAACAAAAACAAGTTTAACTGTTTGTGGACATGTAGGTGATAGCAATTCCCCAGGTACCCTTGTTATACTATAGACTTAGCTCTTTTTTATAAAGCAAGTTTTGTAATTGTCACTTACAGGATTTACCTTCTTGATCTCATACTGCCATGGCTGGCTTGTTTGTAACTATATCGTAGAAGGTCTGACAGCCCATATTATGCTAAAGTTATTTTTTAATCTACCTCATTGTGGGCTCTTTTAAGGCAGGGATCAATGGTTTTTACTACTCAACCCAGACTCTTCTATGTAGCAAGACTCAATAAGTTGTTGAGTTAATGTGTACAATCTGTATTCAATAACTGTTACTGAGTGCTCAACTATAGTTTTGAGGAGCCACATTTATAAAAAGAATATAGAGAAATGAAGAGGGTTCAGGGAAACCATCCAAAATTCCCAAAATGCTGAAGTATAGGACAATGGAGGAAAAAGAGCATATTTATGATTTTGAAGCGTATGAAGAAATCACATTGAGCAGGATTGTTCTTCATCTTCCCAAAGATTAAGAGAAGAGGGAAATGTAGGTACAATTGAAGAAATAAAATAAAGATTTGGGAAGCACATAAGGAAGAATTTTTTTGACTTTAGGATTCTTGGAATCTTAGCAGAGGTAATTAGAATTTGCAGACAAAAGAAACTTTGGTTTTCTCTTAAAGGATGCAAAGCTAGGTTGACTTAGCTAAGCTCTACCAAAGAGAAAACGCTCAAATGCTGAAGATAGTGGCAGCCAGCCACATGGTGGCCAGTTTCCCATCCACTTGCCCTTGGGTCAAATTAATGTGTAACGAGGAAGCCATTGATAGCAAGAGAAACTCAGATCAGTGCCTCTTATTGGTTCAGTGCAAGAGAGTGAGTGGCAGGGGCAATCACAGTGAAAGTGTTAAAATACTACCTAGCCTCTCTGTTGGAAATCAGAGGCAAAGAGAAAATGCCTTTTTTTTTTTTTTATGGAGAGGCAAGGCATCTCTTGCAAATTTGCAACATCTTATAATAACAGCTCATTTATGGAGCCCTTGTTATATGGGAAGGGACTTCCACCCAAAGAGGTAAGGCAGAGTCCTCTTGTGAGCGCCAATTAACAGATAAGGAAGTAGCAGATCTGTGAGGTTACCTCCATGGCTAGCCAAAAGTCTTAGCCAGTGAGTGAGTGAGCCAGACACTGAACCCAGATTTCTATCCAAGTCCACAGCTCTTGCCTCCACTATCCTGCCCAATGATCTTTGGACTTGAGACCTGTCTAAACAAATCCCAGGTCAATCCAATGACACTTGGCTGCCCCAAGAGGCTTTCTGCAATTGCCTTGAATGCCCATTCCAAGATCTGGGCCCACCGAGGCCAGAAGAACCTGTGCAGCTGTTTTCAACCTTGGCTACACATTGCAATCACCTGGGAAGCTTTACAAAAATGTTGCCACTAGGGTCCCACCCCTAAAGATTTTTATTTAATTGGTTTTCAGTGCAATTTCAACACAGATTTGTGTTTAACTTTTTATTGAAGTGTATTATACATGTAGAAGCATGCACGTGCTGTAAGTCTACATTGCAATGAACTTTCACAAACTGAAGGTACTTGTGTAACCACCACTTAGCTCAGGAATCAGAATGTCATGAGCACCCCAGAAGCACCATTATGCTCCCTTCTAGTCTCTGCTCCTCCCCAGCTCACCCCACCGCCCAACCACTATCCTGACTCTTGAGAGCATACATAGTTTGGGCATAGAGATTTTTTAAGCTTCCCAAATGATTCTAATGTGTATCCACCATTGAGAACAATTATCTTACCGACTGAAGGTATGGAAGTAGGATGAACGACAGCAAATGCATAGATATAGGTAAACCAATAAGAATAAACCCAAGCTATATTTATGCCTCATCCCTGGCTGCCGTCTCCCACGTTGCCTATGTATGTCTTATTTCACAATAGCAGTCGACAGGAAGAAAGTTTTTTTTAAAACAACAACAAGATATTTTATTTATAAACAACTTTTCTCAGCATTCACCTTATCAACCTGCCATCCTGAGGGTTGCCAAAATCACATTTGCAGATAATAAATAAACTTATGGAGTGCTTTCTATGTACTGAGTCCCTTACTAAATGCTTTACCCATATCTCATTCAATTCTTACAACACCCAATAATAATAGTATCTCTTATTTCTCCATTTTACAGATGAGGAACCCTACGCATAAAGAGATGAAGTAACTTGCCCGAGGGCACACAGTTTGCAACTGGCAAAGTTAACCTGCAAAGATTCTTCTTGCTGCACCTCCACTATGGTTTTTAAGTATCTATGTCAACGGACCTCTGCTATTAAATACCTGGACAAAGATTAATGCCACACCGATTTCAATGTACAGTAGAATGAGCTGGGAGGGTAATAGAGAAGAATCACAGAATTACCTATGTGTGCTAGAATGGACTTTGGTGATCATGTAGTTTTACTTCCTTCTTTTATAGATGAGGAAACGGGCCAAGAAAAAAATTTAGATGCCTTAACAAGCTGAATGAGAGAAAATTAAAGTCCAAACCCTGGGAGAGGTAAAGCCTTCCTTGGGCAGGATGGGGCCTTGACCTCTAACCCTCAGAGGTACAGGTTTGTGGCTTTATTAGTACAACTTGTGACGAGTGATGCTACTATTATTATTTAACATTCATAGCATACTCGCACGTGCATATTGTTATTTGTATAATTATAAGAGTCTCTACAGTGAACTTTTAATTTAAACAAAGTAGAGAACTGATCGTCATAAAGTCATCTGAACTGGAAACCGGATCCTCTCAGGTTTCCCTGAATTTGTTCGGTTGTTTGGATTTCGTGTCATATGTGATCAGCCTCCTAGCATATTTATTCTGGCAACGGAAGGGGTGGGGTGTGAGAGAGATCTCTTGGAGACGTTTTCATCGAAAACTTGGTGTTACATGTGTAAGTCTTATTTCTCGAGCACTTTCAGAGAGCAAAGCAAATCTCAGAAAATGTGATGCTTATTGCTTTTCCGTTTTTCCGCTCTAAGATGACTTCGGAGTTTTTTGGTATTGTTCGTTTTTTCCCGTTTTTAGATCTCTCCCCGACCTCTCATCACCGCCGGTGTCTATCTATCCTTCCAGTCTTCTACATCCTTTGTTCGGTTCCCTAGTTGTTTGGTATGAAACTCCCTTCAAGCCAGAGTGTTGGGTATGTTGCTCTCTAATTTTTTTTTTTTCCAGAGTAATTTTCCCAATATAAATTATACCCTCAATTACTTTTCTCTCCCTGGAGCAGTGAATCACATTCTAAGAAGCCGTTAGGGCGGAGACAGCTGGATACAGAGCCGGGGGAGGTTGAGCCAGTGCCGGCTTGTCACCCTCGTTCTCTGTTCACCCTGCTGCAGCGGCCGAGTGCAGCCTTGTGCTGAAGTTACCAGCAACGAAGGGTCTTCAGTGCCCATTCCTCTACACCATGTGCTCTGGACACCGATGTGAAGGAGAGACTGTGCTTTAAAGCGCTGGCCTGTGCTTGGAGGCAAGAAGAATCTAAGCTAATCTAAGTTGGCTTGATATTCGAAAACTAGGTAGATTGCATAAGTGCCCCCAGTCTTCATCTCTCCCTGTATTACTTCGTTCTGCCATGTGACTTTACAGTTTTCTGATCAACAGATAAACCACTGATTGTGACCACGTCGCCTACTTTGGCCAACAAAGTTAGCAGAGGTGATACAAGCGGAGGCTTGGAAGCGTGCTTGCATCACTGGACTCGTTCTCTTGCATCTTTACTATTTCTACAAGAAGAGCACGCCTGGGCTGGCCCACTTGTTCCAGGATGGGAATGAGAAATATGTGGGGCAGAGCTGCCCCAAGGAAGCTGCCCCAGACCAGACCAGCCCAGCCCAGCCTAGAACAGAACCGTCCAGCTGACCCAGAGATGCATGAACACACCTAGCCAAGAGCGGCAGGTCTGCTAGCCAACCTTCACATGAGCTGCAGGTGCAGTGTCTGGAGTGGGAAGTGATTGTTGTTTTATGCCTCTGAATTTTGAGGTGGTTTGCTCCCTAGCAATTGCAATGAGGTCATGCCCTCTGAAACTATTATGATGCTTAGATGAACAACTACAAACAAAAGCACTTTGCCAATGTAAAACTGTGGGGAGTAAGCATAAGGGATTGGACCATTGAACAAGCTCTGAACCTGGAACCTAAAGACCTGAGTTCAAGTCCCCAATCACCCTATAAACTTGTGCAGGTGATTTAAATTTTCTGGGTCTTATAAAATTACAGAGCTGGCTTGCTGACTCAAAACCATGAGGGCTTGAGAGGATGTTAGAAAATTAATATGGGTCTTAGGACTTCATTGGTAGAGAGTTAAGAAAAGAGATGGGGATGGCAGGAGAGAGGTCAGAGGATATTTTATCTGAGTATAAATAAAATGGGATACCCATAAAAGAGGTACGTGGAGTGAGAAATTGGGTGATTTTGAAGAATGTGTTTGATCTAAGGCTGAGAGGTAGACTTGGAGGCCACATATAAAATAAAGTCTCCTTTCTTTAGAGACCTGAAAGTATGGGATATGTGAATAAGGGAGGAGAAAAGCCTTGAAAACGGCTTATAGAAGGCACCTTTCTGACATCTCTTCGCTTGGAATAAAGCAAAGTTGGGGACAATTATAAAGTCTCTGGTCAGATGAAGAGCTAGTAGTTCAAACTGGCAGTTCGATATATTTGTAAGAACTCTCCCTTAGCAATCTTTAACTTTTCTTGGTTGTGTATTACTTGACTTTAGATAAGTCATCTATCGTATGGACAAGTAGATGAAATATGTTTCATTCATTCATTATGTCTTGAACAGGCTACATTCCTGGAACTGCTCTAGACACTGGGGATGAAACAGTAATCAGACATGGTTTCTGAGCTGGCTACCTACTCAGGCAGGGGGATTTTTCATACATTGTCATTCATGTCAAAATATATACTACTAGATCCTTTTTCAGAGGCAAAGATTATAGCTCAGGGAGGTTAAGTGGCTTGTCCAAAGTCACACAGCTTGTAAGAGAAAGTTAAAAAATAATGCCTTTTGGTGCTAGAGTCTGTCTTGTTTCTACTGAACTATGCTGTATCCTCTTGTTCATCGTTTGATTTTATTTACAAAAATGTCATTTTTGTATTGTTTTTAGGAGTACAGTAGAGTTAGGTGCTTAACTTTTTGTTGTTGTTCCATAGAGAAGTATGTGATTTATAAGTCAAAGGATCAAGTTCTCAGTTTCTAGGACTTTGGAAGTAGGTTTCTCTATTGAATAAGGACAAAGCTTATATGTACAAAAATAAGGTAATGTGTTAATCAAGTATGGTCTTCTCAATGGAATACTTTGAAAACATTAAATATAATCGCTATTAGACTTTATAGGTGAGAGTGAAGTTGTCATAGCTCCTCGAGGATGGCAATCTGAAAATATAATTCAAAACTACAAATGAACATGCCTTTTGTTCTAACAATTTTAGCTTAAGGGACTTATCCTACGGAAATATTCTAAATATTCTACAATTGTACAAAATTATTCAGAGCAGCATTCCCCCCGCTCCCAGCAATTTATTAGTAATAACCTAACTGGCCGTCAATAAGGAACAGCTAAATAAGTTATGATACTTCCTTAGGATGGAATAGCATGCAGCCGTGAAGAAGGAAGGGGAGACAAAGGAAGAGGAACAGGAGGAGATTCCTTATGTGTTCACCAGGATGTCTTTTTAAGAGACGATGGTATGATAATGCCCATGGGAGAAGGACAGAGGGAGTCTCTGGGACTCCAGAAAAAAGTCACCATACTTCTTGGGTCAGAAGTAGGGAGCTTCCTCTTAATCTGTGCCGACATTTGTTGACTATGCATTATATGGAAGGTGCTCAGGTACATTTTATAGAATGTATAAAATGAGGAGTTTCCTCTCGCCTACTACAATCTAGTTGAGGTTGTACCTGATCGTTACATATAAAGATAACAATCAAACCCATCGCATTATCAGGGAGTGAATGTGGAATCAACCTTATGTTGGGATGAGGGAAAAGTTTGAGCTTGAGGGGATCAGAAGTCTTCAGAAGAATTTCACTTGGGTTAGGGAAGGATTTGGGTAGAATGAAGGGCTTGTGGGAGCCAGGCAGAACCTGCCAGGCAGGACACTCTCTCGGCAGAGCCAGAATCTAGAATGAGCAAGGTGAATTGTGGGCAAAGAGAACTACTTTGTCTGGAGACGGGGAGACGAGCTTAGAGAGCAGCTCAGTGATAAGAGCAGAGTGGTAGGTTGGGGCAATGCCGAGGAGGACCTGGGACGCCAAGATAAAGATCTGGAATTTTGTTCAGGTATTTGAACCAGGGGCAACATGCACAAAACAGTCATTAGGGGAATGTAATCTGGCCACCCCATGCCAAGTGGTTAGTAGCAGAGGAGGTCTGAAGTTAGGAGACTCTTGGAGACCTGAACAGGAGTCTGGGAGCAAGGTGAAGAGGCCCGAGCTAGGTCGGTAGCTGAAAAAGTAGAAGAGAGGCAGACACGAAGGTGTTATTCTTTGACTTTTTGACATTTTGACATTTCCCTGACAAGTCATAATTACTGTAATAGTTATTGTCTTGGGTTTTACAGGTGTATAACACTATTGATTGTGCAAGTACACGAGGGTCAAAGGAACCTTTGTTTGGTTGTGGCTGTGGTTGTTTGTCTGCAGACTGTTACAGATTGAAAACTGGTATAAAACTTGTCTTCCCAGAGCTGCACCTAACATGCTGCTGTGTCCACGGAGAAATCATAAATGTAAACCCACTTCCAGAAAGCAAAGACTAAAGGTAAAAGTGGCTCTTAAAAGTTATTCTTCTAGCATCGATCAGAACTTTAATTGTTGCTTTCATTTAAAAAGGGGGTTACCAAAATAATAAATACGGGTTGTTTTAAACCTGTTATAAAAGTAAGTAGATTATGAGTGCCACCATATAGAGAGATCTATGCTCTATTAAGTGATAAGAGCAAGTCTCCTAACACTATCATCATGTACCGTTTCTGCTAAAAGCGTTACATATGTTTTAGGTACGAAGTCTGAGAGGCCACCCTCCAGCTGGGGCACAGGGATGTGGGGAAGGAGGGTGCAAATGGGAAAGTTACTTTTTGCTTCTGAATTTTTATAATATTTTATGAGCTAGTTAATGCTTATCAAGAAGAAATTCGTAAAAGCATTTAATATATTCCAGAGAAGGATTGTCCCCACAGAACTTTCCTCAGCTCAAGCTTTTTATGGGAAAATAGACAAAAATGCTAGTTAGGGAAATAGAAGGAAATAGAGGCAGGGAGAGTGGTAGGAAAAGTCTTCCTTGATTCAACAGGCTTCTCCAGGCTGTAGAACCTAGTGTGGCTAAGAGCTGAGACTTGTCTCATTGGGCAGGATACTCATGTCTCTAGGCTTCAGTTTCCTAAAGTGTAACATGAAGATATTGTGATAAAATGAAATAAGGTCTATAAATCATGACTTTGCACACGGTGACCAACACTTAGTAGGCCTTCAGTAATTACTGGCTATGATTATTATTGTCTATCTGACATTCTAAACTTCTAACAATTTACCTTGTACTTTTCCTTGGTCCTCTAATTATTTACTTGCTTGATCCCCTATTACAATGTGCACCCCTTAAGGCAGGATTATAAGTTCGTTCAATGGCTGACAAAAACAATACATTCTTATCCCCACGAAAAAGAAAAAAAAATCTGCCTTCATCTCGACCCCTCAAGATAACCATTGTCGATGGTGGTTTCTATAGATCCCTCTAGAACAGGAGTTGGGGCTACATGAAGGCAGGGCATTTACTATCCTGCCCTTTATAAAAACAAGCTTTAGCCCATTTCGGCTGGCTCCTGTTCTAGAACAGCACATGCTGTTTAATAGAAATATATGTGAACCACATGTGTAACTTTGTATTTTCTCATAGCCATACTAAAAAAAAAAAAGTTTTATAAAAGGGAAATCAATTTCAATAATGTTTTCTTTAACCTGATATATCCAAAATGTCATTTTGGATGACATATGTAATCAAAATATATAATTACTGAAATATTTTACATTCTCATTTTCATGCTAAGTCTTCAAAATTTGCCATGAATTTCATGCTTACAGTACATCTCAGTTTGGACTAGCCACATTTCAAGTGTTCAGTAGTGGCTGGTGGCTACCATGTCAAACAGCTTAGCTGTAGAATCTAGATAGTCTTTGTATGCATATAGTTACATAAATTTTTTAAAACAAAAGTAGTACAGTACACATGCTTTTTTCACTAAATAATCTTTCTTGGAGATATTTCCCTATCCTCCCATAAAGATCAGCCCTTTTCTGGACAGCGATAGTATTCTATCTATTGTTTAGATGTATTATTATCTATTTTATTAGTTTCCTATTGGTGGGCATTTGTATTGTTCCTAATTTTGAATTGTTATTTAAAATAGTTAAGGGATTGTCCTTTTACATATAAGTCTTTGCACCTGTGGGAGTATATATTTAGAATAAATTCTTGGGAGTTGAATTGCTGAGTCAAAGGCTGTGAAGACATTTAACTTTTTAATAACGATTGTCAAGCTGGAGAGCTGCAATTCTATCTTGTTTTTCTTTGTATCTCTAGCATGTTTGCTTTCAATGGATAATTGTTAAATGAATAGATAGATAAAAATCTCTCACCATTGAGAGAGAGAGGGAGAGGGAGAAATAATATGGAATTAAGTAGGAACAGTTAACCGCGTACTGAGATACAAGTTGAAACACCGTGGGTTGGTAAAGCGAAAGGTGTTTGTTTAATGTTCAGTTAAACGACTCTGAGCTCAGCCCACTTTCAATTCCTTTCCCTCTCAGAAAGTCTCTGGGCCTTGGGTCTCAGGTTGCGGCATTTTGTGTTAAACTGGGATATTTTCTCTGCCTTTGAAGGCCAGCTGAGCCCAAGTCTTCCCTGTGGTGGTCAGGACAGTTTCCAGTTAAGAGTGGGGGGTGATGGTGGGGTGGTTAAAGGTGCTGCTTCCTCCCATGGGAACCCCTGCTCTTCAGGGGTCAGACAGGCTCCGAGATTCTGGAGTGCCCTCCGTGCGGTGTCTCTGACACCAAACCTGCTGCCCTTTTGGAATGAGAGGATACGTCCTCCTTCAGTCACACGGCCTGTCACCATCACGCCAAAGGGGCCGTTCTCCAATGGCCAAGTACACAGATAGAAAATCTGACTATAAGAACCTGACTTGATCTCCAGATCGGCCCTGTCCCTCCTCCTGCTGAGAATTCTCCTCTGGCCTGTCTCGCAAACTGGCAGCCGCGGCCACACTCGCAGCCCTGCTTTCCCCTTGCAGGCCACAGCCTGAGCCTCTCAGCTGGCTCCCACCCACCAGCCGCCCTCACTCGCTCTTCCCCATCTCTTCCAAACCTGCCAACCTCCACCACTGACTTGATCCTCAAGCCTGCTCTTCCTCTAGCCCCCTGCCCCTGGCAGGGCCTGGCTTTTTCTTTCCCTGGGGTGCTTGGGCAGAGTGCTTGGCACATAGTCGACACTTAATAGATGTTAGTTGAGTCAAAGGACAAAATAATCACCAGGCTTTTTAGTTTGCCATCCAAACTTCCATATTGAATAACTCCCTGGACAAGTATTGATCAAGTGCCAACTACATGCCAGGCACCGTGTCAGGTCAACAGGATAGACAGAGTTCCTACGTTCATGGAGCTCGTGATCCCAGATCCTTTTCTGATCATATCTAATTCGTCCTGGCTCCCCAAACACTCGTGGATCATTCTGTACTTTTATTCACTCATATATTTATTTGAGTACCTATCATGTGCCAGCATTATGCTATACATATAGTCTCTAATTTAGTCCTCACAAGAGGACTAAAGGAAGATGTTCCTAGTTCCATGTTACACATTGGGAAAGTAGGATTAAGTAACTCGCTCAAAGCCACACGTGCGCAGGAGTGACTGGGGCCAGGATTCTCGCATCGGCAGGCCTCGCTCAGTGTCTACACCCTCGCATCACGTCCTGACAAGGAAACATTTGACCCTTCAGGAATGAGGGAAGACATTCTAGACCAGGTAAACACCTAGAGCCCAGTGCGAAGTGTGTGTGTGTGTGTGTGTGTGTGTGTGTGTGTGGAATAGCTTAAACTCCAGCATTCTACTATTAAAGGACACAGGGGGACAATTCTGGAGAAAGTTAACTCAAAGGAGAGAGTTAACCTGGCAGACACGTGCCTGCCCGCAAGTGTGCCCGGTACCCAGTAGGCACTCAATAATCATTACCGCTTTGTTAATCTGGCAAGGCTGTTCCATTTGGCTGGGGAACTAAGAAGTAGGATAGTGAGAGAGAAGATTGGAAAAGACTGGAAGCAGCTGATTGCAGAGTTTCTTGAACTGCTTTTCTCTATTATCCCTAAACCTTAGTCTTCAGTACCTCTTACTGTAACTTCTGTTTTAGCCATTTTACATGGGTTTCTGAATGGAAGCTCCCTGAAGTCCCTGGGTGTGAAGTGACTCATCCAGGCCACTGTGGCTCATGATGAGCTAGGACTCGAACCTAAAGAACCTGGGCTTACGTTCCCGGTTACACTGATGTTTACGTTTTGAAATAAAAGTCAGTGGTGCTGTTGCTCCGCGGGTGCTGTAACTTGCGGGGACTCTGCAGCCTTCAAAAAGGAGCAGCAACGGCTTTACAATTCAGGCCTTTGCTTTATATTCAAGCCCAGAGTCTGCACTTCCCTCCCGCTCCTACGCTTCTCCCAGCTGCCAAACAATCTCCCTCCCAAGGCCGCGCCTTCGGGAGCAAGGAAAGAAAAACAGGAGTAAGTCATTTCGATAAAATAAGAGCTAATAGATCCAGGCAAAATTATTGTAATCAGAACCACAGACACTCTGCTGGCCAGGAGGGGAAAATTCCGTAAAATAATAACGCTCACATTCTCCTTTTTCTCCCCACTTTGAGTGGTGTACTTTTCTGCCCTGACGATATTTAAAATCTTGCCAGAGGCAGGAACACAGAGGGAAAATATTCCTGCCTATAAACAAGGGGAAAGTTTCATGGAAGGGACGTAGAATTTTGAGACTTATATTGGAATTGGCAGCAGGAAAATCTAACGCTCTGGAAATAATGATTCCAGCATTAGGTCACTTGGGCAATGCGGCCATCCTGCGTGGCTTTAAAAATGTTGCCTCAGCGTCTTTCCTCCTCAACTTGAAGCCACAAGAAGGATGGTTCATTCATTTATTCAATACTCAAAGGGTTCTTACTATTTACAGGGAATTTGAAGAGATGTAAACTGAAAACACAGCTCTCCGGACCCCTGGGAGGTCGCTGTGCAGTAGGGACAACAATGCACACGCAGGAGCCACCGTGGGGCTACACAGGTGGCGACTGGTGACTCCCAGGGGCCCTCTCATGGCCTCTGCTGTGCTGCTGTCTGCTGGAGTCTAGGGAAGAAGTCTTGCTGGCAAAGCTCCCCTCTACAAGTGCCGAAAGTCATCCCGTGCCTTCCAGATCTTTCACGTGGCAAGGTACTCCCACTAGCACCCTAGTCCACCCCGCCAGAGAATTTAGATATTACCAGCACGTTAAGTCTGGGCCTGGATCCTCTGCCCTGTGGGACTGTGAAGGAAGGAAGAACAGGTGTAGAAGACAAGAAATTGACCCTGGTAAACTGCGAGCTGGAGACTACACAGGGCAAACTTTCTGGGTCTAGATTAGTCACTTATTCATTATTCCCTAGCCACATCCAGAAAGCCATCTTTTCCTTGCTTATGCTCAATGATGGGGATACTGAGCGTGTTTTCTTGCCTCAAAGTCAAGATGAGAGATCTGATAATGACCCACCCACATTCTTGGTGTGTCCACCTGCAAACATCTGCCCCTACCTTCCACCTCCCTACCATTATAGGCATACCTCGGACACAGTGCCGGCGTGGTTCCAAACCACAATAAAGCAAATATCGCAACAGAGCCACACATCTTTTGGTTTCCTGATGTATAAAAAAGTTATGGTTACATTATACTGTAGCATATTAAGTGTACAATAGCATTATATCTAAACAAACAATGTTTAGATATAAAACTAACTTAATTAAGAAGATTTGATTGCTAAAAAATGATAACCATCATCCGAGTCTGTTGGAAAAATGGCGTGGATAGACATGCTCTACACAGCGTTCCCATAAACCTTCAAACTATAAAAAAACAGTATCTGCAAGGCGCAGTAAAGCAAGGTATGCTAATATTGCTCCTCTTTTCCAGATGAGGAATCTGGACCCTGAGGGGTTGATTTACCCAAAGACAGAGAGCCAGTTTGCGGAGAAGCCTGGGCTGGCTGGGGTCACCCAAATTATGGTCCCTGCCATCTTCTGCTCTAAAATGCTGCCTCCTCCTTGATCCAGCTTTAATTTTTTCCCTCCTAGTTCTCTTTGCCTCAATTTCATCCTGGCAGTGGATCATGAAGCCCTCAGTAAGAATGTAGAAAACAGTTAACTTTAATCCTTCAATTCCACTTCTAGATATTTATCTGAGAGAAAACATATGTCTTCAGAAAAGGCTTGGACATGATTTTTTTTTTCCATCTTTATTCATAATATTTGAAAACGAATAACAGCCCAGGCGTCTATTGACAGATGACTACACAAACTGGTAAGTCCGTGCAACGGAATATTCCTCATCGATAAAAAGGAACAAATTACTGATAAAGGTGACAACATGGATGAATCTCACTGATGTTATGCTGAATGAAAGAAGCCAGACACAAGTGTGCGTACTGTATGGTTTCGCTTATACGAAGTTCTAGAACAGGCAAAACTAGAAATCAGATTAGTGTTTGCTTGCAGGGGCTGCAAGGATGAGGGGTGGAAAGGTTACAGGGGAGGAGAGAATTAAGTGGGATGGGGCATGAGGGAACATTTTGGGGTGATGAAAATGTTCCCTATCTTGATAGGGGTGGGGATTACAGGGTATACGCATTTGTTAGAACTGATCAATCTGTATACTTAACATCTGTCCTCTTCGGTATTAGAAGTTATATCTACATTTTAAAAATAGAAAAAAAAAAGGGTAGTATACGACCACTGCAAAACTTTATACAGAAGTAATGAAGTGAGGAAAAAATTACTTTCCCGCATTCAAATTTCACATCTCTGTGCTAACTGCTATTTATTTCATGCAATAACCTTCCAGAGACTCTTTCTGGGCATATACTTTCACATAAATGGGCTCACGCTGTCCACGCTGTCCACTGGGCTGGAACCTGCCCCATGATGACACATAGAGCTAAGAGAAGGCTTTCCATGAGATAAGCAACCTGATTGAAATGGCCATTTCCGAGTGTCAACCATTTCCTATTTTCGTGTTGAATATTGTTTTTCCACGTTAGACTGCTCAGAAAGATTTTGTGGATGCTACTAAGAGGTAAAAGAATGTTCTGGTGACATACTTTCTAAATGGTTTTTCTTTTAAGGGAGCCATACCCTCTACCCACCTCATCC
>NW_006442484.1:68926131-69031024 GCF_000325575.1 Pteropus alecto
CTTCGTGGGCTTGAGCCCTCCTGAGGTGTGTGGAGAAAGTGCTGACCTCTCATAGGCTAGATGAATAGTTCCCCAGAATGAGGACCCCATCTTAAAGTGTAAACACTCCAAGACATTCTCTATAATACTCGTAATATCTATTAATGAGAAAATACATGAAAAGGAAAAGCTACTCTTAATGAAATGTAATGTCTTTAATTGGATTTGCATTTTATTAACTAGGACAGTATCTACATGCATTAAAATATCATGAAAATAATAGCAACTACTATTTATTGTGGACACATTATATGCCAAGTATTTTGCTAAGGGGTCTACACACATTATCTATGATTTGCCCCACAACCCTACAGGGTACAAACCTTTATTATCCCCATTGTATAGATGAGGAAACTGAGGCTCCAAGAGGTTAAGTGACTTGCCCAAGCTCACACAGGTGGGAAGCGATGGCCTGAGAATTTAAAGTCTGACAGTCGTGAAAGATTTAATGCTACTTGATCCTGCCTCTCTTATTTACGTATTCTGTGGACAATATTTGGCATGCCTGTGAATTCTCCAGTCCCTAGCTTAAACTCAGGGCCTCCTAGGAATCTGAGACCACCAGGAGGGAGTCACAGGCTCTTTGGGGAACGAGCATAGGTGCTAACAGTCTAGAGATGAGCTTCAACGTGATCACCAGCACGGGACCCTCCTGTATCCAGCCTCATTCTTGTAGCATCTCTCAGCCCCCTGAGCTCCTGGTGCTTCAGTTTGCCTCTGTCTTGTCTGGCTTGTTCACACGTTCCCAGAGGCTGGAAGGGTTAACAGTTGAGAACCTGTTTGCAGACCATTAGAAACAATAATCACCTTGCCCAGCAACCTGATCTACCTCAAAAGAAGGGTCTTGATTTTAGCAAACAGTTTAAGTGGCCTCTGTGTAAAGTGGAGGGGTGGAGCAGGCCTGATTGCATTTCTCCCAGGCAGTTGGAATTTGTGTGGTAATCAAGCCAGGCCCAAGGGCCAATTCCTGGGCCTAGGGGTGCTGAGCTCACACCCGTCTGGCTGTTTCTTTCCCTGGAATCCTGAAACCAGCTTCCTCTGTAGGCAGAGATCTGATACATCCCCTACGTCTCTGCTGTCCCTTCTCAACCAAGGGGTGCTAGTAAAAATATTATGAAATGCTTGCTGTCCACTTCACCAAGTACATTCACCGAACCTTTACCATGTGCTCCAGTGCACAGTCTTCCTTCATCCTCAACACTCAGCATTATTGCTATTATGCCTCCCACTTCACAGGTGAGAAAGTTGAGACTCAGAGACCGCTGTGTGCAGAGGCCAGTGCCGATTGTAAAACTTCCAGGAATTTGGCAAGCTAGTGGTCGAACACGACCATTATTAAAACTTAAATTACATAAACTTATAATTAAACTATATTAAAAACAAAGGTACTAGATACTCAAAAGCCGTCACTTCCTAATGATTTAACGACTGTTCACTGGTGTCTGTGCTTCAGAGGTTATTTATGTCGGTCGTATCTGTGGGGTGAAAATGCTGTTTCATCCAGGTGCTACCGCACTTGTCTTCCCAGCTCTGCATTGTGTGGCATTATGTCGGCAGTCAGTCTGAAATCTGCTGTGGTGGGAGTATCTACACCACAGAAATTGACAAATGTGCAAATCAGGGGTTGTGTCCCCCCCTCCCCTCCGCAAAGAGCTGGCTGTTAAACATTTGCCAGCACCCCTGTGCTGAGGAAGGTTAACTCACCTGACAAGGTCACAAGCCTGCAGCTGGGCTCTAGAGAGCTTGTCACTATGCTCTTCTACCTTTCAAAATAATAAAGATTCATGAACAAGTTAATTGCAAGGAAATAAGAGAGTCGAAAGAGAGTTAAAGATTAAAAGAGACTTGAAGACATATTATACAATCACAAAATATACACCTTATTTGGAATTTGTTTAAAATAAACAAACTAAAAAAATTACGACATTTATGAGACATTTGGACATTTAAGCACTTACTAGATATTTGATGATATTAATGAACCATCATTTTTTAGGCATGATAATAGTAGTATCTTTTAGATCACTATTTCAGATGAGAAGATATGATGACTGAGATTGGCTTTAATAACAATACCCGAAAGAAAACAAGTGGATATAGGGATCAGTGGCTCTCAGAGTGTGGTTGCCTGACCAGCAGCACCAGCATCACCTGGGAACTTGAAAGTACAAATTCTCATGTCCCAACTCAGACCTAAGGAATCAGAAGTTCTGAGGGAAGGACTCATCAATCTGTTTTAACAAGCCTTCCAGGTGAATCTCATATACACTCAAGTTTGAGAAACTGGAGGTTTAGGTGAAACAAGATTCACCATGCATCCATTGTTGAGGCTGAGTAACAAGTGCCTGGGTGTGGGGCTTCATAGGTATGTTTGAAATTCCCTATAACAAACAGTTAAAAAAAATAATTATGCCCACTGGAAGAAAGGAGTATAGGTGTGGTGGGGAGGGGTCATAGCTGGACAGCCTCTGGATCTAAAGCGAAATAAATGGGTTTTTGAATGTCATTCACGAGTCTGGTATTGGTGCATGTGTCTTTATTGTTTCTTGAGTGAAAAATCCAGGCTAATGGCTGCATTAGCAAAACTTTAACTGGCAGCTCTTCCCCCTCCCCGCCAACTCCAACTCCTCAGGTTTCTCTGATTAACTTTATTCCTTCATTCGAGGCCCTAGTTTTAATAAGATTTGATCCTGGAACCTCAAATCTCTGGGAGAAGCAACTATTTTAATTTTCAACTTCTAGTGAGACTTTAAAATAACCACCCACTAGACCTGCTTTATCAGCTTCAGACGTGACACAATTAATTAACTTTACGAAGCCTCTTGCCACACAAGCTGCTTAACTTCTAGCCCATTGTAGTTCTGGTTTACTTAGCAGATATGGCCTAAGAGCCTGTAACTGTTTACCTCCCTCTGGAGGGGCCGTCCTGGGCAGACGAATTCATTAGTTGGTGTTTGTAGAGCGGCAGGAAACCAAAAAAAAAAAAAAAAAACCCATTAGGTAAGTTTTTATTTTTATTTATTTATTTTTTGTTTAAAAGGCACTGAAAAAGGGACCCTTTGTCTTGGCCTGAACTCATATCCAAGTTTTGTTCTGTCCTGCGGTTGTCAGTTTGCTTCCCTCTACGTGCCCCAGCCTCTTTTCTCTTGCCCATTTTTTCTCTCTCATTTCTGCTGTTCCTCCCAACTGGAAAACTCTTTGGATTTTGGCCTGGAGGATGGAAAAGGTCTGTCTGCCCGTGAGATGGGATATTTAAGGATTTTTAGTCTTTTTAGTTTAAATGCCAAACTCTTTGAAGACCTCTGCTTTCCTAGTGTTCTCTCACCCTCTTCAAGAGGCTGTCTTTCCTTTTTTCCTTTCTTCCTCAATTACCTCCCCTCTCTTCTCTCTTAAAAACAGTCCTGTTGAGACCTTGTCAAGAAATGGCAAGGACATTTTTTCTAGAAACTGTACTTTCCAAAACTCTGGAGAAGGGAGAAGAAAAGTTGTCATTCTCTTGTAGAGAAAGAAGGGAAAGCAGAGTAGGGAAGGGGCATTTTGTGGGTTTTGGGGCAGAGGACATTTGAACTGTCTCATCTTTTTCAAGCAGTACTCCTAGAACAGGATTTCTTAAGTGCCCTGTGGCCTGCAGATTTGGGGGCCACACTCCAACCCAAATGGATCCAATTTCTGGGGATTGGACTACTAGGATTCTGTGTTTTTAACACGCTCCGCAGATCATTTGGATGCCCACTGAGGTTTGAGAACCATGGGTCCAGTGGGTAAGGCCCCAGGGTCCTATTTACCAAATGCCTCCCACACGCCAGGTACTGCGCAAGGAGGAGAAATAGCTTTGACTTTGGTTTTTGAAAGGCCTAACTTCCAGGTATCCTTTTAAGGAAATAAGACTTTATTACTTTATATTAATGGTATTTATTGGGTGTTTAGTGTATACCAGATGTTTTAGAACCCTTACCCTGCCCCTCCCTCACCTAAATCTATATTCTTGTTATACCGTGTTGCAGATGAGGAAACTGAAGCTTGGAAAGGTTAAACAGTTTGCCTACATCACAACAGTAAAACGTGGTGTCATGGTACTTAGACTTCTATACTTTTGGCTCGAGGCTGAGCTGTTGCCTCCCGGCTTCTCACAGTCGGGCTGTGGTGGTCATGTTTTCCACACCGAAACCTGAAACTCATGATCTTACAGGTATGCTTTTATTTTGACAGACAGAGATTCACAGTATTTGCAATCTGATTGGTTTCTTTATTCCCTGGGCCTGTATTAGCCTGTTTTTCACTTTAGGATGTTTTCAAAGTCAGATACGGCAGCCTTGGGCCTAGTTTGCCCGCCCCACTGGACAGGAGACCCCAGGCTTCCTCCTGGTTTTTTATGGATCTATTTTTAAATTATTCAACAATAAAGGTAAATCAGAAGTATTAATTTACCCCTCATTCTCCTCCTCAGAAGTGGCTTTTGTGACCAGTTTGGGTGTTTTCTTGGAGACATTTCTTTACGCTTTTACATATACAATTTTTTTTCTTAACATAAACAAAAAATTATTTCATAAATCAACCTTTTTCACATAATGATATATCTTAGAGCTCTTTCTGTGTCTACCTTGGCTTTTTTCCCTTGCATTTTTAAGAGTAAAGGCTTACTGAAGACGTTCATTGATGAAAGGGGAAAGAAGAAGAATATTTCTTAAGCATAACTAAACATAAAAGAAGAATGATAGTTTGATAGTTATTTTGGAGTCCAAGTTTGGAAATACTTTTTTTTTTTATTGTGGTAACATAACATAAAATTAAGCATTTTAACTATTGTTAAGTATATAGTTCAGTGAGATTAAGTACATTATTATGCAACCATCGCCACCATTCATTTCCAGAACTTTTTCATTTTCATTTTCCCCAACTGAACTCTGCACCCATTAAATACCAACTCCCCATTCCTTCCTCCCCCAGCCCCTGGCAACCACTATTCTACTTTCTGTCTCTATGAATGTCACTCCTCTAGCTATTTCATATACATGGAATCATATAGTATTTGTCCTCTTCTGTCTGGCTTATTTCAGTTAGCATAATGTCTTCAGAGTTCATTCACATCGTACCATGTATCAGAATTTCTTTCTTTTTAAAGGATGAATAATAGTTTATTGTATGTATATGTCACATTCTGTTTATCCATTCATCTGTTGATAGATACTCGAGTTGTTTCCACCTTTTGACTTTTGTGAATAATGCTGCTATGAACATGGGTGTCCACATCTGAGTCCTGCTTTCAGTTCTCTTGATATATACTCAGGAGTGGAATTGCTGGATCGTATGGTAATTCTATGTTAACGTGTTCTTTTTAACTACATAATATTCCATTGTACCTTTCATGCGTTTATTGGCAATTTAAGTTCTTTTTTCTGTGAATTGCTCATTGTCAGGTATGATTTTTAATGGGATCTGAGACAGTCTTTATATAGTCTAGACAGTCTTCCTTTTATGTACAGGGCCAATTATACACATTTAAAGTAAGTCTCTACATCATTTCAGATCCTAGTGCCCGTCGTGATCTTTTTGATTATTTAAAGACTATTTATTGATGAGAATTTTTATTATAAAAATAGAGCACACACCCGAGTAGCCACCCGTGTGCAGCACAGTGCCTGCCTCATGGTGCTTCATAAACGTTTGCTGACTAACTTTTGGACAGCATGTGGTTCCATCGGTGTTTCCTTTCTAGGACTTGCTGGGATGGGTTGAATCCAGAAACTAATTAAATTCTTCATGATACTTCATAGCACAATTTTCCCTAAGTTTAACCTGTTCTACCAGTCTCAGAAAAAAAAAAAAAATTACGCCAAATTGCTATGAAAATAATAGATAATTTAAGTTTCTGCTATTTGAAAAGCACTCTAGTGAAACTGTACTGCAACGGGCTTCGTCAAAATGAAAATAGTTAGTAATTAAATAACCTGTAGATTAGAAAAGAAAAGAGTGTAAAAGAAACTGATTCTTAACTCAGTCTTTCTACTTCCTACTTCATCTCCAGGAAAGAAAACATCAATGCTAAGCCTACCACTTATTGGCTTAATATGTACCAAATAATTTGCTGAATGTTGTACATCTGTTCTTTAATCTTATTTAATCTTCATAATTATCCTGCAAGGCAACCGTTCTCATCCCCATTTCACAGATGTAGAGGGCCTAGGAAGGCTGAATCACTTGCTGAAGGTCACACAGCTCATGGTAAATAGTAGAGTTGTCCCTTTGGCGGCAGGCGCTGAAATCTTGACGATTATCGTATTCTTTATCTGCGGCATCAGGGTTACTTGGTGACTAACAGAAACCAAAGCGCAGGTGACTCTGCCTGTGTACCTAGTGGGAGAGAAACAGGAAGGAGGTCGTGTGATTTTGCTCTGTGCCCTATGTTTGGGTGTGGGGACACAGGTTGTAGTGACTGTGTGTCCTTGAACCTTAGAGTTCCATGGCTTCGCTGGCCAAGTCCCTCCTCCTCCCAGGATTGCTTCTCTGAGGTGCTGCCCGTTCCTAAGTCCGGAGGAGCGATGGCTCCAGTTTGTCCTCCTTGGGATATGGCTCTGCTCATCTCAGTGACGCTGCCTCCTGACTGTAGCCCACAGGGATCTGTGGGAGTTTGTAACTCACGGCTGAATATCGACTTCTGTTAGTTCTTGGATTGCTCTTTAAACTTTGTTCCTTGTGTCACCAGACAAATAGTGACGCCTCTGGGGCCAAAGGTCTGGGTTACGTTTTTTGTATACAACTCTTAAATACAAGCTCTAGACCCAAATACTGACTGATAAAGTATATTTATAGCACACAACCATTTCAGAGTGTCTGTAACCTTAGAGTTGGCTGAGAATAATTAGTGTGAACAACTGCTCTTACAGAGGAGAAGAAGAGTTAAGAGGGACCCTTCAAAGTGAATTTTATGATTCTGGGAAGGATGCTGCGTACATGTTTTTAAACGTAATCAGCAGAACCTGAAGAAAAAACACCCCAGTTTCAGCTATCATTTCCCTTGTTGACTCATCCTAACTTCTCAGTCTTAGATGTAGCTGATTTTCTAGAATTTCCTGCTATCGGGGCCTGTGAAATCAAGGAGTGCCCCTAGGGAACCCGGAGGCGGTGACAGGGTGGTGGCCGTGGGGGCGGCGAAGGTGAGGAAGACACCCACATTTTACTTGAGGGCCTGAAAATTAATTTGTCCTTTTGATGATAATTTAAAATAGCATTTGGAATTATAATTTAAATCCTAAAGGGTTTTTTTTTTCCTCCTTTCTGCAAGTTTGTGAATCATTTTAAGTACAAAGGGGCCGAGGGGCTCCCACTTCTATGATTTGCATGCGGTGTCCTGATTCTCGGCGTCTAGATTTGTTGCGATTTCTACTCACCTAGCTGCTCTCATCTTTGAAATCGTCCCCAGATGATCCATTGTCACCTGTATCAGTTACAGAAGTCCTCACTGAAAGAAACAATGCGCCTTGAAAACAGGATCCTCTGCCTCTCTCTCTGCTTTCCTCGGTGTCTTTAACAACCCAGTGTCTGGGTGACCCTCCACTGGTGTCCTGTCCAAATGGTCCTGGCCTCGAAGGCCCTGTGGAGAGCTGTAAGTAACATTGAGAGGAGTCCTTCATCAACGCGGAGGAAAGGAATGTAGGCCGTTCTTATCGCCCTTGTCACCATAATAGAAACACTTGACTCCAACAGGTATTTCCCTCCCAGGTGTGGAAGACTTTCTTTCTTTTTTTTTTTTTTCTCATTTCACAGGTAAGACCAAGTATGTCTATACCAGGGAGCCCCAAACTGTGGTTGTTAGCAGAATGTGTAGAGAGAGATTGTTGGTTTCAATCAAGGAAGACAGAAAAGACTGTTTTCTTCTTCACTGAAAATCTTTCTCCTCAGGAGGTGCTCAAAGGCTTGTGATTTGCACAGAAGTCTTTCTGAAGCAGCAAAAGGCTTGTGAGCAGACTTGCTCCCTGGCCCATGGCAGGGATCGGTAATCATGGAAGGCTGAGCTGTCCCTTTGGGAGCTTCTGGCCACATGGGGCTATGTAAATTTACATTAATTAAAATTAAATTAAATTAAATATTCAGTTACTCAGTTGCATTAGCTACGTTTCTAGTGCTCATTAGCACATGTGGCCAGCAGCTTCTTCTGTACAGGATACTTCTTTCACTGCAGGAAATTCTATTGAACAGTGTTACTTTAAGGCTCACCAGTTAACAGAGACCATTTTACTGGTTCTAGATAGCAGTGACCTGCACCATGGCCCTAAGGGACCGAGTTGAGGCTAGAGTGAGGATATAGAGTTACAATAAATCTGCACACATAGCATGGGTATGGTCATTAGAGCGAAAATGTAATGAGACTTTCAATAAACATTTATTTCTTAAATATAGCACTTGATTCAATGTTACTCAGACAAGCCTTAGAAATCTGGTACTGTGCAAGACAATTTTTGCTGTGCTGGAGTTTATAACCTATAAGTTGAGGCAGGAAATAAATAATAAGTGGTGATAAGTTGAACATTAGACATTTGCAAGGGAGCGATACATTATTTGGACAGGAAAGATTCTCAGAGAAGGGGATGTGTAAGCAAAGTTTTGATGGATGATGAGAATCTTAGCAAATAGACAAGTATAACGCTCAAAAATAGAAGGAATTACGAAACGCTTTGGAAAACTGAGAAGTTTGGAGTTAGAGGAATGTGAAATGGCAGGAGGGAGAAAGGCAGGACCGGCCACCACATTTTGGGGTCCCATGACATCAAGCATGGGGCCCTGTGCAAACGCACAGCTCGCATGCCCACAAGGCCATCCTGGCGAGGAAGTTGAGAGAAAGATAGGACCATGTTATCAAGGGCTTTTCGGTCACACTTTGGAGTTTGGACTGTGTCTTGAAGGAGACTGAGAGACATGAGAGATTTTTAAGCTGGGGTGAGGCAAGATCAGGCTTTCATTTGGCAAAGACCATGTTACCAGCAGCACTGAAGGGCTTGGCAGGAAGGCTGGGTACGAAGCGACTGAAATGGCTTGGTGAGAGAGGACCAATGAGGACAGGTGACAGTGGGACAGAGAGGACAGAGGACAGGAGAGTAGGTGGTGAACAGGACACCGATTGGACAGTGCACGTGGGGTGAGGGCTGGATGTGAACTCTGGGACTCACAGTCTTCAGGCTCAAAGTCTCACTTGCTACGCCGGCCGGGCTGTCCCCCACTGAGATCTCTGCTGCCTCCTTCTTTGCAGGTTGTGGAGTCTTTGGGTTCCCATCACCCCTCCTCGAGCAAAAGGCTGAGGGTGGAGGGAAGGAGGCAGGTGCTGACCCCTTGCCAAGAACCTTCCAGGACCTACCTTACTGTGTTCCCTGCGCGGGGCCGTTTTCCTGACCCGACTCTGGAATCAAGTCAGTCCCCTCCTCTCCTCGGGGCTTAGGAACATGGCCCCAGAGGAAGTCAGTCATCATAGTTTCAATATGCCGCCCTCGATCTGCATTTCCTGACTTGGGTATTTGTGACATTCCATAGGCCATTTTCAGAGGGTTTCATTTTTCATTTCCTGACTGAATCAGGACGTGCCCTTCTTTTGGGGGGTGGTGTTGGGGTATGGGAGCCAGTGTGTGACGAGGCATTCACCAAGAGCACGGAGCAATCCCACAGCGCAGCTGGGAGGGAGAAAATAAAAAAGAACCACCACGAGGGCACCTCCTGTGGCCCTCCTGAAGCAGACAGCAGGGAAGGACGCCAGTGTGTGTTCGGTGCCAGCACTGGGGGTGCCCGGAGTACCTCCTCTTCATAGGATGTCTCTTCCAAGGACATCTCCTTATGAAGGGGAGCACAGTGACACCCCCCTCCCCTTTACACACCAACACAGGAACGCTGTGTGCCTCACCCAAGTCTAGAGACTTGCCCATTGTCACTGGCTGATGGGATGTGGATTAGAACTCCAGTCTTCACATTCCTGGACCCCGCCCCACCCCCATTCCCAGATTCCTTTGCTTATACTTCACAGTGAGACAGTCCTGAGTGAATTCTGACTCTTGTTTCTGAAATGGGGCAATTTTATTTAAACATTGCATGAAATTATGTCTCCATTAACTTATTTCTAAAAAAAAAAGGAGTCTCATCTGAGCCAGAGAGGGAGGGAAAGGAGAGGCATGTTTAATGTATTTGAAGGGAAATAAAAAACACAAGTAACAGAGTGAAGTAGGTACAAGCTATGAACTGGCTGTACCTGGCTACGTTGTTACGAGAAAAATTTTAAAGGCAGCAGCACATGAATACCCTTGTTTGGTGGCAAGCCTGACTTGGGGAGCCTTTGCACTTTCTTGAAACTGGAGAGAGTGGTGGGGGCCAGGCGGGAGGGGAAAGAGAATGAACTTGGACATCCAGGAGACCAGCCTAACTTCAGGGTGGCTTCTTTGCCCAGAGCACTTTCCTATGCTGAGAGCTCGAACAAGCAGGGAACTTATCCGGTCGTATTAGGGGTCAGTGAGGAGGAAGAGGGAGGAAAAACACCAGCCCAAGAGCTAGCTGACAGATGCTCTGAATGAATACCAGTTCAGAAGCCAAGGCTTTTTCAGGTCTGTCTCATGTTTAAACTGGAATATTAATTTTACAAGCAGAAAAAGTTCTCCTGGACATAAAAGTTTTGCTGACAGAAAAAATCCACAACCCGTGGGCTCTGGATGAAAGGGCTGGGCCTCTAGGGGCATCTTCCGGGCTGCAAAAAGGGCTAGGCTGCTCGAAAGGTACTTGAAACAAACAAAACAGTGACTCTAAAACGCACCCATATGTCACGTTCTTACAGAAAAATACCCTCTGTAATTAGTTACAAGCTTTAGAGAATAAAATCCAATTTACCTGTCAAAGAAAAAGGCTGAACGCCCCCCATCCCAGACTGTTGGGGGGTGGGGGATGTGGCTGGCAGGCTCCTTCCCTCCCCACACCCCAACCTTTCTCCTCCCATCTCCTTTATTTGTGAAGACTGGAAAAAAAAATAGAGAAGTTGGAAAAATCCTCTAAAGACACACAGTGTTCCAAGCACAATCAGACCACTAATTACTGTTAAGCTCGAGCCCCTTTTTGTGTTCTGAGGGGGGCGTCAGTATGTAGCAACCACTTGGGCCTTTTCATGAATTCGGGCTAACTCCTGAATAGCAGATTTTTTTTTTTTCTCTTCTTTTCAACATTTGCCGCCTGCCTTTCTTTTCCTTCATCTTTATCTTCACCTTCTCCTTTTTTTTTTCTTTCTTTCTTTTTTTTTTTTTTTTGCATGTGCTTTTTTTCTTTCTCTCTCCTTTTATTTCCCCCCTTTTTTCTTCTCTGATAGCATTTTTCTTCTGGTGTAGTGTTTTAAGTCTCTAAATGAAACTTGACTGCCCCCACGGCCGGCTGGAGAAGCACAAAGGCCTCCCATTCCACTGGCTACAGTAACGCCATTGTGTGTCCTAACAATGCACTAATTGGTGGTGACAATTGTGGAGTTGGGAGGAAGAGGGAGGCCTGCTCTTTTCCAATCAACGGGCCACGGAAATAAAAGGAGAGGAGGAGGAGGAGGATGGGAGGCCCAGGTTCCTGATGGAGAGAGGGGGATAGATCCACAGAGGGGGCGCAGTAGTGGGGTGTGTGCTGGGCTTTCTAAATTAATAAAAACAAAGGAAAAATCATTATTTTGGGGAAAAAAATATGAACTCTGCTGCAGAGAACTTCAGGGTCCTGGAGGGGGAGATGGGAGGGAGCTAAGGCGAGGTGTGGGTGAGCGCCCCTCCAGGACCCAACATTCCGTGTTTCTGCAAACGATGGGAAAGTCAGAGAGGCCGGCAGCAGAGGCTCTGAAGGAAACTCCCATCAGGATGGCTGAAAGGCAGGTGCTGAGTTGGTCCATGATGAATCCCCGTTTCAACCACATTTCTCTATGAGGAGGGAGGAAGCCAGAAAGAGAGGCTTAGCCACTTGTGTGGTGTATTGGCCCTTCAGAAGGTCCAGGAGCCACAGAAGGTGATTCTGACCTTTACAATGGTCTTAAAGCGAACCTGGGCAGGATGGTGAACATGAACAACATGGTAGCCAGATAATGCTGCCAGGGCTTTTAGGGCCACTGGGGAATCCCCAAGACCCTCCAGAATGTCACCTGGAAATGCAGGGACCTCAGAGCCACCTGGATCCAGCCTATACCCCTCTTTACAGGGAATGACCCACCTTCCCAGATCAATTTCAAATATGCCTGCTCCCCAGAAGCTTTTCCTGGCCAGGTGGGAGTGACCCACACCCTCCTCAGGCTCTCCCTCTGCGCCCTGAAAATAACAAGACCTGATGGCTACTCCTTTCCTTCTGCGGGCCAGGCCTGGTACTAAGGGCCTTGTACACATTATTTCACTGAAACCTCACAACAGCCCCATAACCTGATCAGTATTATTATCTCCACAGAGAGGGCGAATGGGGAAATTGAGGTCTCTTAACTTCTCTAAAAGATTAGCTTGCCTGAGATCACCCAGCATAAGGGTGGGGGTGGGGTAGGGGTATAGGGTGGGGAGCCAGGAATCTAACAGGGCTGGTTAACGTGGCCCTATTTGCTTCCCCGCTCTCTTCTGCCTGTTCTTTCTGCATTCCTGGGGGGGGCGGGAGCTGTGCTTTGGTCATCTTTGCATCTCTAGCAGCTTACAGAGTGTTTAGTATACCGGAGGCCTCCAAAACCCGTGTGCAGACTGAAGGGGGAGGCAGGGAGGGCTGCATTATTGGCAGTCGTCTTCTAGGTCCTTGTGGGCCCCAGACTGCAGCCAGCATCCGAATCTCCTGGGGTGGGGAGGGAGGAGGAGTTTTTAAAACAGATCCCTGGTCCGTCCCCACCAGGTTCAGGTGGTACCCGAGAATGTGCCTTTCTAACACATGACCAGCTGATGCTGCTGGTCCAGGGACCACAGCTGAGAAGGGCTGCACTAGCATAACGTTCACATGGCAGCAGGGAGCGCCACCCCTTCCATTGTCTCTGTCTTTTTGTGGCCTGAGATCAGAAGTTTTATTTGGGAGAAATTAAAGTTGAAAAGTTCTGACCATAATGATAGATCATTGTTAGGCTCCCGGCTGCATTAAATAACAATCTTAGTCAAACGGTCATCTGATTTAAAAAAACCCAAAATACACAGATGATCAGCAGTATGCCCAACTAACCACACTGCAAACAATGACATTTTCTAGATAACACCTGGTCAGTCTTTTATTTGGGAGAGCTCACGGAGAGCTCTTCTCTCTCGCAGATTTTTGCGCCTTTTAATTTTAATTCATGACTATCTTAGAGTTTAAGGTGAAATAACCCAAAGAAAGAACTGAATGAAGAGCACTTGAATTCTAAAGTCTTTTTGGTGAGGGCATCTCGAGGGCATAGGTGAGGAACATCTCAGGGTGTAGGCTCAGGAACCTGGTGCCAGGGAACTGACTTTGCACCCTGAGGGCAACTGCTGTCTCTGAAAATAAAGGCTTCTCTCTACTCAGGTCTCTAAGAACTGAATGTGTTTCTCTGAGGAAGTCATTTTAGTCAGGCAGGTGTTCACCCTTGGATAGGTCACTATTATCAGGCTAGGGATGCAGCCGGCTCCTGAAGAAGAAAGTACCTCTTCACAGTTAAACTTTCCTCTTAGCCTTGGTACAGCTTTCTGAATACGGAGGCCAGAAACGTGCACCCCGGCGGGGCTCACACTTGGATGTTCACACTGCAGTGTCTGTTGGGCGCATAGGTCGGGATGAGATTGCAAATGTATAGCAACGGGGGAGAAATTGTCGTGAGAAAGTGCATGGGAAAGTTATCGTGTCAGAAGCCAACTCTCAAAGAGAGAAGCCATTTGTTGCACAGTTGATAGAATTTAAGCAATAAAACCAGGTCTTTGGAGGAACAGAGTTCAGGGTAGTTTTGAGGGAGCAGGAACTAATGGACAATGCTGCCTAGACATTGCACTCCAACGTGTGTGCTCCCCTCAAGATCCAAATTTCTGCTGGCCTAGCTTGGGCTGTGGGTCCCAGGAGGAAGAAGACTTTGATTGACAGCCCCCAGGAATACCTGGAATGAGGGGTACTATCCTCTGAAGGAAAAGGGAGACATCTGTACCGTAAGCGGGGAAGAGAAGCTGGGGAGGCACCATATAGCCCTTTACAATTTACCAAGCCTCATATTCTTATTTTTATTTTACAAAAGCCTCACTATTTGAACAAACAAACAAAAAGGATATTTTTAAGACAATCAGGTAAATGTGATTTGGAACTGAGCATCAGATGATAACAAGGAATTCTTGTTAACTTTGTTAGGTAGGTAATGGCATTATGACTACGTAGAAAAAAATAAGATCTTTTTTAGATGCGTGCTAAAGCATGGGGGCATAAAATGTTATTATGTCTGGGATTTACTTTGTGATTTTTTTTTAAAATTGGAAAAAAAAAAATGAGTAACAAGAGTAGGTGGAACCAACCAGGAAAAAATCTAATAATCCTCATTAGAAACACCCTGTGGTGGGCCATATGAGCTGCCCGGGTGCCGGGGGGACTGGTTCGGAGGCAATCTGGGCAGGGCTGACTCTCCGTCGGACCACATGTTGACACATGTTCACTACAGGCACTGGCACTTGGCAAGGCCTATGAGCCGGTGCCTGCCCTCTGCCTTGCGCCTCTTACCTGGTGTGGAATTGAGTGTGCATGAGTGGGATTTACCTCCTGAGACGTCTGTTGTCAGGCATCTCCTCTGGGCACTGGGACTACTGATGGCTGCTTCTTAGGCACAGTGAGAAAGCCATTTGGGGAGATTGACCCAGTTTAGAATTCAAATTTACTTCTCTGCCTGTGCAATTGGAATTTATTTCCTCTGCAAAAGGCTTGAATTGCAGAGCAAAATACCTCCGGCTGGGCTTGGGCATGTGTGCGGCGATCCTAATGGAGAAGGCTTCTGGTTTATTTTCATAACAGCGTGCACCTTGTGGTGTCCTCAGAACCTGACATTATTAAGAGCATGTCATCACAATACAGCATGGAAGCTAAGGCAATTTGGATGTCCTCGGGCCCAAAATTAATATGTGCTTTGTATAGTCTTGTAATTTGGATGGCAATTTTCCATAACACAGTGAGAGATGTTCCTTTCTATGTTTGAGATAATTTAGCCCAATATTCATTTGAAAAAATTACTGTGCTAATAGCAGCTCTTCAGCTTCAGAACAACAGACCATCCTGGGAGAACATGGAAGTCGCTGAAAGTGATTCTCATATCAGTCTGTCTGGGAGTGTCTGGACAAAAGCTGGAGGAATTTTCCCCAGACCAACAGCTGCCTGAGGTTGTATGGCAGGATCCAAAATATCATATGAACTCTAGCTAATTTGATTAAAACCAATAGCTCTTAGTGGAGGAATATGAAATAAAGGTGGAGAAGTAGTGAATTTCCCTATTGTCCAGGTAAATTGCAAGTCAGTTCACATAAATCGAAATTTCTGTATGCTCAGCTATGGGAACAATTTGTTCTTCCTGCTAGACTTCCCTGCCCAGGGTATGAACAAATGGATACAAATAGGAGAGAAGTAACTATATCTTGGGTGTGTTTTGCCTCCAGCTTCCTGGGTACTATGTACCAGGGGCCTTTGTTCTAGTGGGGGAGGAATCTTTTACCCCGATCAGCACCCAATACAATAATAAAAATAAATTTAAAACATTTTTTTTCCTAATCAGCAATGTAGTTTCTAATGATGCTGCTTTAGAACACCTTGTAGGTAGACCCAAGTTCATTTCTTGTTGCTTTCCTGTCCTTACGACTACTAGCTTCTTAGGGTGATTTTGAATAAATTCTTCACTGCTGTGGGTGTTCCCATATGTGGTAAGCATTGTGGGCATGGAGGAGATCGCATCCTTTCTAAGACTCTGAACCCTCTGAAAAAGTGTTCCATCGATGAGAACACATGTCATCATTACGGTTACTGACTTTTTAAAGGGAGCTGAGGGTGAGAACTGCCCTATATTCCTATTCACCTGTAACTGGCAGGTGAGGTTGAAAATCATCAGTTCAATAGGTGCCTGGGTTTGGAATGACTGGTTCATTTTAAAGTCTAGTTCTTTTACTGAACCAAGGCAAATCTGGACACAGCTCAAAATTTCCTGAATTTCACAGGCCTTTCTGGGCAAGAAGCACCTAGTGATTTTCCATTTTAAATACCACTCTCCAGAGTGATGAGGTTCATGTTCATTGATTGGGCCTGAACTAGGAGCGGACTCTCATATGCATGCATTTGAGGACGATTGCAGCATAACCAGGAGGAATTAAAAAAAAAAAAAAAGAAAGAGAGAGTACAAGGCTTCCTTTGTAGGCCAGCTTAGTCACCTGTGGCCAGGAGCTGGCCACTTCCATTCACCAGGCTGTCTGGCAGTGGTATATGTTGGATAAATAGACACTAACCACACCCTAGAAGAAAATAAAGGGTAAGGTTTTATGGAAACGATTGCAGTCCATGAACAGCAAGTTCCAAAGTACTGTTCTGAGTCTGCTGGGAAGAAGGGAGGCAACAGCTGTTAGCTGGAGGGCAACCAGAGCCATTCAGTCCCTCCACATCCTTTGACATCCTTCCCACTGTGGGCCACCAGTTTGCCAAGCAAATGTTTATTTCAGGGCAACTTGCTTCATTTAATCTAGTGGTTCTTAACTTTCAGAACGCATGGGAATCACCCAGAGAGCTTTTAAGAAATACAAATACTCAGGCCCCATTCAGAGAGATTCTGATTCAATTGTCTGTGATGGGGTCCTGACATTTTGCTTTTGTTTTTGTGTTTCTAATGTGGGAACCACTGATTCGAGCCACCATCTTGAGCCACCATCAAAGGATAGGTGGCGGATTGGGGAACAATTAAGGGAGATTCAAATCACCATCTCCTGAGGGTGTGGAGAGATGAGCGTGAGGGTGTCTCTTTCTTGCCTTCTGAAAGCATCTTTGCATATCTTCTCTTTGATAATGTCAAAACTTCCTGGAGTTATCCAGCCACTCCAATTTACTACAACTGGGGCGAGTCTGTCCTGTGATTTGGATGAATCCGGGCTCTGACTACATTGTGTGTCTAGTTTGGTTCAGTGAAACATTAACTCATTGCTTTTTACCGTGGATTGTGGCAGGTTTCTTGTGAGGATGAAGTCCAGTTGTTCTTGGGCAGCTTGGGCGTGAGCCCCAGTTGGTTTCCGGAAGGTGGGGGAGGGGAGGCTGGGCATGAACTTGTTTAGGTGTGTCTTGGGGAGCGAGGCTCAGGGTTCACCTTCACCTTTGGTAAATGTTTAACCAGAAGCACCTTTTCTAGTATTTTCAATGCCTTTCTTTGAGAAAGTGAGTTCAAATGGTGCTTTTGAAAGGTTCCACATGGACATTCGTTGCACCCCATGACCTTCGTGATGGAAGGGTGAGGGCCAGCCCAGGCAAGGAAGTACGGATATTTCCAATCATTTCTCAACTCCCTGACGGCTATTTCTCATTTAAACACCTAATTTTGACTTTTCACTCTTTGCTCCCAAAATAAGATCTGTAGGAATGACCAGCACCCTTGCTTAGTGGCCTCCTGCCTGGCATTTGTCCATCTAATTTGGAAAGCACAGAGGCAAGATGAAACCAGGGCAAGAAGGCTTGGTAGGAGGACATTCTGTGCATCGGCTTTGGCAGGTTTCTCTCAGAACTAAAAGAAATCATGCCCTGATTTGGCAAATAAAGCCCATAACACTACATCTGCGTTAATAGAACGTTATGCTATATTTTTCATAAACTATAGGTAGGGCCGAGAATATTGTAGGTTGACGAATTTAGAAAAACACAAAATCTATCTGTAAAACTAACGTTAAAAGGTATTTTAAAGTCCTAGTAGCTCACATGCAATAAAGCTCAAAATTTGAATGAACATCCACGGCTGTTCTTGCGGGGGCTTTTACCGCTCCTGCAAAAACAGTGTTTTACTGAAGTTATGAGAAGGGAAGGTACTTTCTGCATTGTTTATTGAGGGAGAGATAACTTTACACATTAGGAACTGGTGCACTTAAATTACAGGACAGATGACCATAAAAACTAGGGGTCTTGTCAACAATACAACTTCATTTTATATTATTACAGTTACTGATATTTAAACAATGATGTAAACAAAAATAGCACTAAGTTATGCCAAACAGAAACATCGCATAGATAAGTTAGCACGTTAGCTATTCCTAATAGCTCAACACAGAGTGATAGAATAGCCCAAACTCCAAATTTTAGTTCTTTTGTGCATGAGCAGAAATAAGGGAAAAGGACACTGATCTGACCCCAGAACGAAGAACAGTCGTGCAGAGAGGTATTCTGCGTCGTGACGTTCAATACTTTTCATTTGCGACCTAAGCATTTTCCCTCTTTTTACTGTTCCTTGAAGACAGATTTCTTTTTTTTTCTTAAATTTTCTATAGTCGGCTCCTGGCCATTCACAATAAAATTCGAATAGGTGGCCAATATCAGAGCCTAGGCCTCCAGCAGTGGAAGTCTAATTTAATAGCTCAGTGGACTACCTACACCACACACAAACATTTTTATTATAATTTATCCAAGAGGTTTCCCACTTCCCACTTGGAAAACAGGTGACAAAATAAAAAGAAAATCTCTATACAGTAAAGGAAAAAGGAATTCTTAAGTTTGTGTAATTTCTTCACCTGAAAGAGGCTAAGTTTACTGACTTTACAGATTCAAAGCTGGATAACTGGTTTAATTTCTCTACCCATTAGCCTTGATGACATCATGACATTCCCCTGAGTTTGGTTAATGAAAGTAAGCAAGCAAGCAAACAAAAAGAGTGATTTAAAAAAACAGCATAAAACAAAGTTAAAACAGTTTGTGGTTTGTATCTCTTGTATTTCCTGGTAAAAGTGTCAATGGAGCTAAGAAGCCAATGTTTCTACCATTCTACTCTAACGATGTGTTTCCCACAGGAATCCTTTTACTCATGAGGTTAAGGCACCAGGTTAAACGAAGGTGAAAGGTCTGACATGCGTATGGCATATGCAGGCTCCGCATGATCTGTATAAAGAGTAGCCAGCAGGGAAGAAGCCAAGTGATCCATGTTTAGGTGAAGGGTCCTGCAGGCTTCGAGTGGGTCAGATGGACTAGACTAGAAGCACTAGGCAGTACTATAAGGCACTCCTACGAGGAGAAGAAACAAATGGGGTGGTGCACATGGAGAAGGAGCCACAGGCCCCAGGTGTCCACCAGCCGGGTTACTAGCCATGAGGCCTGGATCTGGGCCAGGGCTCAGGACTAGGGGCCAGGAAGGTCCAGGGATGGGGAGGGAGGCTGGTCTGCAGCTGTACAGCCAGTAGGAGAGAAGCTTCACTGTGCCAAGAGTTGCTATAGGCGCCTGAATCTTCCACCTGAGAAGACTGGCCTCACTCCAGACCTTTCTAACAAGATGGCTTCTCTTTCCACACAGAGGAACTAAAGCAGAACAGCAGCTGTCTCTTCAATCAGGTTAGCGGGAGCTTAATAATGCCTTCCATCACCCCAGAGGCCACTTTATGAGGAAAGTGCCACATAACGTGATCAGTTGGAACCCATTTTAAATAAAACCCCTGACAACTACAGGTGTGCTTAGGATGGTATTCTACACATTTGACTTTTACCTAGAGTTTAACAATGACCTGGATGTTACCTGCTAAGGTAAAATCTCACTAAAACACACTAAACTCCACTAAAATCCTCTAAAGAAAAACTATCAAGTTAGAGATTTTTGAATACAATGGAATTAGAATTATCTACCAATAAGAAGGCTGCTAGATACTGGGACTTAACTGTCAAAACACTATCCCACGTGATAAAAATCAACATTTGTCCTTTTAGATTAACTGAGCAGGGCTTATTCACCCATCTCGGGGTTCCACCTAGAGCAGTCAGTTCTGCTAGACTCAGGGTGAGAAGAATGGTACAAGGCACACAACACACGAAGCTCCCAATGCCCGCTGTCAACAAGTACCAAGGAAAGACAAGCAGAGTACCTCCGACTCCGTTCCTGTCAGGGAGGGAGGTGTTCGTTTCTTTCAGTCTTGCCCCACACTCTCTACTTTTCCACATTATCTTAGAGTAAGAAAAATATTGAGACAGGAGACTCACGAAATAAAGAGGAAAATGGCATGCATCTCCCTTTACCGGGAGAAGTAAAAATACGAAATAAATTAATCTTTGTGTCGACTCCAGGCAAACAGTATTAGAATCAGGAGGTGAAGATTTACTTCATAATCCAGTTATTTCAATAAAGTGTGACAGCTCGGTGGAGATGAATAATTCTGTCCCAAACATAGGAACGGCAGCATCGGCTTTACCCTAAATCAGGAGCAGAATGCATCTCGGCTTCCTCAGATGATGCTCTCTTTGCAGAAAGTGTTCAGTGTGGCTTCACACTGTCCCCCCCCCAACCCCCCACAGTAATTTGCATATGGCCTTTTCTAGGCAATGGGCAAAGAACAAACCCATAGTGTTGGAACCCAAGCCTTTTCGAAGAGGTGCGGGGAGAAATCATCCAGTGCCAGAAGTCAGTGTGTACACACACAGAGGCAAAATGGAGGCCAGACCCCATCCTAGGGAACACCCTCCATCTTAGCAAAGGCGACCTGTGACAGGTACAGTGATACGAACACCTTGGTTCTCACTGTAGCCGGAAGGAAATCATAGCACTGTCTCTTTGCAGGAGTCTGAAGGATACCGCTCAAGAGGTTGGAAGCCACAAATCCCAAGTGCTAGCAATATTCCATTTTTGGTGGAGGCCTCGTCTAGAACAATCAAAGAGAGATTACCCTCTCAGCTAATCAAATATTAAAGCTCCTAAAAAGATTAGCCTTTAGCACTACAGACACAAAAATCGTTATGCTACAGTCCCCTGAAAAGGCAGTGAAGCAAAGGTGGAAGATGAGCATGTACAGGGTTTTCATATAAAGAGGCTTTCAAATTTGGGAAAAAGCAGCCCTGGAAAGAACACGACTCGCATTCCAGTTGACTGCGTTTTAAGTGTTCTGTGGCCTTCCTACAGTGGTACAAACTGAGATCTATTTTAGGAACTGGCTTCCTTACTGCAGGGTTAGGTGCCAACATTTCGCCAGGGCTGGGCTGTCTCACGCACGGGTTTCTGGCACTGCGAGGAGGGAGTTCCTCAAGCCATATACCAGGGAATGGGCCTTTCGAGTGAAAAGAGGTCCCCTGAGCTGGCTGCCAGCTCTAGGAGATTAATTGGACATTTTCTCATGTGCTTTATATATAAGATACTTAATATGGGATGAAAAACAGAACATGAGGGAAAGCAGGTATTAGCTGGGACTTACGGTGGTGGTAATCCACAGATTTGCTTTTGTCTCAACAGTTTCTAAGCAGTGGAACAATTACCTAACTGTGCACCAAATAATTTGTTAGGGTTGAAAACAGTAAGGGCGTTCATGTGCTCTAAGGCATTCTGGGCTGAAAACAGCAATTTCGAATGTTCATGGCAGACCCAGCTCCGAAGCCAGCTCTGCTCTGTCCTATCAGATTTTGGTGGTGGTGGCAGAGAGTGTCATGTAGGTTTGCAGCCGGCACCAACCAGGCTGTCAGGGATGCACAGAAAGGAGAGAAAACAGAAGCCGCTGGGATACAGTTTCGGTTCTGGGTAGCTGATGATGATAGCACATCTATTTTTTTTCCATTTGAAAATAAGCAAAAAACGATGTGAGTAGAAAGTTCTCCTTAGAAGTTCACAGGGACTGCCAATGTGTAGCAGGGCCCTCTACATGGACACTGGTGACAACAAAGGCCTTTAGAACAGGGATCAGAATTTTACCCTGACTCTCGGCAGGTCTGACCCTGGGTGCCCGTGCAGTGAGACAGGAAATTTTGTACACAGCAGACATGCTAGGAGGGGAGGACATGGCCTTGCACTCAGGTCTCCAAATGCAGTGTGCCGGGGATGGCCTCACTGACAGTTGGAATAACACGTACATTAATTATAGCGAAGGCAGAAGCAAGCTGCAGTGACAGGGAGTGGGAGGTGAGGGAAAAGGCACTTTGCCATTGGAGCACATCTGTTTTATAATAAGCAGGTCTATAATTCTCTTGTGAAAGATCTTGTTCTGCTATCCTCGAGGCTGAAAAATATAAATACTGTATTTCACTAAGGGGAGGAGGAAAGAGGAGATGATCGAATTTGTTTGCCTGTTTGCCAAGTGCTTGTTTGAGATTTTCCACTCTTTTTCTTTTGTGTACAACATTCTCTATAACTGAGCAGGGAGGGGTGTGTGTGTGTGGGGGGGCGGGTAGCTTGTCAATCTGTTTTTCCAAGAGTAAAGGCACCGTAAAGCGTCTTGTGAATGGGGTCTTGGCCTCTTAAGTAGTTTTCATGCCTTGGTTACAGCTACTGTATAATCAGAACATGAATGCATGCTCGGTGCTGAACCAGTAAATGGAAATGTGTGGTCTGGGGCCAAAGGAACTGGCAGGGGTTGAGAGGTGAAACGCTTATACCTAACAGTCTGCAAAAAAAGTCAGTCTAAAATGTCACGTCTCTAAACGGACAGAAGGATCACGAATGGTGTCTGGAGGGAGCAAGGCATCGGGGAAAAGAGCAGCAGGGCTGAATGTACCACGGAGTCTGTGGGCCACGGATTCTCCAGATCCAAATAGCAGCGAAAGTACTAAACCACGAAGGCTTTGGAGACATCTGCTCAGTGGAAACACACTGAATCTTCTCGTACAGTCTGCTGAGTATTGTTTCAATATAAACTAACTTTTCTGTTCTAGAAAGAGTTAAGGTGGAAGGAATGGGAGCCATGACTTTTGGTGCCACCTTACCTGCTATTTCCATCATAGCGATCTCTTAAAAGGGCACTGCAGTGGGAACATACTACCCTGCCATATGGCTAAGCAATTTGTTTTATTTCTTATTCCTATGATATTATTTTAGCACTTTTTGTTTTACTTTAAGGTGGCAATTATATATGTGTCTATATGTTTATTTAAATAATATTAGATTTAATTCATTAATTGTATGTGTAAGTTTGTTACTTTCCTAATAGCCTAACGTTGGTATTTTGATTTTTTTAAATGATTAAAAAACATGAAAGTAGAAGTGGTTAAATTGACAAAAGTCAAAATGAAAGTACAAGGAAGAACAATGAGAAATAAAGTATTTAAAGTGAATAGGCAGGAGTTGCCTACACGAGATTCTGTGAAAAGAAATGAAGACCATCTCTTGGAATGTATGCACGGCATATCTACCAGTCTGCAAACCAATGTATTTAAAACAATCCTAGGAAATTTCCTCAGGCCAGCACCATTAAAAAAATCACAAATATTACCCATGAAAACCCTGGCAAACTGCTCGTAAGAGAGCCACGTTTACAACCTGGCAAATATGGTGGGGTGTTGCATCATTAGGCGGAATTGGGAGTTGTACCAGCAGACAGAGTGAAAACATGCAGAAGTTGGTGGCAGAGGTCCTTCTTAAGAAAAAAACTTTTCTGAGATTAACTTCAGAATCGGAATTAGCTCTCCCGGTAAATCAGGGTGCCTGCTTTCTGTCAGAGGCAGCTTGCTCTCCTGATTTCCAAGCCATTTGGCTCAGTTTAGGGGATCCCACCTTTGCAGAAGAAATTGAGGTGAGAGAGCCAGGGACACCGGGTCCTAGAAGGATCCAAAAGTCATTCCTGTATTTTGAAGATTTTCTTATGAAACAGACGGTGATGGGTGCTTGCCTCAGTTACCTCATCCTCTGTGAAGGCTAAAAATAAATAACACAAAAATAACCCAAAGTATTGTTGTTCTGTTGGAAGTGCTTCCTCCTGTGTCCTGTGTAATAAAGTGGCTCCTGAGAGCCAAAAAAAAAAAAAAGGAAAAAGTCTGAACCGTAAAGTAATTATGTGTAAACCACGTTTTGCTTGGGAGCAAGCAGCTGAAATTCATGGCTAAGTGTAATTCAGCTACTGGTAGTTTTTTGAGCCACAGAGGCTCCATGGACCTTTGAGACATTGACTTACAGAGAACGTACGTACAGGTAGGTGTGTGTACATGTATATAAATATATATCTATATCTAGCTGAAGATGAGACATACTCTTCTTCCAAAGGAGTCTAACTGGCTAGTTAGGAAGCCACTGGGGCTGATGGATCATTGAGAGGTCAATCCTGGGCCTTGGGCCCCGGCTGAGTCAGGTGTTCTGGTAGGAAAGCTCAAACATGTTGCAAGCCTCCTCCAGGCTCTCGTCCACGTTCAGCCTCCGCCAGAAAGACTTCTGCTTCTTTTGCAGCTCTCGGCGGACACACCTCGGGCAGGGGACAGACTTTTCTTTGCACTCAGAATGGAAAACGGCTCCACAACTTTCACACCTGTAAAAGCCAGGGATATGATGAGCAAGGTTGAAATGAGCAAGACCAAACGTCTGAAGTCCAGCGGCCTCTGTATAGCTCTGGACGCGACATTTTATTTCGGCGGCCCTGCCGCTGGGAAGAGAAATGACTCATAGAAATGAGCTCTTCGCTTTTCCAATTGTTCAAGGGTGAATTTCAGTTGAAAAATTTCCCTTTTTTTTTCCTGATTAGAACTAGCTGGAGAAGAGGCTTTTGGCTTACCGGTGGAATGGAGCCAGCAGTCAACTAGCAACTCTGTGATCTTGGTGACTACGGACAGAGCTCTAGAAGCTCTGTGTTAGTTTCCTCTCCATGGAGAAAGAAGGGCATTAGTAACTGGAGGGTGAAGTGACAGCAAGTGAGAGTGAAGGGTCTCCCCAACTGAAAATGCTCGGAATACCAGCGGCAACCCAGCGTTACGGCTATGAAAACTCAGCTTTCCACCTCAGTTAACATGAGCTAAGTGGTTCCATTAACTCCCTGCCTTTATCTGACAGTATGGAAAGGTAAATGACACATTTTCATTTGCTGATGCTCTCCTGTGGCCTATTGTTCTTCTGAGTTTTTAAAAAATTAGAACCCCTCTCCCACTCTTTAAAGTTTACCTTTATAAAATAAGTGGGAACAGTAAGGCATAAAAGAATGAGGAAGATTTTATATATATATTAAACAACACACAGATATCATAATTTATAAGAGGAGACATTCCAGGTGGATGACTCGTTTGTAGTTTGGCTTGGTGGAAGCCTGTACAGGAGTCTAAACAGCCTGTTTTTACTGCAGAGTCTTTAATAATGAGTAACTGACAAGCACGACTGTAGCTGCTTCAGTGGGTGGCTTGCCAATGTGGATTACTTTCTCATCCTTCCACATACGAGCGACAAGCAACTATTACCTCGTCCCTGGAGTCCAAGGAATTGGGCCCAGGTGATTTTGTTCAACCAGCAACGTTCAGGGAAGGGCCAGCACCAGACCTAGTACAAAGGGTACTTTTTTGTAGCTATGGCTACAAGGGATCCAGTCCTCGGGGCGCAGCTTTACGTTTCTTTTGCTTTTCTTTTTCCTATAGTATCCTGAGTTTTGCTTCTGGGTCTAGGATGGTCTTTGGAGCATCATTCCCTAGCCTGCCACTGACTTATCCCCGGTACTATTCAGGATTCAGAAGGTTTGGTGAAAGGAGGACCTTCCCACCCACCTAGTACCCAGGAAGGAAAGCAGTGACTTGGAGGGAGAGAAGCTGGGAAGGTGCATGACTGAATCTTTCAGCTGAGAGATGGAGACAGATGCTTCACCACACCCAGCAGTCTCTACCCCCAGCTCAGCTCTCTGGGCGGAGTAAAACGTGATGCTTAGGAGGGCAAGCAAAGAGTGAGATGGCTGACTTCAAATCCCACCTTTCAACCAGTTTCTGACTAATATGGCTGTTATGAACTGACCTGTGTCCCCCACTTCCCCAATTCCCATGTCGAAGCCCTAACATTATATTTGCAGATAGGATCTTTAGGAAGTAATTAAGGTTAAAGGAAGTCATAAAGGTGGGCCCTGATCTGATAGGATTAGTGTCCTTATAGAAGGGACAACTGAGAGTTCAGAGGAAAGGACTACAGCAAGGTGGCCATCTGTAAGCCGGGAAGAGAGCTCTCACCAGAAACCAAGCCCTGCTGGACCTGGATCTGGGACTTCCAGACTCCAGAACCATGAGAAGTAAATACCTGTTGTTGAGCCGCCCAGTCTGTGGTATTTTGCATGACGGCCTGTGCTGACTAAGGCAATGACCTTGCACAAGTTACTTCACCTCTCCGAGCTTCAGTTTCCATGACCATGTACCTCACAGAGGTCTTGTGAGGCTCAAATGAGATAGCAAATAAAGTATTTAGCACAGTTTCTGGCACATAGTAAGTTTTTAATAATACGGCTAAGACCACTCCTTCCCATGCAAGCAGCTGCCTGCTGCCTTTCTGTGAGTCTTCGTTTCAACCTGACTTCACCTATGACACCACAGTGACCTGAGGACTTCTCGACCAACCTCCTGATTTCATAGATAAGAAAACTGAGATTCCAAGAGGGCTGGTGATTATTTCCTGAGGACAGTGAGCTGAAGACAGAGTTGACTAGAACCCAGGACTTCTGGCAGCCCGGCCAAGGCTCTTGCCAAGACTTGGGCATCTGAGAGGGGGCAGTGCGCCCACCGGGCAGGGAAGTGCGGGGCATTGAGTCAGGGTACTTATGTTCGAATCAGAAATCTTTCTTTGAGTGATCTTGGGCAAGGTATTTCCTTTCTTGGTGCTCTGGTTTCCCCATTTGTAAAAGACTGTTCACAGTGACCTCCTTGCTACTGGAGTCTGGGAGAATAAAGCGGCTAATGTATGAGGCAGGGCTGTTCAAATGGCAATGCTCTTAGGAGCAGCTGAGTATGACACCACCTCTCATGGCGACTCTAGCACCTATCTTCTTGACACTGCGCTCTACTGGCCAGGGCACTTGACGTGCTGGGTCATCTCTAGCATCTCTGCCTCCAGCCCCTCTCGCCTTCCACTGGGGATGAAGGTCAGGCAGGCAGAGCTTTGCCTAGTGCCTGCCTCTCTTGTCTGGGCCGGCTCCTCCCCAGTGACAGTGGCTTTGTCCCCACTAGGTCATACCTCTGTAACCTCCTATCACTGAAGTGACACTAATGGTAGCTTTATCAAATAAATTTCCTCCTTCCTGCCCCCTTTGCCCTGCTGAGTTAGCCAGTGATTTATACACCTAGGGATGTTGCCTTAGGGCAGTGATTGATAAGGAGAAAACTGCTGGGTTCCTTCAGTGCCACTCCCTTATCTCTGCTGATACCAGCCCCCCACCCCCACCCTGTGGTAGAGGCTGAGTCTTATCAAATATTTCTGGTGCAACAAATACCCACGGGGTGATGGAGGGACCAAGTACACCTGCTCTTTCTAGCCAAAGGTCAGTAACTGAAAAAAAAAAAGTCTGAGATAAAAAATTAATGATTTCAAAATAGAACCGAGTCCTATTTTCTAACAATTTGTAACCCAGCAGGCATCTTTTGAACTATATAATGGCTGGACTGATCAATGACCTTCCTAAATTCAGAGACGCTATTGTTAATTTTCTCCCTGATTTTCTTCTTGAAAAGAAAAGAATAAGGGCAGGAAAACGAAGGAGGAAGAGAAACTGTTCTCTTACATAAATTTTACAGAGCTCTGTAATAAAAATGTAATTTACAGGAAAAATAAAGTATTTCATTAAAAAATGCAATATAGAGAATAAGGTTTATTAAAAAGGACCTTTTACTTAAAAAGTCACTGGCTCCTTAGGATTTACTGAATGTCCTGACTGTTTTTAAAATATGATTTGACAAACATAACTTTTTAGGAACATGTCTTTTATATAAGGCAAATCTACTAGTGTAATCATCTGTGCAGAAAATTGCAACAGATAATGAAAGAGAAATGGCTTTCGGTGTTCCTGAGTGATGAATCAAAGAAAAGCCAGCACTTCGTTTCTGAGTCATCCAGTCCCAGCCATTAGCAGTCTCCTTGCTCTTGGTCGTTGCTGCACAGCACGGAGAATAAAGACCTGTGTCCTCTCTCTCCAGTGTCACAGAGAATGTGACTGCAGGGGGACATATTGGCTGTGGTCCCAGTGGTTCTCAACTGGGAAGACCCTTCTCCTGGAGGCGGGGGGGACATCTGGACATTTGGCGGTGCCGGGAGACATTGCTGGTTGTCACAAACGGGTTGGGGAGGGGATGGAGGAGAGGTGTTACTAGCCTCCAGTGGGTGGAGGCCAGAACCACTGATCTAATCTACCTGGAGAAGGCATCACAGGGTACCCAGGGTAAACAGTGCTGCCTCAGGCTTATATGCATGCTAACCAATAAGGGCCAGCATAATATACTTATTTATTTATATTACTTTCACAAATATATATTTTAATACATCATTTGATCAAAATAGCTGAAACTCACTAGCATTAACTATCGTGGTTTCTAAAAATAATTTAGAACATCATTTAAGAGTCAATACCTATGACATAATTCTGTGCATTGCTAAGTAACTCTTCACTTTCTATCGACCCACTCTGATTTTTCAACCTTCCCCAAGAGCCATCTTGAAGACTGGCCCTCAGTCGCATTTATTTACTCTTTGGCCCAGAACCTCTGGGCTGTTTCTTTGTGGCATCTTTCGCTTCTTCGTGCCCTGTCTAGGCCACCTAGCAAATCAAAACCAAACACTTTTGTATTTGCTTCCTAAAATAAATCGCTTTTATGTAACTGAAGCAGTTAAGCTTCAGCAACTACTGCATTGAAAACAAGATCAGAAAATATCGAGGCCACTTACTGCAGAGAAGAGAGCTGGGCTAGAGTGAGGAACTCCAGATTCTTGGCCCAGGTTGACCCTAGTGTCACTGGGATCTTGGGTAAGTTACTTCATCTCTGGCCCTCATTCTCCACATAAGTAAAAGAGAAGGTTGGATTAGATGGCATCTAAGGTTCCTTCCAACTTGTGGATTTTGTGCAGGAGGGAAAAAGGCTGCTCTGGGTTTTACCCTCCTTTTTCCAAATTTCCTTGCTAGCGCCTCTTGGGAAAGCCTCAAACTGACAAGCTGGGATTGGATGAGATGAGCCTTAATGCGAAAAGCATCACTTTAAATTTTATTTACTTGCGTTGATTAATCAAAAGCTAGGAAACAATTTATATGATTAGTACGTGTAGGTCTGAGAATCAGGAATTTGGCCAAAAGGAGCTGACTCTGCCCCTACCTCATAAAATCAACTGGATATTAAGGATTGCTCTCTAAGCCCCCTACTACCCTCATCAGCACCCCCTCTCTTCAAGGGAATAAAAAAGAACCGTTAAATGTCATAGGGCTTTTGTTTGGGTGGGGAAGCTGGCTAGAGGTAGCAGTCGTTTACCACCCTACATGGAAGTATTTCTGTGATTTAACCACTGGAATGAGCCCTGGATGCACCATAGGATGTGGGATGAGAAAGGAAGAACTTGAGTTCTGCTTTGGTGGAAGCTCTATTGGGTAAATGCCATTAATCATTCATGTGCGCCCTGGCAAACTGGTCTCCTTTCTCGGGATAGGGGCAGGGGAACGTTTCTACCATTTGGGGGCAACACAGATCTCATCCTATATCTTAGTAAAGGCATCATGAAACGAGACTCTATACATCTTATGAACAGTCTTTGACCTAAAAATTAGCTTACCTACTGACCGATGGCAAGCAAGTGAGAAGTTTATAACCCAGAAATCTAAGTCAATTGCCAAGAGATCAAACAGGCACGATATTCTTATTAGAGCTATCAAAACCAAGAAAACCGACCTGCTACAACGAACAGAACTAAATATGTGCAGGGGAAAAAGGTTTGCTTCTCAAATATTATGGCAAAGAAGCAAGAATTCCTGGCTGCAGACAGTTTCCTGTTCTGGAATGCTGATGATGTGAGACCAATTAGAGACAGGCTCGATGGCTTTGTCTGCGTCCTTCCAGATCCTAGCTGCGCACATGGAGGTCACAGGAAACTGCTAAAGGCCCCTGCCCCAAGTTGAGGTCACTGCAATACTTCTGCTCTTGATGTTGATGCTGAGTCCTTCTCCTGCTGCATTTTTATTTTTGGCTCAGGCAATGACCTCAGATATTTCACTAGGATTCAAATTCAGGTTTGAGTTTGGCTGGATCTCTGACAAGTGAAAAGACAGGCCCACAGCTTCGGCTGATTTCTACACGGCGGAGCCCACAAGGAATAGGGTAGGGTGAAGAAATAAGTGCACATTATTAGACATGAGAGTGTGGTTTGGTGTATAGCTACTATGTAAGGCGCCCCATAGGACCACTAGCTATTATTGGTTTTTCCAAGAAACCAAGATGATTATTTAAATCTCTTAGCTAAGGGAGGTTGTTATTGGGGCCTGGTATTTGAATGTTTTGGGTTGATGTTTTCTTCTGTTACCGTGTAAGTAAATGAACATAAGTAAACAACTTAAAATTTGCTTAAGTAGGAAATCAGCCAATATCACATATGGTGGCATATGCCTGCATGTGTGCGTATGTGCTGTGTATGTACTTATATATGTATGCATGCTGTTTGGAAGAATACACAGAACGTGTTACTAAATATTGTAAGGTAAAATGAATTCAATATGATTTAAACAAACAATACAATCTAACAGATTCATTCTATTGGAGGGAACAGTAGCATTCAATAAAGAAAGGTTAACGCCCGATTTCAGTAAGAAACTGATTATGGTAGGTGTTGATGGCTGAGGACAGTCCAAGTTTCACAGCCGCCCTGGAGCACCCACCGCCTCCAGCCAAGCCTTGTGCCAGAATGACCAGAAATTCACGCATCCATACTTTCTAGGTGCCCCTCTATTCTGTAGCAGGAGAAGCAGGGCAGATGGGGGAAATGCTGGATTCCAGAACTATCGTGGCTCCTTGTAGAGCAAGAGATGGACTACAGTTAGGCCTATCTCATTTGGGATTGTTTATGGTATTCTTTCTTCTTTTTTTCTTTTTTCTTTTTGGCTGAGGATAGGGAGGTGGGGGCTAAAAAGGTATCCATATGGTTTAACTGGAATTGTATGAGACTGGAAGAGATCCAGCTCCTTTGGCCAAATGTCTGGCAGATTAAGGCGTATATGTGCTAGCTTGTAAAGCTATTCCAATGGTTCTGAATGGTAAATGCAACTACAGTAAGATCAGAATTAGACATTTAAATTAGGCAGCATCTGTATGGCCCTTTGCCCCTGTTTTTACATAAATTATCTTTAGAATAGTTCTCTGAGCTAGGTACTATTTGTTTTTTCTATTTTTAATAAGTCAGTAAGTAGGTAAAATGAAATGAAATAATAAAATAACTGGTGGCCTATCTGGTCCCAGAACTGGTAGTGAGTAATCAATTTTGGACTTGATTTCAGTCTTCTGACTTGCAATCTGGCCCTTTACTCTGGTTACTAGCCACATGCTACTTTAAGTTATTCAAAACATCCCCCAAATACCTGCTAAGACTCAAATCTGGGAAGAACAATTGGTATGTCCTGCAATGATCTTTTTATTTACTTCTTAATCCCCAGAGTTAATTAAGGAAGGCTTTTCCCCTGATTGCACCCCACAAAGCATTTGGCTTTCACAGGTCTTGCACTTTTAGTTTGTAAACCAGGCTCAGCTAATACCTTTGACAAAAGCTTTACTTAAAATCTTGGCTTTGAAATAGAATGTAAACAAGGGTTAATTAATTCATTTGTTAATTTTGCTACCCTACTGGGGACAGTAACTCCCTGTTAGCTTTTGTGCAAATAATTAATAAATGCTTCTTGCTGATTTGTGGATGGTGATAGAACTCAATAATATTCTATGTAGCTGTATAAACCATAAGAGGTGTGACCTGAATTGAAATAGTTTTGGGGGATAGGGAAAAACTGATATTTCTGACACTTTTCAGTTTTTTTTTTAATGGTTCACCTGGCAGGTAATATGATTCTTAACTAACAAATGTCCATCTCTTTTTGGAGTTACTTTAGGAAAATCTTATTTGAGAAATTAAAGGAACTGCAGGAGGATTTTAAAATTTTCTACAGTTTCTAGAAAAAGCTAGAATATATTATAATTGTAGCCATAGAGAACCACAAATAAGAGCAATGGCTTTCTGTAAGAATTTCTAAGGTAGATCAAAACACCTAAGAGCCCAAGAGATGTTTAGAAATGTCTTTCTACATTCAAAACAAAGAAAGTGAATATAAGACTATTATTAGGCTAATGCAGATTAAAAAACAATAATCTTGAATATCTTGGCTTATATATGGATTCCATTGATTACTAGTCTACCTTTTTTTATGTAAAACTGAAAAATGTAACTGCCAAGTTTTTAAGTGAGCTTCTTTAAAAGAAAATTATTTATAAGAATGGTAGGTATCTGTGATTCTGAATAGGATTTACTTTTATTTAACATATTACATTTCAGTTCCTCAAAGTACTAAGATGATGGAGTAAGATACAAAATAAAAAACTTTTTCAAGCATGGGTACATTAGAAAAACGCAAACAAACTCAGAAGGTAAACCGAATCTAATTTTATGAGCAGCATGATTAGTTGCTTAGGAATAAGTCAGTGTTGTAAATTTAGAAGGAGAAAGGCATTTAAATAAAAGGCATTTGTCTCCTCTCACCAATACGATTCTCTTAACAAGACGGTATTACATAATTTTCTAATATTCAACGTGTTCTAAGCCAGTGGCTCTCTAAGTGTGGTCCCTGGACTAGCCAAACCAGCATCAATAGGGAATTTTTTAGAAATGTAAATTATTGGGTCCCAATCCAGACTTGCTGAATCATAAACTCTAGGGTGGGGCCCAGCAATCTGTGTTTTAACAAGCCCTCCAGAGAATTTCATGAACATAAAAGTTTGAAAATAATTTTTCTAGGCCAATCGTTTATTTCCAAAGACAGCAGGGCTAATATTAGACAGAGCTGTTCTAAATATTTAAAACAAAAATCTGGACTTTGCAAAATGAAATTAGGAAGTGATATTAACTAATATTTTCATGTAGGGCTTTACATTTCATATTTATTATTTTCTCAAAGCTCATAGGTGAATCTCATTTAATTACAAGTAACATGTAGTAGTTCACATATTTATTGGTCATTTGCATGATTTTTCAATAAATTAGTTTATGTCCTTGCCTGTTTCATATTGACTTTACTTACTGACTTTTAAAGATTTTTTTATATTCAGGAAATTACATTTTGTCACGTGTTGAAAATATTTCTTCTGTTTACATTTGTCTATACCTATAGAATTTTAAGCATTTAACATTTTTTATGTTTTTAAAAGCATTTTGCTTCCATGGCTTCTGGGTTTGTGTCTAACTTAGACCTTCCCCACTTTAAGATTATAAAAATATTCATCCATCTTTTCTTCTAGTACTTTATGGATTTATTTTTTTTTAAATCAAAATATTTGATCCATCTGGAATTTATGTAAGGAGCATGGTGAAATCTGTGCATTACTTTTTCCAGCATTACTTTTCTTTTACAAATGGCTCTCTAGTTCCCAGTTCCTTTTATGGAATGATCCATATTTTGTTTTACTAATTTTGCTGTGCCACCTTTGTCATGTGCTAAATGCCCATATTTCTTGAATCTGTTTCTATACTTTCTGAAATTGTGTTCCATCGGTCTGTCTGTTCCTATGCCAGCACTACATTGTGTACTTTATAATACATTTTTATATCTGGTAAAAAGTTTCCTTTCGTATAAACAACTTCAGAGGTCAAATTCTACATTGAATATAATAGGAAAGTTTACCGCTACCCATCTTTATGTTAAATGAAAAAAATTTGTAATGTATATAATCAATCAGCTAATTAAAATTTTATATTATAACTTTATTTATAAGATGTATTTAAAATGAGATGCACTTGTATAAACATCTCAGGTGGTCAAGGACTAATCTTGGCTTTAGATATTTGACTTTTCGATTATCTTAGTTTTTTTTCATCTTTACATAGTGCTAAAGGTACTGTACAAACTTGGTAGGTTAAACTAATAGTCTGTTTATATGTTTATAAAATTAGGAAACATGATTCAATTGTTCAATAATGTATAAACATTTAGTGATTAAAGTTACCCTACTTTGCATGAACTAAGTGTTTATTATCTTGGAAAAATAAAGCAATAATGCTTAAAATGTGGTATATATTAACCAGATTTTAAGGGAGAATGGGAAAAGACGACGTGAATGACAATGCATGTTTTAGCAGCCCCTTTCATTTAGTGAGAACATCCTTTGGAACTTTTGCTTCCACTCTGAATATGAGTAAAAGTTGGATGGAATTGATAATCACAGTAATAAAAATAGTTATGCTACATACACAAGCAGTAAACAGACATGTAAGACACCTGGAAGTCACAGAAAATTTTCTTTCTTTCAGCATTATGTATAGTTATAAGATGGGAATATAAGTGTAAAAAGCTGGATGGTAGTATATATCACAAAGGAAACTCCAAGGCATTAACCCATCTAGTTAGCAATGTGTGGTGCTAACTAATAACTAAGCCTTTTCTCCTTCATTGTCTCTAGGTGGTGACCTAGGCAAGAGCTCTGGACCCCTCAGTGAGAAAAACTGAGGCAAGAAATTTTCAGGTGGAGCGAGGCGTGGAGAAGAAGGGTTAAGTATTGTTCTTAGGTACTTTCTAAGTATTAAGGTTACTCTGATTAGGTCTTTCTCTTTTAAATAGTTTACCTTAAGTATGCTCTCAGAGAAGCCAGAGAAAGGGAAAAGGCGTCTTTCTTCTTGCCGCTTTGACATTCACGTGATTTCTGTTCCTAAATCCCTGGGCTAGTGCCTCTTTCAGGCATTGCGTGAAAACTATCCCTCCTCAGGCTGCCTTAGGCCTCACTTCCCCCACCAATCCACCCTCCCCTGCTCTTCCACTCATCTTCTCGACTACTGCCAATGAAATCTTGCTTGTCTCTTTTCATTTTTGATTCTGAAATTTTCTTCATCATTGATGTAAGCTGCTTCCTGGCTAAGCCTCTTAATTTAAATTTTCTTTCTCTTTGCCATCGAGGATTCTTTTTCTAGGAAAAAAGTGTTAACACCCCTCTTAGAGAAAGGCTTTAAGATCCTTCAACCTCCCAAATCTCAGTGCCAAGCTAGATCTCTCAGTATAAGTTAAATCGGTTCAAGTTAGTGGCTTCCAATGTTTCCAGTGTAGACTTGGGAACCATCAACCACCAAGAGAAGTAGCTGAGCTTGTCAAGGGTAGGTAGTGAGTCTTTTGCCCTCTTAGGATGGTTTGTGGGTCCCTGGAATTTCAGGCTAGTGCTCTGACAAGAGAATGAGGCAGAAAGGGTATTGCACTGGGATTCGACAGCCCAAATCTTCCACTAGCTATGGCTGTGGAGTTAGGTGGGGATGCTGGCCTTGATGCGGGGGAGGAGGGTTAAGGGGTGGAGGCGTGGGTGTTGCAGGGGATGACAGTGATAGGAGGAAGATTATTAAATTCCCCCTGACTCTATAATTCAGTCCGAATGGCAACTTGTTTACAGAATGTGAACATCTATGTACTGGGCCTTTATCTCTATTTTAAGTGTTTTGAAGGCATCTAGAACTGAACAGATGACTATTAACGGTAGCCATAGATAGCATATGCAGATGTTTCCTGATGCAGCATCGAGTGGTTTCATCGGGTGTTTTAATATTCAAAATACGTAAGGGGTTTAGTAAAGATATGATAACGTTGATTAGATTCTAAAATAAAACCAAAAAGGATTTTTAAAAAACAACTTTAACAAGATATTACTATTTGTATTCCCATGATTGGTTGGATGAAAAAAGCCTCAGAATATCATAAACATAAGCTGACAAAACCAAGATACTATTGTACCTTTTGTAATTCTAAAGCATAAAACAGTTCATTTCAGAACATACTGCTCAGTCTGAAAGTCAACATTTTTTGTATGGAAAGGTAAACACTCCTTCTCTTCCCTATCGTGTATCTAGGTTACTTATTTACAGTCCCATAGGGAAGGGAAAAGCACACAATGAAAAATGACCCAAAAGATGTTCTGAAAATTAAATTATCTGAGTAGCTTAACAAAGCTCATATTTCTGACATTAAACTCTCTGTTGGGCCAGTAAAACACATCTGTCCCTATAATATCGAGCTATCACTCCATAAAGTCACATATCATGGTAATGTCTACATTAGAGTAGACAATTTCCCTGGAATTGGTTTAAAAGCTATTTAAAATAAAATATGTTAAGTACAGATTTGAAAAACTAAAAAAAAGGTAAACTCTTCATTTATTCATAAATTATTTATCGATTATTTACTGTACACTGTTCTAGATGCAGAATATGGAGCAAAACAGAAGAAGCCCATTTCCTTATTCCAGTTCCTTATGTTATTTCAAAATGGTGGACTGAATCACAATTTGAATTTATATCTTAATCCCTTTGGATAAATTCTAGCAAAATCAGTCAACTTTACTGAAAATACCATGATAAACTATCAAAAAGACTGATACAAAATGCTAAGCTATGAAGCTAAAGTAAAGCTCTCACTTCTTTTGTCAATAAGAGCTTAAAATAGTGCCATATGCCTGGTATGTAGATAGGAGGTGGGTGGCTTGTCAAAGGTCCACATAGCAAATTATTGGCAGTTAGGAACGTCATGTAGACTTTTTTATTCCTAGGCCAGTGATCTTTCTGTGGACGAGCCTGCTTTTACTTATTAAATGGATCTTAAAGATTTTAGAGCCGATTAAACTTTTTTCCTCTGTAAAAGTATCCATTAATAAAAGTTTATAGATTAAATGTAACTATTTTCCTGAATCTGATATGATGTGACAAAAAAGCTGGATAAATATGTATACAATCTCAATTTTATGAAAAAATACGTATGCATATATATGTTGGAGAAATTTTCTTCATACTTTAATGTGCTTTTCATATTCTATAATGAATATCAATTAATTTTACAGTTAAAAAGTTAAAATATGAGTTAAACATTGATGAACATTTCCCCCTCCAATTGATAAAAAATTAGGTTGTCTAAAATGTTTAGAGAGTAGATGATTAAAACATTATTAACCAGACACCCAACTAGAAGCTTGGTAAGAAATATGTCTAAGTGGAGATGACAGCCACCTATTCAAATGACCAAATGGCTTCAAAAAACAATGGTGGTCGTACCAGCTAGTATTGTGTTTATAAATGCACAGTATTTATCAAGAGGTTTAATGGCATAAGGGGTCAGGTCAGCCCTGAGAGTTTCACAAAAGTCTTGTCTGTATTAGATGTGCTGAGACATTTTGACATGTGAATATAGAAGCCACCAGGCCAAGGTGAAATGTTATTTACCAAGTTACTCTTTGACCAAAGTTTAAAAGCCAAAGAAACTAGCATTGTGCTGGAGTATTTTTTTCCCATTTTAATTTTTATTATTATTATTTTTTGACATTCAATATTATTTTATATTAGTTTCAGATATATAGAATAGTAGTTAGACATTTATATGATTTATGAAGTGATCCCTCTGATTAGTCTAGTACCCTACCAGCACTATGCACAGTTATTACAATTATTATCGACTATATTTCCTATGCTTTACTTCACACCTTGTGACTATTTTGTAACTACCAATTTGTATTTCTTAATCCCTTTACCTTTTTCACCCAGCCCTCCAAACTGCCTCCTATGGGGCAATCATCGGTTTGTTCTCCGTATCTATGAGTCTGTTTCCAATTTATTTATTTTGTGCTTGAGTTTTTATCAAGGAAAACCTTCATCAACACAAACACATTTAAGAGCAGGCAGTCATACAGCCTAAGATTAGAATTCCATCTGGGTAAGTCACCACCCTTGCTTCAGCCACTCACAAAATCTGTGAGCTCTCTGGGCTTCAGGTTTTCTGCCCCCAAAATGTCTAGATGCTCTCCACGGTGTCTTGTGTCTCTGCTAGTTTACGATTCTAGAACACAGGCAGGAAGGAGTCTTGTCCTCCACCATCAGTGTTAGAAGACCATGGAGAAAGTTTGTCAAAATGCTCCTCTTTAATAACAGAGAGGAAAGAACAAGCAGATAGAAACTATGGCTCTTCCACAAAGGTACCTATGAAGAGGAGCCCAACTTTCCTCTAGCTGTTTTGAGGATCCCACACCTCATTACAACACTGAGTGGCTGCTTCCCAAGAAAAGCCACAGAAAAGGAAATATCATTAAAAAAGTGTATATGCATTGGGGGAAGCTGTTCCCTCCCTTAAGCCAAACCTAGCCAAGGCTGTTGTTCTCTATTGTTGAACAGGATGTAACAGGATTGCCAAGCGCTGCCTACAAACCTGCTAATTAGGTGCACTGACAGTGTTTGTTTTGGAACCATTCCCTAACAAAGGAATGTGTCAGGCTGATTAGTGAGAAAAGGGTATGTAATGTATGTGTATTCTAGTCCAGATGAGGGCATAATCCAGGTATTTGGTCTGTTTGTGCAAGGACTCACAAAAAACTGAAGGCTGAACAAATAGGAAGCCCAAGACCAGCTTCTGGGCAGTGCCTCTCTCTCTTCCTCTCGAGTTGTGTTATACTTCCCCAACCCCCACCAAAAAAAACTCCTGCCTAAACACGAAACTCTCTTTCAAAAAATGACAAACTATAATTGGATCCTCAGAAAAATGCAAGAGCACTTGTAAGGTTGCTGACAAAACTGGGGGTTGATGATTTTCTAGGCACATTAATAGGTGACAACTTTGGGCAAAGCCATCTCTACATTTACTTTCCATAGACACATCAAAGGACATTAGGGCAACAGAAGACAGCTTTTAAGGGATTGTTCAAGTTGTGCTGATAAGCTGTGCATCTTAGCATCCTCTATGGGAAGAAGTAATTCTATATTTTATTATAAATCAGTTTCTCTTTTTAAACAAATCTTTATAAGGTTTGACTACAATTAGCTATTGGAAGCTTCATGAAGCTTAAAGAAGGGTGGAAGGTACCAAGGCGAAAAAACAAAGTCCATGCCCTAACAAGTTTAGGCCCTCAGGGGCAGAGTGGTATGGATTACGATGAAATGCAAAATGACAAAGACCAATTGAAAAGGTCAAGTGTGTTGGGAGGAGTCTCCAAGTTCTTCAGTACAAATTGGACATTTCTGGAGTTTGGCCAGATGGATGAAAACAATGGGCTTGACTAAGTTCTATGGGAGGCCTTCTTTTTCTGTAAGCTAACTTTACAAAATAGATTTTAAAAATAAAAAAGAGGATAAGCCCTGTTAGAAACTCACTCGCTGTGAACTTTTCCATGAGGCCAATGTTTGTTCTCACTAGATAGATGTAGGAAATGTTCTTGAAATGTGTGCAGATCAGATTTGGTGTCAGAGAATGTTAACTCAAGTGGTAGAGTTTGGAGTTGATGAGTTCAAGGTCTCGTGTACAATCGTTATTTCTTGGAGTAGAGGAGGGAGTGGTCAACTACTGTACACAAAGAAAAACTGGCAAGTAATGCTCAGTCTGCTTCTCCAAACCCCAGTGGTTTAAACACATAACCCTCTTAGGAGAGTAAACACTGAGCTGCAGATGCCCTCCTAACACAGGAAGAACACCTCCTTGGGTGTTGAATATTGTGGACCTGGACAGGCTGATGCTCATGCCGGAGAAATACTGTAAATGGTAGATCAGTTGCTTCAACCTTGTATATAAAGCTGTAGTGTTACTTCAGACTTTTACTATGCTCCTCTATCTTTGCAAGCATTTCCCCCCAGTTTTATTGAGATAAAAATGACATATAACATTGCATTAGTTTTGGATATACAACATGATGATTTGATATATGTATATATTGCAAAATGATTACCACAATAAGTTTAGTTAACATCCATCACCTCATGCAGTTAGAAATTTCTTTTTAATGATAAGTACTTTTAAGATCTACTCCTTTAGCAACTTTCAAATACATGGTACAGTGTTATCTTTAGTCACTATGCTATACGTTATATCCCCAGAACTTACTTATCTTACAACTGGAAGTTTGTATCTTTTGACCAACTACACCCATTTTACCCATCCTTCTACCCCCCACCTCTGGCAACCACCAATCTGTTCTCTGTATCTGAGTTTGAGAGATCATACAGATCTGTCTTTCTCTGTCTGATTTACTTTGCTTAGTGAACGTATGTTAAATTTTCTTAATTAATCAGTTTATTTAAAAAACTCTGTCAGTGTTTGTAATGACTATTCATAATATACTTGGGAGAGCAGAACCAAAAAATAAATATTTATGGAATGCCTACTATATGAAATATACCAAATTCAGTGTTAGGTATAATCTTCTTTTAGTATATCCACATCTAAATACGGCCAGAAATGGCATAGGAGTCATGAAGTTTTGAAGTATGTTTTCCATATCGGAAAACCTGTGGGGATGATTTGTATGTTACATGAAAAAAATCAACAGAGCCAAATGGATCAGACAGAAAGGATGGAATTGATTTATGTTAGCTGGTATATTTTATAAGTCCCATGTTAAAATGCATTCTGAGTGTTTTTAGGATGAAATATTTATGTACTTGGGATCTGGAAGCATTTCAAGATTCAAGAGTGACATCTTCACAGAAATGTATGAAGCAGGATGGTCTCCTTAGCAGCATTATGTCTTTAGTAACAAGAGAAGATTAGTGATCTGTAAAGATGTCAAAAAGACAGCTGGACAGGAGGCAATTCAAGAATTTTTTTTTTTTTTTAAATTAATCTAAGTCCTAGGTCATTTATATGACTTTTTTTTTTTTTTGCTTTCATATTGTTTTCTCTTAACTCTTTGAGAAGTGTCTGTAGTCTAATCTTCTGATTCAAAATTCTGAAAAGTTAGAGAGAGACCTGATTTCTTATTTTGAATCAAGGAGGGGTACGTTTTCATTTCTATTTCTTTCTGGTGTGGAATTTTATCATAGTGTTAACAGAACGTTTCTCTCTCCTAAAGCTGGGCTGTCTCGTTTTAGTGCTCTCGGAAGTAAATGCTGGATTAGGCTTAAGTAATTTTGTGACTCTGGATCTTCTCATTGTATTTAAAACCTTGAGATTTGGATTTTAGTGTTTTCCTATTTAAATTACACAGAGGTGTGCCTTTAATTTGTATCTGAGATGAAAGACTATCTCAAGGTAAAACTGAGAATGGAGGGGAGGGTGTAGGGTGCAACAAATGGGTTTGCCAAGTAAGCCTGATGAAGGCAGCTCCTGGTGTCCCACCGGCACCCCTTTGCCAACCTGACCCGCCCAGGGATGCGCACAGGTGGAAGCTCCGCTGTCATCTCCCTCCCTATCCCCTTCACAACAGCTCTCCCCACCCCAATCTAACTCTCGCTCAGGGCTCTAAGTGTAAGAACTTCCACGGTGGCAAATAGAGGGAAAATTCAAAATAACAGTTTTAGGGGAAGTTTCTTTAGTGACAGAGGTGCACAATTTTTTCACATTTCTTTAAGGGGTACGCTGCAAAAATGGTTTGAAGACTACAGGTACAGAAGAAACTGATGTATGATGAAAAAAGCCTGGATTTTGGAGTTAGATATATTTGGGTTCAAGCTCTGGCCTTATCTCTTGGGCCAAGGTAACTGCCTTCTCTGAACCTGGGTTTCTTTGTTATTAAAATGAAGGCAACGACATTTCTTCAGAGGACTGGCATCCGAATTAAATGATAAGATATGTAAATTGCTAGTTTAGTACTAGTAAACGTTCCAGCCATTCCTTCTACAATCCCAGAACATTCTCTTGGTTTGCCAGAGATGGTATTGTAAAAATTAGTACTAGGGCTCTATTTTTAAATTACACATTCATGAAGTTTCCTCCTGCAGAAAAATTAATTTAATAAGGAAAAGAAAGTCTGAAGAATTGACCAATGTTTGATACATGGTCATCATCAAATAAGCATGTTAAAACTGAGTATATAATACTGAAGTACATAAATCAGTGCCTTAGACTTCGATGTAGAGCTCTCTGATAGTTTTAGAAATTGAGGAACTTCTTTTCAGCTATAATGTACATCACTCCTATGAATAATACCCCTTCTTGGAGCTTCAGGTTCACACCTTCTACCTTGGCACAACTTTAGCACAACTGCCCACTGGCTCCGCGAGCATCTCTCTTACTAGAGACTGTGAACTGTTTGTGAGCAAGGAGCATGCCATGTTCACTGTGTCTCCATAAACCTAGCCTGATGCACAAATGTAGAATATTCAATGTAGAACATTCAAACGTAGAATGAAAAAATGTGCTTGTGAAATGTTTTTTACTGAATTATGCTGTTCAATGATATTTAGATCTCAAAGAATATTAAGTATATTTCTGAGGACATGGAAGTGCTGAATTTAGCAAGATGGTCAAGAACATGTGGTAACAAATTCACTAAATACTTCATTTCTAGGATTTTTACATATAGATCTTTAAACATGTTTTATTATGGAAATTTCAATATACTCAGAAGTATGGTATAATAAATTGGTGTGTTCCCATCACCTAGCTTCAACAATGACCAATCTCTTTCATCTGTAGCTATCCCCTTTCTCCTACTATCAGATTATTTTGAAGAAAATTCCAGATATCATATTACTTCATCCATAAAAATTTCAGTTGCATATAGATTTAAAAATTTACCCCCCCCTTCAGATTTAATTTTATTTAACACATTTGTTCAGTGCATCTTTAAATCTGCAACTCTATTTCTGATTAAAGTTTTCTTTTACTAGTTCTTTTATTAGTGTTTCTTTTTGTCCTTCCCCATAGATTTGTATAAACCACTCCCAGTGTTTAATTGGAAACTGAATATCAAGAGATAGCTCAAAGAGTTCCTCCTGGAATTATCCTCCTGGAATTCCAGGAAGGCTGGTCAGGGCTCCTTTGGACTAAGATATTTGTGCAAACTTAGAGAAATGTAAATGACTGAGGGAGAAACAAAGGATTCTAAATAGCTACGTATTCTTTCCTACTGGGTAAAAGCCCCTATCAGCCCACAGACATGCTAATGTGGTAATTTTGAGCTATCCTAGAGGAGTGTCTTCTTTCTGGCTGTGATGCATAATCACCTGGGGAAGCTCTGGAGGTATAGATTCTCAGGGTTAAAAAAACCTAGCAAGTCTCACCAGAGATTCTGATGTGCAGTCAGAGGGATACACTTTTGCCCCAATCCAGGGATGAGTCCTGGGACTGAGGGCTTTAGAAAAGTCAGTGCAATCCAGTGCCCTGATCTTGGTTTCTAATATTCTCCAATAAAAGGAACCAAGGCTCCTTGAAGAAACAGCTGCTTCTAGGATCAGGGCAGGAAAAATTAGAGCCTGGCATATCTGTTAGTGCCAGAAAGTAAGGAAATATTCAAAAACAAAACCTCAGTCTTAATTGGGGTATGTCAAAGGGACAAGGGAGCCAAATGAAAGAGTTGACTGGCTGAAGCTAGAACAGTTTGAATAACCAAATAAAACAGTATTGGATTATAACCCAAAGTATAAACTTAATATGCACAAGTCCGTACTGATGTGAATAATTAAAAAATAAATGCGGAAGAAGAGACAAATCTCTCATGCAGAAGAATTCCAAAGAATTTCATACATACTCCTCTCTCAGTGGGGGTGGAACATAACCCTCACTCCTTACGTGCGGGCTGCACACAGTCACTTCCTCCAAAGAGAACAGCACGGAAAGGGGGTGGGAGTGGGAGGAAGAAGAGTAACTAAGTGGTCTTCCTCCCCAAACCTGTAAAACCTAGTGGAATCATAAGAAAAACATCACATATATTCCAATAAAGAAATTCTACAAAATATTTGACGAGTACTCCTCAAAACTATCAAGGTCATAAAAACAAAGTCTAAGAAACTGTCACAGTCAAGAGGAGCTTAGAGAGATGTGACAACTAAATGTAATGTGGTATCTTGGAACGGAAAAAGGGCAATAGGTAAAAATTAAAGAAATCTAAAAAACTATGGACTTTAGCTCATTAATTGTAATGAATGTACCACACTAATGTAAGATGTCAATAGGGGAAACTGGGTGTGGGATACATGGGAATTCTCTGTACTGTCTTTGCAATAAATCTACTATTTTTTCTGTAAATCTAAAATTGTTCTAATAATAAAGTTTATTAAAATTGTTCTGTTTCGAACTTTGAGTCAACTGTTCAGTTGGATAAATTGTTTTATTTCAGAAGACTTTATTTTTTGGGACAGTTTTGGATTTATAGAAAAACTGAGCAGATAGTACAGAGTTTCCATATTACCACCCACCTCCCCCTAGTTTTCTCTGTTATTGACATCTTGCATAGTGCATTACGTTTGTTGCAATTAATAAACCAATATTGATACATTTTTATTAACTAATATTGATTGATATGTTTTTATTAACTAAAGTCCATTGTTTAATATCCGTTCTGTGTTGTACAGTTTTGACAAATGAGTTTTGACAAATGTATAATGTCATGTATATGCTATTATAGAATCATACAGAATAATTTCACTGCCCTAAAAATCTCTTCACCTATTCATCCCTCCTTACTCCCTCCTGAGTCACTGGTAATCACTGATTTTTTTACTGTATTCATTGTCTTTTTCAGAATATCATATAGTTAGAATCATATACTATAGCCTTTTCAGGTTGCCTTCTTTCACTTAGTAATGTGCATTTAAGGTTCCTCCACGTCATTTTGTGGCTTGAGAGCTCATTTCTCTTATTGCTAAATAATATGCCATTGTGTGAACATACAGTTGCCCCCTGAAAACATGTGTCATTTCAAACCCATGTTGTTCAAAGGCCAACTCCGTGGTTGGAAATCTGCTAAGTGGAAGACTGACTGTAGTTATACTCAGATTTTCAACTGTGTGAGAGGTCAGAGCTCCTAACCCATGTTGTTCAAGGATTAACTGTATCACGGTTTATTTGTCCATCCACCTATTGAAGAACATCTTAGTTGTTTCCAGTTTGGGGTGATTATGAATTAAGTTGTAATAAATATCTATATACAGATTTTTGAATGGACGTAAGTTATCAACTGGTGTTATTTGGAAGTATATTGTTTACTCTCCAAATATTTTGGGACTTCCAGGTATCTTTCTGTTATTGATTACTAGTTCAATTTCATTATGGTCTGAGAACATTCTTTGCATGACTTCTATTATTTTAAATTTGTTCAGATGTGGTTTATGGCCCACAGAATGTCCTCTCTCTTGGTAAACATTCCATTTAGCTTGAAAGAATGTGTATTCTGTTGTTGTTGGATAAACCACATGAATTGACAAAGATGTCAGTTGGATCCAGTTGATTGGTAATGCTTTTCACTTTATATGCTTACTGATTTTCTGCCTGATGGTTCTTTCGGTTAGTGACAGAGAGGTATTGAAGTCTCTAACTATAATAGTGGGGATGTGTATATACATTTCTTCTTGCAGTTCTATCAGTTTTTGCCTTGTGTGTTTTGATTTTCTGTTCATACACATTCAAGACTGTTATGTCCTTTTGGAGTACTGAACCCTTTATCATCATGTAATGCCCTTCTATATCCTTGTGTGAAGGATTGGTATTCTTTCTTTAAGTATTCAACAAAGTTCACTGATAAAGTCATCTGGCTTCTTTATGAGAAGATTTAAAAATTACTAATTCAATTTCTTTACCTGTCATAGCTCTATTATAGTTCTATTTCTTTTTGAGTCACTTTTGGTAATTTGTCTTTTTAGAAATTTATACATTTCATCTAAGTTGTACAACTTATTGGTATGAAGTTGTTATATAATATCTCTTTAGATTCTTTTAATTGCTGCACCCTTTTTCATTACTGATTTTGGCAATTTGTGTTTTCTCTCTTAATTTCTTGGTCAGTCTACCTAAAGGGTTGTCAATTTTGCTGATCCTTTCAAAGAGCCAACTTTCGTTTCACTGATCTATTGTTTTTGTTTTCCATTTCATTGATGTCTGTTCTAATCTTTATTCTTTCCTTCCTTTTGCTTGCTTTGGATTTAGTTTGCTATTTATTATCTAGGGTGAAATTTGAGGTTATTGATTTGAGAACTTCTTTCTTTTTTCCTCATATGTGCTTATAGCTATACATTTCACTTTAAGTACTACTTTAGCTGCATTCCATACATTTTAAATTTTGTATTTCATTTTCATTTATTTCAAAATATTTGAAAATTTCTCTTGTGATTGATATCTTCTTTAACCCATTAGTTTTTAGAGTGTACTGTTTCACTTCCAAATAGTTTGGGGTTTCTCAGATTTTTTTTTTTTTTTACTGGGGTTCATAACTCCATGTGTTAGAGAACATACTTGGTATGGTTTCAATCTTTAAAATTTATTGAGACTTGGTTTGTGGCCCAGCAATAGTTTATTCATTTGGAAGCAATTTTAAATTTAATTTTTTTTTTTATTAAACATTTTTTTATTGAGATATAATTCACATACCATAAAACACACTCTTTTAAAGTATACACAAGACCATGTAACTATCACCATAATCTAACTGAAGAACATTTTCACCACCCCTAAAAAAGTTCATACCCACTGGTAGACCCTTTCTCTTTCTCCAAAGCCCCAGGCAACCACTAATCAACTTTCTGTCTCTACGGGTTTGCCTGTTAAGGACATTTCATATAAATAGAACATAAAATATGTGGCCTTTTGCGTCTGGCTTCTTTCACTTAGCATAATGTTTTCAAGGTTAATCCACATGGTAGCATGTATCAGTACTTTATTCCTTTTTAGGCTGAATAATATCCCATTGTGTGGATATACCATGTTTTGTCTATCCATTCATCAGTTGATGGACATTTATGTTGTTTCTACCCTTTGGTTATTATGATGAATACTGCTGTTATGAACATATGTGTATAAGTTTTTATATGGTGTACATTTCTAAGTAGTATATAATCTCTAAGCTATGAGCTAAGTACCTGTCCACTCAGGAAACTGGAGGGTGAGGTGTGTGTGCTTTTGTCTATGTGTTTATGTGTCTTGTCTTTCTGTGTGTGGGGCCAACCAAAGTTCCTGGATGTTTACAAAGAGTCTTTGGGTTTAAGAAGAAGCCATAGGGCTGAGTCAACTCTTACTATCTTAATTCTACCCTATATGCTTCAGCTGTCCCTGGCTACATGCCTCACTTTCTGTTCTGAACCACAGTGTAAGTGAGCCCTGCAGGGTGGGAAATAAGCCATGACATTCATGTCCAAAGAAGCAGTATGGTATTTCTATTATGCTTTTCAGATGAAAAGAAAAGTAATATGTATCATATTGTGATTTAAGAAAAGCAATAGTAAAAACCCTGCTCTCAAGTTAGTGGGGGGAAAAATCATCCATCAATCAATGGATGTGATGATGTCCGAATATTACTTTGGTTAGAAAAATAATCCCACATAAACTACCACTTTTCTCTCCTTTGGTCCTGAAACTTTCATCACTACACTGCAGTGCATCTGTGGACAAAAGCATGTGGTGAGCCAGACAGTTGTTCACCAGTGTCCTCTAGTTTTATTCCTAGTAATCGATCAAGTTTTGGCCTTTCTTTGAGACTACGATTTCCCATCGCCTATCGTTTGGCACTAAAATGGTTGTGACGATTCTTCTTCTCCAGGCTTTATTCTAAAAATGAATCTGAACACTCTTTGTTACCTAATAAGGTAGAGCTAGGCAATGTTTCTTTGGAACTCTGTTATCTCATCCTGGATAAAGGTAGTGAGGTGAGTTGGAAATAAATATAGAAAACTAAAGGGTAAAAAATGTTCTCCGGGAATAAGGGAAATCTAATACAGGGTAAGAGATAGAGATACAGTAAAAGTCAGTCTGATCTGGCCAAATAAAATTGCATGTGACACATTGAGGTATACGTTTATAAGACAAGAGATTCTGTACCTGCTTGTTGAAATATCCTCAAAAGGGTAGAGGATCTCTCCATTGTTACAGATTTCACAGATGAACCCCTTCTGGCTACAAAGACTGCAGCTGTACACGTGTGAGGTGGCAAATTTAATGACCTTGCCCAAGAATGGAGCCAGCTTTCCCTCTATCACCTGCAGAAAGAGAAATGGGACAGGGAAGCAAATTCGTTGAGAACAGAAGTCTTGCAGATGAGGAGGACTGGAATTCCTTTCCTTTACACAACAGGAAAACCTCTAATTATAATTTCTCAGCAACTCTGAGAAAGAAAAGACATAGTGTTTTTGCTCCAAAAGAACTCTCTGGTTTAAACCACTGGAGGTTGGAAAATGAACATGTTGAAATGTCTTTTGTATTCTTCTTTCATTGTAGGGTGGTATAGGGGATTGAGGACCAACAAATGGGGAACCCCACTTCCAAGACCAACTTCACGGTAATGGTTTGGTATAATAGGAATGTGGTAGATTTCCCAAAATAGATTGAAAACATACAGGGTAAATACTAATGTAGACTTTTATGCTGTAAATTCAATAATACCTTTTCTCTGATGAGTTAATAGGATAGTTTTTTCATTATCTTCCCCAAGAACATATAACAAATGTAGAGAATTTTTGTTGTTGTTGTTGTTGACAAACATATTAATATAAAGAGGATGCAATTTGGCAATATTCTGAGGGCCCTATCTAAACTAAAGATTTAAAAAAATCTCTTGATATTTTAAAAAATGGGCCAATAATTGGGAAATTTCACATAAAAATCCAGATTTTTGGGCTTCTTTTGAAAAACATTAGATCTAGCAAAACTAGGCTTGAATTCCAACATGATGATGATCCTGGCTGTGAGTAAGGGCTACTTGCTTTGGCTGAGGCGTATGCTCTCCTGCTGACACTTGCCCCGACTAGTCCCTAATGTCTTGCATCTGCCTGCGTCCCACAGTTACTTCACCTTTTGGGCCTGCAAACACCCATGAGTTTGGAACCAATGGTTAGTCAGATTCCTCCCTCACTTAACTAATACTGCATTGGCCTCAAAGACTTCAGCAGTTCATACGCTAACAAGGTAAGTCTGCCTTTATTTGTCTCTCATTAATGCATATTCATTTCCATGCTGATTTTGATATAAGAAAAAAAAAAGATTAAATTTAATTTGGAAATAGCTAGAAATAATTGGAAATAGTTGGATACTTTCAAATGAATACATAGTTAAAATGACAATTTTACATAAAAATAACATCTTAGGGCAACGTAGTAAATCAAACTCAAAGAGAAATTACAATGCCATGGTGAATAAATTAGTAGAAACTGACATTACAAAAACAAAAGACTATAAGAAATGTATTAATGTTTTTTGCAAAAAAATGAAGCTATGCATAAAACAGAGATAAAAACTAAAGTGGTTTTTAAACATCACAGAATAATCTCAGGATGTTTTAAAAATGAATATAATAGTAGTTAACACTAGGGAAGAGAACATGTTGGAAAAGCAAGTCTTTCATTTTGTACACAGTTGTCTTTTTGCATTTTTAAAAACAATGTATATTACTTTGCATTAAGATGCAGAAATTGAACAGAAAAATCAGATTTACTGCTTTGTATGAGTGGATTTTTTTTCTTAATAGAGGGTAGAAATGATGTTGGCTGTTTTTTTTGAGTCAAACAAGTATATTTTCCCCCATTATTTAACATACTTTCCTCTCTATTACCTTTAGAAAGCCATAGGTAGACCTCTTTCTATATTTATTTTCTCAGGACCATTAACTTCAATAAATCCCTGTAAAGTGTACTGCTAATACCAACACATGATACACACTTTCTAAGAAATAACCACTACCAAATCATATACCCAACCACCAGAAAACATTTTCCAATGTGTCATAGGGTTATTTCTAAATTGTGGTAACAATACTTCAGCTCTATTTGGTTTTGCTTACATTATTCTTTCCTAAACAACCAAGGTTAATGACACATTTAAAGATAGACACGAACAAACTATAGTCCATTTAGGGGAAAACATCAGGATATATAACAGTTCTGGAAACCAGGTGAGTAAGGGTTGTTTGAAGAAACTGAGGATGACAAGAGAAGACCTTGAGGAAGACATGACAGTTATCATCTAGGATCTAAAAAAGAAGGAAGATTGGGCATCTTGTGCATAAAGCTTTTTCTCCATTTAGATGACTTCCTTGAGATAAGGGGTATGAACATTTTGAAGCCTTTCGAAATATTTCACCAAATTTACACTGCCAGCAATGTATACTTATTCCTATCTAGGGATTTTAATAAGCTGTTAAAAAATTAATTTGGGGATTGATATCTTTATAATATTTAGTCTCCCTATCAAAAAAATCTGATCTATATCTCCATTTTATTAAATCTTCATTTATTACTGCTTAATAAAAATTTTTCTTCCATGTATATTTTTTCTTACCAGCTATTGCTTATATATTAAAATATGTTGATGTTGTGTACATCTTTATATAACTATATATTACTGCATTTTTAGGAATGCAAATCATTTTTAGGTGATTATTTTGGGTTTTCTGAAAGTAACAACCCAGTCTCTTCCTTTCTACTATTATACCTCTTGTCTATGTTTCATGTCTTATTGCATTGCCCAATGCTCCTAAAGCAATATAGTAATAATGGTGTTAGCAGACATTCTTGTTATTTCGAAGAAAGTCAAACTGGAAATTATAGGGTCTATAGTGAGTAGCCCATTTTCTCCATCAGAAACATATATTACTATTCACCACATTTTATTGATTCCCTTTCTTTGTGAATAACAGCTTTATTGAGATATAATTTACATACCATTTAATTCACCTGTTCGAATCTTACAATTAAATGTTTTTTAGTTTATTCAGGGTCGTATACCATCACCACCATCAATTTTAGAACATTTCATCAACTCTTCCACAAAATCCCACACCCATTAACAATTACTTCCTTTTTCCTCTTGACCCAACCCCCAAGCCCTAATCAACTAATAATCTATTTTCTGATTCCATAGATTTATCTGTTCTGAACATTTCATATAAATAGAATCATACAATAAGTGGTCTTTTGTGACCACTTTCATTTAGCATAATGTTTCCAAGGTTCATGCTGATTCTCTTTTAAACATCTCTAATATAAGTCTCTTTTTCCATCTTGCCTTGGGCTTTTATCACTTCTCTCTGGATTAATAAAATAATCTTCTAGTTTTACTTCTCAATGCCAGCCTTTTTCCTTTGATTCATCCAGCATATATACTATTCAGTTTTAGATGATCACTTTCATCATATATCATTTCTTTCCTCAAACCTTGGTGAATTCTTATTTTATCATTAATAAAAACTTTACTCATTCATTTTATAAAATTATATTGAGTTACTGTGTCCCAGATACTCGATACAAGAATGAACTGGACAAAACTGGAGCTTACATTTTGCCTGTTGTGCAAGTATCTCTATAAGCAGATTCCACACTATCTATCCAAACTCACTTTCCATTTCTTACCATGTATCTTCTGTTGGGAGCAAACTTTTCCTATATAGAATATGCTTGCTCTTGCTCTTGTGCCTTCTCCGATGTCATTTTCTCTATCTGAAGTTTCACTTATTTTCTTGATACTCATTTACATTTCGCCTAGGCTTCATGGCTCAGATCGATTCTGGCTTGGTCTGGAAAGCCATCTCTGGCTATTTCAGATGTTTGGATCTCTCGTGCTTCACATAATTCACTTTTACATCATGTAATACAGAACTTGATGCTGTTTTGTATTCTTTGCTATAGTTAAACATACGATTGTTTTGCTTATCCAACTATAGACTGAACATATAAAAATGATACTATCTATAAAATGGTGATTTTACCTAAACAATGACAATTTTATATGGAGTAACCTAAGAGAATGTAAATTGCTTGAAGACAAAGACTGAGTCTCATACTTAACTTATCTTAACTATCCCCTGTCTGCCAGGCACCTAAGTTCTTGTCGACTGACCAAGGATGCTTTCTTGTGTTTTTCCTTGGCTGCAGCTCTCATATCTTAGGGCCGTCTTTGGGTCACAAACATTTTCAATCATTCTGCTGTGTGATTTAGAGAGGAGCATAAAGAGTGCATGGACCTGGTGGCAGCTCAGCTCTTCAGGGACTCTTTTTGCTTCTTTATACTTGATTAATTGCTCTTCCTATTTGTCAGCTTAGGTTCATGGCCATGTTCCAAAAGGCTGAAGCTGCTGGAAGTTTTCTCGCCAGAAAAGTGAGGTAATAGTCTATAAGTGTATTTTAGAACTTACAAACATTTCTTCAATATTACAGAACTGAAAACTTTATACTTATAGTCTTCCAGGGGTAAAAATATATTTAGGAGGTTTAAATCTTATCTTTAAATACAACTACTAGCAGTATTGGGAACAGAATCTAGCTTTTCTGGCTTCTGCTCTAGAGGTTTCATCACTACAAAGAAGTAGGTTCTAGGTATGACATCTGCTAGGGTTCTTTTTAAAAATCAGATATATCTTCACTTTGGATAATTGCTTAAAAAGAAATCAAGTGTCCTCTCTCTCACCATCTCCTCCTGCTCCCAAGAGGCTTGCAACTTTCTCTCCCACTTTCTTGGTGGGGACTTAAGGTTAGAGCCATACTCTACAAACATCAGGAACATGGCAGCCTTAAAGAGGACCCTGCTACCTTCAGGTTCCAAATGAGAATGAAGACTAGAAAAAAACTAACGGGATGCCAATGGACCTGGAAAATGACCATAGGCTGGGCAAAGTTAAATGGCCAACAAGCCGACAAGCTGGCCAACAAGTGCACAGCCTGAGGAAAGTCAGATATGAGAACTCTGCTATGTCAGCCCTAACTTGGAAGGCTTCCCCAGAGTGACAACAGTCCTCCACGGGGCCCTGCATGGGGAAAAGTCCTACGAACTGTGTATCCAGAGTTGATCCAGAAGATTCTACTGTCGCTGAGAGCAGGCCAGGACTGACCAGGACAAAGTAAACCACAAGAGGAGTTCCTTAATAATACTGGCCAAAGCTTGTTAAAAAAAAAAAAAAAAAGAAATCTAACCACGGTACAGTTTTTGCTTCTTGACAACTTGGGTGTATTTTTCTGGTGCATCGTAGTTAGGGAGTCTCCCAGAGAGGCTGACACGACAGAGATTACAATATTTCCTCAGAACTGAGTTGTCTCTAGGTATTGAGAAGCAGTGGGATAGAGAAGAAAAAGCAAGGCTGGAAATTGCCTTTCTTATTCTTTTCTTACTTGCAATTAAATTAGTCACAGATTAATATAACTTTATAATGACCCATCAAAAGTCACAAGGTCATCAACCAGGTGGTCAAGTGGATGAGTGATAGTGAAGTAGGCCTCAAGACGAGGTTTAGTTATCCCTCTATTGATGTTCCCCAAATTGCCTGCCTACATGACCAAAACCATGACAAAGTAGTTAGCGGAAAGCATAGGGAGCTTTCCCCCATCTCCTCACTCCTCCGCACTCATCCTCCCTTCGCTTCTCCATGTACCAAATTGCCCCATCTCCTTGAGAAAAGGCAGATGTCCAAAACGAGGCGAAAGAGTTTGTTTCTATTTTCCATTAAATTTAATTTCTTGTACTAAGGAAGGTACTAGTCTGATTTATTTACTTGGAGAGTGTGCATATATGACTATTTCAGAGGTATTTTACTGACCAGGTATTCAAAGCATACACATTTCCCTTTGTGACTTAAAATGGTGTGTCCTTTCATTGCATGGTAGGATAAGGACAAAATGCAACATCAAGCTGATATCTTTTTTTCTGATTTTGCTATTTTTTACTTTTGTGGTATCCCTACAAAATCTTTTCACTCTATCATTTCAGGTATTCTAGAACTCAAGGAGCCATCAAATATCACTTTCCATGGCCCAGCTAGTTGGCCAGTGGAACAAACATGCTTACCCCTATTGTGTGACAGCAGCCCATGAAAGCCGCCTGGTCAAACTTCCATTCAGGGACACACACATTTTCCCCCTCTTCTATTCTGGTCAGGATGGTCAGCGCTGGAATTTGGGGACTATGGCTTTCTTGCAGACTAAGACAACAGACTTTATTTGATTTACTTTCTTGCAGACCAATCAAAAATTACAATTAAGTTAAAAAATAACCTAGTGCTGCCTTCTCCAAACCACAGTTTCAGGAACAGCTGCTTATTACTCATGTGTGGCACCAGGAAATTGCAGTGTCATGTTCAAGGTCTGCAGCCAATAGAGATCTGTGGGATTGGGAAAAGGGCACAAATGATTCTTTTATGTTCGTTACCTTCACTCCATTGGCACTGCCACAAAATTCCAAATCTTCAGGGGGAGAGGGACAGAGCACTAGTAACTTGGACAAGAAAAAAGAAAGAAAAAGCTCTTTCTTACTGAATTTCTTTATGCATTGGCTAATTTCTTTCCCCTGATTTGTCACGTTACCTTCCATTTGAATATAAGAATTCCTCAGCCATTGTACAGCATTTAGATTCTGGACAACTGTTGGGAATATTTTGATGAAGAGGTCTGCTGCACTTGACAAATGGCCCCTCCTCTAAAAGTCTAACCAAAAGACCCATTCATAGTAAACAAAGCCACCTGCCACTCACCAGTAACAAGCTAGCTTGATGAAATGGAAGAATCAAAATTGTTACACATTGTAAAATGATTTCCAATATAATTTAGTTTGCATTTGCTTGGCCAGAGGCCCATGAAAGGTGGCACTCACTATTTTCTCTCTGAGTGCCATTTCTCAGCAGTAATAGACGGGTACAGTGAAGTCTGAGAATCTAGACCAGGTGAGGTCGTGGAGAGTTAGGAAAAGACAGCCTGTGGATTCTGCTCAAGTTTGAAAACCCTAACACAGTGAGAGTATTCTGAGTCTTCATTTAATTCTCAGTTTTACTGCTCTTAATCTTAAGTCCTTAAAAATAAAAAAAAATAAAAGGCATGTCAGCATATTATTTTTCCTGAAAACAAACTAAAAATTTAGGGGACTTTCCTATTTCAAAAAGTTTGCTAAAACCCCATTTTCCCATAATTAACCTTTGAGTTCCTTATCACGGCTTAGTATTGGGGATGTTTGTATATAAACAGAAAACCGTGTCTTCTCTAATTAGCTGCTCCTCGCCCCTCTACATCCATTACAGGACTGCTCTAACACAATGGATTTTTGGCTAATCAAGCCCTTCGCTGAGGGCAGATTACGATGTCACCAATAAGCTCTTATCTGATCTTCTCCAAAAGGTGACAATTTCTACTTAAGATTTTGGAAAGTATGTGATGATTTAATACAGGTTGATGTAACAGTAGATTTGTGAGTGGTCACCATCGTTCCTATCAAATCACGTTTTGCTTCCAGCTGGAAACTAAGTCTTACAGAATAAGAGAGAAAGGAATTTCAATTATCTGCAGTGGCTGAATGGCAAAGATGAACCCAAGAACATAAATTTCTTATTCAGAAAAATATATAAGATGGGGCCTAATATATAAGATGGTTTTTCTGTACTATAGGAAGTGCCTCAGGGGGCGTGGCCTAGTCAAGACAAAACCTCATGGAACTTCAGAGGAAGCATTTACAAAGAATAAAAAGTACAATTATGTAGTCTCAATATTCTGAGTCCCCAAACAGACGACATAGTCTGATATAAGTATGTATGTATTATTTATGAGAGAAAACAATTACAATATTTTACATTGAGATGGTTCCAGAAAATTCTCATGGTGTGGTCAGCAGAATTTTAATTCTCTGTTGAGTTAGTTATATGCCTGAAATAAATTTGATTTAGGCCTCTACTATTCATTTTGGCCCTAGTTAGGACATTATTGACTCACTGCATAGTAAAAAAGGAAAGGCCCTAAGTGGTCTTTCAAACAGCTTTCTTACTTAATATATCACAAATCTGAGATCCAGAGAGGTAATGTGACCTGCTTAAGATCACCCAGCTGGTTAGTGACAGATCCTGAGTCCCATCTTAAACACTCTTTACCACTCTAAAAAAAGGAGTTTCTGAGGCACATGGGGTCAGATCGCAGCCTCAGGGTTTGGGTCAGCCTGAGAATTCTGAGGTGACGGGGTGCCTACTGACCTACCGTGTAAAAATGGAAGATTTCTGAGACTGACTCCATCCCTGTGTTGAAGCGAGGTGCATAGTGTAGATTGGTCCCAGTTTATATTCTCAGTTTTGATCTGAACTGGATCTGCCTTTGGCTTATAGAAAGATTTATTGTTCAACATATTTACTCCTTGTATAACAATTCTCTAAAATGGTCACATCTTATGTAAATTTCTGAATATGGAGTATGATTTTGAGTAACATCTACAACAAAGACCCCATGTTTAAAGGAAATAGAGAAATAGAGGGGAAATAAAAGCAACATTACCTGATCTTGTAAGGGAATGCCTCAGTAAGAGTTAGGAGAGACATAAAATGCAGAAAGCAAAGAAGAAAAGGAGAAATAGGGAAAAGATGGAAGCAAAAAAGAAAAAAAGGTTAAGAAATATAAGAGAAAGGCAATTCAGAAACTCACAGAACAAAAAAAAAAAAAAAAAAAAGGATGAAGCTGACTGAGATTGAAATGGGAGTTAGAAACCTTGGTTTCTATTCCTACTTATGTCCCCCATTAAGCTGTGTGACCTTTTTTGTAAGTCACTTAACTTTCCAGGACTCAGTTTCCTCATCTACAAAATAAAGTGATTATACCAAGTCATTCAAAACTAGATGATCAGTAGGGTTCACTCTCAGTTTGAAGATTCTACGATTTTGTGATTAATGAACAGAGGAAATGTCAAAAGACGCTTGCTGAATATCCCCAGGAATGTAGAAAGGGACTATCTGGTGTGACAGATAAAAGGTGAGTTTAGCCACACTAATTAGAAGATACCCAAGGAAATTTTCAAAAGAAGTGAAATAATGTCACCAGCTTTTTATTCCTCTGCTTGCTGAGGGCCATTCAGAGAGGGAATTAATGCTTTTTAGGAATCATCTCCTCACAGGTGTGCAACCAGATATCAGTTTTCCTGAAGATGCCTGGAAATCCCTCCCTTTCATCAATGCATTTAATTAGTTAATGTTTAGATAACACTTAGGGATGAAAAGTACAATAAAAATGTTCAACATTATTATTACTTAACAGCTTTTATGAGACCAGCAATGCCTAAGATTAAATGAGAAACCAAAATAAGTTCCTGGCTAGAACGTTGTGATCTAATAAATAGCTGGGTCACTGATGTGAGGAAAAACAAATCCTGCTTATAAACTGAAACAGGTGCTCCTTATTAGCTTGCATGTCGTTGTGTTAAGATTGTCGGTAATTTTTATTCTATGCCTCAAGGTGTCAACAAGTAGTAAAGCACCACTCACTACACAGTACTGATAATGATTTCACACATCCTGTTTCTCTAGAATATTATCTGCTGAGTTTGTGACGTCTGTATGCTTGATATGGATTGAAGTACATATGGGAATTTAGTATACAATAAAAGTGGGGAAAATAAATTATTTAATAAATGATGTTGGGGCAACTGGTTAGCCATCAGGGTTAAAAATAAAGCTGAATCTCTAACTCATTTCATAAAAAATGTAACTCCAGATAAATAGAAGATTTAAATATAAAAAGAAAGCCATAAAAGTACTTTTAAAACTATAAAAATGTATTAGAGAAAAATGATAGAAAATCATTTACGTGGGGTAAATATTTTATAATCCTAGAAACCACAAAAGTGATAAATCTGAATATATAAAATTTAAAAATTAGTTCAATACAAAATATCATTTACAAAGTCATATGCGAAAAAACTGGGGAAAAAATTTCCTATTTATATGAATAAGTGCCAATTTCCTTAATATAGCTCTTTCGAGTTAATAAAAGCCTACAATATAATTTGAATACAGGTTAATGAAATAAACAGGTAATTCACAAAAACTACAAATGGCCAATAATATATATAAAAAAAGGATGCTCAACCTTAAAATGAAAAAAAAATACAAATTAAAGTAACTGTGAAGTTATATTTTATTTTTCAGATTGGCAAGGATTAAAAATACTATTTATATAGAAAGTTAATGTGGATGCACTCTCAAGACACTGAATGGAAGTATAAATTGGTTCTATCTTTTTAGAAGCTAAGTGGCAACATTTACCAAACTACAAAGAATACATACACTACAGACACATTTACACATGTGCATGGGGAAATGTATGAGGGTGTTTACTGCAGTACTGGTTCTAATAGAGAAAAACTATGCAGTGGGAAACTATTCAGTCATAAAAAGGAAATCTTGCCATTTGTGACGACATGTATGATTCTTGAGGGCGTGATGCTAAGTGGAATAAATTAGACTAAGAAAGACAAATACCATATGATCTCACTTATATGTGGAATCTAAACACACATACACACATACACATACACACACACACACAAGCTTAGATTCAGAGAATAGACCAGTGGTTTTCAGAAGCAGGTGGAGTGGTGGAGGTGGAGTGAAATGGATGAGGGGGGTCAAAAGGTACAAACCTTAGCTATAAAATAGATGCCATGGGATATAAAGTATAGCATGGTGACTATAGTCAATATTGTATTACATATTTGAAAGTTGCTAAGAGATTTTAAGGTCTCATCATAAGAAAAAAATTCTGGTAACTATATGAGGTGATAGATGTTAACTAGACATTGTGGTGATCATTTTGCAATATATACAAATATTGTAATATATATAAATATATACATCATTATGTTATAAACCTGAAACTAATATAATGTTATATGTCAATTATACCTTAATTAAAAAAATTTATCACATTCAAAGACGATAATTTCTTAAAACTTTAAAAAAGGATAGTAAGAGTGGAGAAGAAAGAAAAATTTTAAGAAAAATTTAGGTGGTAACATTGGAAGATGTCTGTGATTGTGTGGATGATGTTTGTAATAGAGTTAAACTCTATTTTGATGTTTGACTGTAAACAGCTTTGAAGCCTCATGCCTGCCTCTTCTTGTCCAACACCTGGGCAAGCTAGGAAGCCCAAGTGTTCCCCCTTTAGCACCTGAAGGAGATTCAAAGCACCCACTCTCCTGTCTACCTATGGAAATCTTCACGTAGGGCCAACCCCTAACCACAATAAAAGTCCCAAGCCAGTTTGCTTCCCTTGCTCTCTCTAGCCATTTTGACCTGCCTGAACTGCTCAGCTCATTCCAGAGACCTCAATTATGTAAGAAATAAAAACCTTTTTGTACCTTCAAAAAAATGATGTATTTTTGATGTTTAAATAATGAATATGAACTGCCACTTTTATAATAAATGTTTAAATTGTTTAAAAAACCCAATAACAGCTCCACAAGCATAGCTTTAGAAGTATATGAATATAATTTGCACATGCATATATGTAAACATGAGTTAAAAAAAACCTTCATTTTTTTGTTTGTTTGTTTTGTGGCCTGTGTTTTCACTTGTCCCAATAAAATGTTTATTTTCACAAAAAGTCTTGAAAATTGCCTATCAGTGAACCTGTTGTAACTGCATCAGACTCAGTGCTTGTATCCAAGGAGACCTCTTTATCTAATCGGAATGTTTCCTGACTTAGGGGTTTTTTAGGTTTTGGAAGGTAACATTGCCCCCTTCAATTAGAATGACTTATAAGATATGCAGGGTGTCGATAGCCATATCTAATGTCAGGCAATTTATGGTGGTTTTTGTTTACATAATTAACACTGAATTCTAGCCATTTAATCTTATCTCTTTAAATACCTAACTGGGAGTTAGTAAGTAAGCAAGTAGAATGCATATTGTATTTTCTATGAATCTCACTTAAATGTTTTAAATGCCCTTTTCCACTTCTGCTGGACCAGGGCTTTTTCCTTCCTGCCCTATTAGAAATAAGCTACCCTTACCAGCTCCGTCCCGAGGCACAACATTTAACTCCATCACCTGGTTGGTCTGGCAATTCTAATACTTTTAGGTTGTGTTTTGTAATCAGCAGGAGGAGAAACAATATTGGTATCAGATTTTTGAAGAATCCATTCCTCATCTATTCAGAGGTCACAATAATTTCACCACCCAGGGCACTGGGCAGAGGAAGTATGTTACTCAATCTGGATGTTTTTTTTTCCCCCAGTCTGAATGTTTTTAACCACTTAGTTTGGTGTCAATCCAAGGAAAAGTCAATGAACTGACTGACTTGCCTTAGACTTGGCCTTAAAAAAGAAATGAAAACTGTGGTATTACAACAGGAGGACATGCAAAGATAATCAAAGATAAAGGTGTTTTGAATAATACGCCCACCTGTGACATGTTCAGAGGTTCAGTAAAATCTAAATGGGAAAGTGCCCAAAGAAAGAAATCTCAGGAAACAGCCTTCCAGAGGGCTGGGGACCAATTTGATCTTGACCAGTATCTGACAGCCTTCTCCATACCACCGTGATGGGCTGCCTTTCTCTGTTCTAGCATCTCTGTACCACCAGGCCAAAAGAAGAGAGAGACTTATCTAGATTCACTGGCTACTGCTCGTAGCTCTAGCAAAAGGAAAACTATCAACCAGGGCAGAATTCTGTATGAGTGGTAGAGGTTTCAATTTTCCTTAGGCTTCCAGTCTTTCAGAAGCATGATTAATTGAAAAAAGATTTTACTTAGTCTCTCACAATCCCTTTTTTTTTTGTCAGAGGGTAGGGGGGTGGGTGGGTTAAAAACAGTTCAGCTAATTGAAATTCCACGCAGTTGTAGAGTAGCTTATGAAAACTGGGAGAAGTTTCACTGGTTATCTCTTATTATATTTCCTTAAATTGAGGTATATGATACATATGATACAGTGCACAGATCTTAAGTATACAACTCAATGAATTTTTAAACATGTATGTGAAACTACTATTGTCCTATCTATTCTCTTGGTCTCCAGCCCCAACCACTCTAAGTCACTTTTATGCTACCACCAGAAGGATCTTATAAAATACAGATTTGGCCAAACAATAAGAATAATGACATTAGCTGTTGCGCCACACCCACAGCAGTGATTGACTGTTTAATATGTTTCAGTTATTGCCCTAAGCCGTTTAATTCATCATCTCCTTTAAGATAATACAAGTCAAGCACTTAGAACATTGGCAGGAACACAGTGAGCGATAATAATAATCTATTATTATTATTATTTACAGGGGCCCTAAAAAGTCAGTATTTTTATTATTACCAATTTATAGGTGATAAAGCTAAGGCTTAGAAGGCTTAAGTCATTTGCCCAAGGTTGCTCAGCCTGAATGTGTAGAGTGGGGAGCTAGACTGCCAGAGCCTGGGTGCTAACCACTATGCTTTAGTGCCTTCTCAGAGCTGGTATCTCTTCAATGAAACCCTCTGCAGCCTCTTCAGCCCCTATAGGATAACGTCTCAAGTCCTTAGCATGCCCTCCCTGCCCTACAAGGTCTTCCTACAAGCTAAGTACAGACTGTCTTTCCATACTTCTTCTGGTTTTTATCTACCATCCATTCATATCTCCTGTTCTCATAATGTCTGTCTGTTCATCATTCTCAGAAAAAGTTTTATATTAATAACTTCCAGTTATTGCTATCATCATGTATGAGTTCTGGTTGCTTTCTGTATGTATTTCCAATTCTTACTGCAACTATCTAAAATAAGTAGTATACTCATTTTACAGATAAGTACACTGAGACACAGAAAGATTTAAGGGACTTTCATGGTTAGAGAGGCAATATGCTTCAAAACAGGACTATGAACCCAGGCCATCCGATTTCAGTGCTTGGTCTCTCTTATTCCACCACAATTCCCCTCAGGTCACATACTCTCCTACCTGCCTCAAATGTCACTTAGTTTCCAAGGCATTTTTGACTTGTGCACCAATTTGCTCCCTCTTGCTCTGCTGCCTTCCACAGGTATAAACAGATCACTAGTTAAGGAGGAATGGCTCTTGCTCCATTTCTATTCTAGGCCTTTCCAAGCACATTCAATTTTTGCATGAAAAAAGCTGAAACTGAATATTTCTGGAATATTCCTACTGCAGGCCTCAGAACCAAACATTTAAATTGCAACTTTGTCGAAAAAAAAAAAAAAAGGCAAATCTTTGACCAGATGGGGTTATGGTCTAATGGCATGAACACAGAGGGCAAACGGAGAAGTTGCTGCCAGTTAACCACCACATGTACTTTAGCAGAACCTCTAGGGGATGAGTGATTCATGAGCTCCTGGGACATGTATAATTCCTGAAGGATGAGCTAGCCAGCTCTGCAAACATGAGGACAATGGAAGATGACTTCTGTGGGCAGTCAGAAAGGCCATACTGGGCAATTTTTGAACTGACTTGAAAAACATTTTATCATTGGAATAGTTAACATTCTTGTTGATTATGTAGAATAAAAAATACTAAAGCATTTGAACATTTGGTACATGTTCAGCTCCTTCTGTACCTCAAAAGTGAATATTAATGTGCAATCTGTAAAGTCTCACGACTTGACAGGAAGTGGCTGGCTCTGCAACTGCCTCCTGATAAGATTTGGCAGCATTTGATTGTGATCATTCAATCATACTTGTATTTAAGATGACAAAATAAGTTACTTAATTCTTTAGCTTACTATTTTTACATAATTTAAACTACATATGCATCTTTTCAAGTTCCAAGCTAAAAATATCTCATTTTTGAGAAAAAGTATAAAAATACAAGTTTGAATCAGTACAATTGTTAAAATAATTTAAAAAGTAAATTGGGTTGACAAGGTGATTCCAAAGTTGACCTGGAAGAATAAAAGGGCAGGCATAAGTAAGACAATTTTGTAAAGCAAGAATATGAGGCTGTATTTGTGCACCAGACATCAAAATAGATCATAGAATTCAAATAATTGGTACTGGTATTGGAATTGGTATTGAGGAAATACCAAGTGATTGCTCAGAAACAGACCCCAGGCCACACATGTAATTAGATTATGATGAATTTAAAATTAAAAATAAGCACAGAAAGGATGGCTTATTAAAAAGTGGAGCTGAAATGATGCTTAACCATTCGAAGAAAAAAATCAAGCTATATCCTCACCTTATACCACAAAGGAAAATAAATCCTAGAAATTTATTATTAAAAGTATAAAGTAAACTATTAAAAAAAGACAAGAAAATATAAAATATCATTTATTTGAGCATGGGGGAAGGCTTTGAAAGTCTAAAAGCCACAGGAAAAAAAAATCACGCAAGGGAAAAATGGACAGATCTGAACACAAGAGTTATAAAATTCTGTTTATCAGAAAACATATATAAAATCCAAGGGCAAACAAAACTAGGGAAAAAAAATCACACATAAAGGGTTGATAGCCTAATGTATAAGGGACTCATATAAACCAACTGAAAAGATAGCCTGCCCTCAAATGGGCAAAAGATCAAACAATTCATTAAAAAAATAAAAGTAGTAAAAAATATAAAAAATGTTTAGCCTCACAAATAAAAAATAGCCAAACAAGGAGAAATTTTCTGCCTCTAAAATTACTAAAACTGTCTGTTTTTTAAATGACAATGGCTAGTGGTCCAATGATATGAAGGGAGAACTTGCTTCTACTGTCGGCAGGTATAGCTATAACAGATTGTACCCAGAGCTTTTAAAAAGTTCAAACTCTCTGACTATAGTTGTTCCTCTTCTTAATTTATCTTCATCAGAAACTAAATAATTTTGTACAAAATGTATATCAGCATTATAATACGAAGTTGAAAACCCCCTAAATGTCCAACAAAAAGGAGATGGTATTGAACTGCCCAATGAAATCTAATACGGGAATTCAAAATAGCTAGTGCTTCTGAAGATTATTTAACAAATTTTAAAAATGAAGATAAAAAATCATATATTGTAAAGAAGGAGCGATGTTCTATACTTATATATGCATAGAAAAGAACTAGCTGATATGTATCTAAATATTAACTATGGCGGTGGGTTGATAATATTGATAGCAGCAGCTAACATTAGCCTGGTATACGATCTCATTTAATCCTCACATCATCATCATAGATACACCGTTTTATCAATGTGGACAATGGGTGGTGGAGCTGGGAATGAAAATCGGTTGTACCAAGAGTTGGGATCTGAACTGCTCTGCCATGCTGCCTGATGATTATTTTCTCTTTAGTAATTGATGGTACTTCCCAAATTCTCTACAAATGAGTATATGTTTATAATCTGGAAGAAACCCCACAACTTTTAAAAAGTGTATTGGGGCCAAGAAGCTGTAGGGAGTTTTGTGTTCTATCCTGTGACAACCTGTGGTACGGAAGACTACCACCCCTTGGCTATGAGTGGTTCTTCAATTTCCCTTCCCTTTGTCCTATTCTCTCCAGTGTAAATCACGGAGTCACTCGGCTTGGTGAGGGAAGGAAGTTTTGGTGCGTAGTGGCACCATCCCGGAGCCAGTCTGGCCTGCTCATGTTCTTGCCTCTGCCTTCCTCTTTTCCCTTCCTCCCACCAACCCTTAGGCTGTTGAGCAGCCCCTGGGAATAAACCTGGTTCAAGGTTCTGGTTTAACAAAACAAAACAGGGCTTCCTGGGGTTAACTCCAGGCTGGCCTTTCACAGTTCTATGATTAAATTGCATTTTTCAGTGGTTCCGCCTTTAAACTCAAACCCTTTTAAAGAGAAATTTAAGGAGAGCAAAACATAGGAAACAGTGCCAAATGCCAATAACATATTTTAGTCGTTTGGGGGAATGGGCAGCTTTAGAAACCACAAATTCCCACTTATGCAAGGGCTACTTGAGATTTTTTTCTTTATTGCTTAGTGACAGAAGCCTGGCTTTAGACCATGGTCAGAGTTGTTCTCTCTTGTTTTTTCTTTCTCTCTCTGAAAACAGTTAATAAAGGTCTGAGTTATCACAATGAGAGGTGGCTAGTCCTACAGCTCTAATTAAATAACGAAAATCATTTTCTACTGATGATGTAGTTAGCTCAGACTAAAAGGCAGATCCAAGTCTATAACTTGGTACCTGTTATACCTGCTAAACAAGCTCAATTATACTGAACCATGCGCTCTAAACCTGGGAGGCTCCACACATGTGACTTCACCACCAGTTGGCAAGGCTTTGGTACCATGTGCTCAGCTAGGTGTTCTGTCTCCTTTCTCTCAAAGAAAGTGACTGAAAGGGGAAGATAAGATGTAAGTTTTGTTTTGTGACTATACTTTCCAAAACTATGCTGGCACATACAAAATGGAAAGAATCCCAGAAAGCTTTCTTCTGTAGCCTGAGGTCCATTCTATCAGGGATTATGAACCTAAACATCAGAGTCCGATGATGAGCTTCCTTCCTCTTCTCAGCTAAATTAAGGTGTGGCCAAGCCAGTCCCAGGGCATGAACTAATAAACTGTACTACATTATCACCAAATAAATTGGAAATAAGGTGACAGTGAGCTCAAGTTTTCATAGCCACTACTGAAATTACTAGCAAATGTGAACTAGTCCCACTTGAGGATAAGTAGATAGCAGTGGGGGGAAAAAAAAACCAAACTTCTTTATATATAGAGTACTGAGCATTTTGGTGGTAAGCATGTGTAGGGTGTACAGGACAACTATAGGCCAGGGAATTAGTCCTGGAATGAAACAGCTGACAGTCATCTGAGTTAGCAATCAACTAACATGGGTGCAAGAGATTAATTTTATTATGTAAAGGTTAAAGTTAACTGATTCAGTCAAAACTGCAAACAAAAAACCTAGAGAAAATAAGAACTATAGGAAATCTAGAAAAAGATGCAGATATCTTCAACAAAGTACTAATAAACTGAATCTAGTGAGCCATGTAAAGAATTCTACACTATGACAAATTGGGATTTACCCCAGGAATGCAAGGTTGGTTTAATATCTGAAAATCAAACAATGTGAAAGATCACACTAATAAAGTACAGAAACCACATGATCATCTCAATAGATGCAGGAAAAGCATCTATTGGATCTGACAAAATCCAATACCTTTCTGATAGAAACACTCAGTAAACTAGGAAAAGAAGGTAAGACTTTAAACTAGATATAGGCTATTTATGGAAAACTCAGTTAATATCATCTTTAATGGTGAAAGACTAAATGTCCCTTCCACCCTAAGATCAGGAACAGACTAGATGTCTATTCTGACTACAGCTATTCGACATTGTATTGGAGGTTCTAGCTAGGGAAATTAGGCAAACAAAGAAAAGCCCCGCCCAAAACAAACAAAAAAACTCCCTCCAAACTGGAAAAGAAGTAAATCATCTCTAGTCTCAGATGACAAGATCTGGTATACAGAAAAGCTAAAAACATTTTGCTGACGTGAAAGTTAGTAAAAAAAACCTTTAAAATGTATCTTTGAACAAGACTTTGTAACTCTATGCTTGTGTGTTGCTTGTACTCTTGGAAAGTCTGAGTGACTAAAACCAGTTCAGAGTTATGGAAACCCTTATTAGGAACCCCATTCCAAATAAGCTAAAAAGGTAGTGTTACTGTTAAAGCATGTAATAAACTCCTCATTTTCAACATGAAGAGGTATATAAGTATTTTCTTTAATAGAAAACCTATTTCCCTTCCCCTTTCTATGAAATATATTATACACTATTTGAGTACATATTGAAAATATGTTTCAAGAGTATCAATGAGTAGGATACCAAATAATTAGCCTGCCTGGTGTCCATATATTTCAGTCTGGCCTTGCTACTCCCCAGAAAACAAAAATGAAGTTAAACTAATAGGCCTGTTCCAGGTTCCCAATACTGAGTCATGAAAAATTCCATGTGGACATGCGGCATATTAGAAACAAGCCACTGTCATTTGCTATTGACACTGAGGCCACTGGGTAGCTGATGTTGAGAACCTACGTGTCTCCCCACAAAGATTCTTTAAGGCACAAGGAAAGCCATGTAAGGGACAAGGCTACTCAGATGTCTCAGTAAAATAAAAGCTCCTTGCAAGCCAGTAATAGCTACTGAATCTACAGAGTGACCCATGTGCTTGGGAATGTCTTGGTCTGAGAGCTCTCTGGTTTCTACTCTTTTGCTTAGAGCAGTGACTATGGCAGTGAGTGTGTTGCTTTGCATTTGCTGGCCTGGAACTTGCTACATCTTCCTAGCTCACTCAGACATATCCTGACAAACCACCTTAAATCTTGCTGGAGTCTGAATTTTGCTTCTTGCTTGTGCTTTGGCCCTAGAGTTAACCCTTCCAAGTCCAGTCTCCTGCTCTGTCTTTTGTAAATCTTTCTGTATCTCTAAATGGCTTCTTTCTAGATCCAACTCTGAAATCTCAAGTAAAATAATGTGTTGATCAAAGCAATAAAGAACCAAAACATAATGACCTTTTAAATTTTTCTTAAATATGTCCAAGATTTTTAGCTTCTCTATTCTCCTAAGTCCCAGTAACAACAGTAGCAACATTAAAGAAAACAAAACACAAATTAAAAAAACCCAATGACTATTTAAGTGTTTCTAAATTGTGCTCTGAATCTTCCATATTGGAAGTGAAAATAAAATGAACATATCTCAGCAAGTGTACGTATGTGTTCCAATGGATTGGTGGCTCACAATAACTAGTTATTTCAGTGATACTTCATCTTTCAAAAATTATTTAATAATTAGCATTGTAGTCCTAATAGGAAAACTATAAACTTAGGGAATAGACACAGAAGAATTTCACAAGCAGGAACTCTTTAATAACTTCCCTGAAGAAAATGCTTGAATGCACTTTAGAAAGAAAGCCTGGCACGATGCCAGATCACGCTTCCTGACATATTCAAGGCCGCGAGGCAACCGAGGGGCGTCATCCTATGAATACAGTGGCTGAGCAACGGATCAGTACAACTTTTAAAAAGTTTACAATTTTTAACTTTGCCAATAAGGAGACTAAAAACAAAACCTATCATCTATCACCATCATTTCTCAAGAAAGGAAGATTTTAACACCAAAAAAAGAGATAATAGTATGTTTTCAGAAAAAAAAATTTTAAACTGAATGATATGTAGTGTTATTGAAAATTCACCACATTATATTATTTTCTTTCTTCTGTATGAGCTGGTGAAAACTCCATCCCAGATGAGCCCTCAATCCCTGGAGGGAAGTTGGGAATGTTTTTGATATGAAAACAAGGAATCTTATTGTTTGCCAAAACCATTCTTTAAAGTGAATTTCAAAATAGAAGAATTAGGACAGTGTTTCCAAAACTTCAATCATGTGAAAACACCTTCGCAAACATCATAGCTGCATTCTACCTTTGTCATTTACTTAATTTAAATCGAGTCCTTTGTTTACTTAAGTTTATTTAAAAATGAAAGTCTTATACGAATATCCTAAATGAAAAGCCAGTATCTCTTGCCATAAAATCAAGATACCACAACTGTTGGAAGGCTCTGAGCCTGCAGCCAACTCTCCACAGAAAAGTAAGATTAGCAGGAATTAGGGGTTCAAGTCATACCAGCACCAGAAAGAAATTTTCTGTTTGATTTAACCTGAAGGGCAGAGAGAGAAGTGAAGAAAATAACTTTCTCATTTTATGAAATTAAATGTCATTCATGCCATGACCATGTACTGCCTAAAAGCATCTCTTATACAAACTATCACTTTGGTAGACAGTCATGGACACAGAGGTGTCCTTGCATAATAGCTAAAAACATTGGCTAAATCAGCCTTCCTGAGGTGGAATTCTGAGACTTCTCCATGTACCAGCTGGTGACCTTTAGCAAATTATTGACCTCCTCTGCCTAAGGTTTTCTTTCATCTATGGAGTGGGGATAACAATAATACCCACGTCACAGGCTGGTTGTGAGGATCAAATGAGCAGAGACATGTAAAGCTCTTAGAACTTTAAGTGACACACATTAAGAGCTCAAAACTGATAGTTATTCTTACTATCCCACACTTTGAGGAACACCAAATGTGTAGGCCTATGTTAGACCGTACCAGGCACATCATTATACAATAACACATTTCTGGAAGGAACATAAAGGTATGGATAAGAATGACATTTCCTTTGCTAATTTGAATTAAAATGAATAACTTGGTACACATACGTGCAAGGCAATTTATTATTCATTTGGTTTGTTTCCTTCCATGCCCCATTTTCTTGGTCAAGAGCAAGTCTTAATGAGATATTTTTGCTTTTAAGGCAGAGTACATGATGCGTTTGACACAAAAAGATCGCACCATAGAGAGTGACTTTCAGGATCTTAACTGCAAGTCACTCTTTAGGTAAACAAGGTCACCCAAATACATTAGACTTTGAACTGTGAAATCAATGTGCCCTCTATTTAGGGTAAACAATAGAATTAATGTCAGATTTAACCCTCAGAGTGGCTACACATGTTATGATTTAATTCATATTATGAAATACAGTAAGGGAAGACTCATCACTGAATCATTAGATATATAAGCTAACATCAAAAAGCAGTAGTTCTAGGGGGCTCCTGAAACAGATTAGTTGGTCCTGAACAAGAAAGACATATATTAACCTATCCTAAGCTGTTGCCTTTCATGTGTCTCATCCCTTTTGTCCCTGGAACTATATTTAGTACAGAGAGAACAACAGCGCTGCCAGGGCAGTCAAATAGAAAGAGAGGGTATTAATTTAGTATATCTTGGTCAAGGTTAGGTCAAGAGATAGTGGACAAGTACATATTTAGTTTATTAAACTACAAGATAAGGTCATATTAGAAACTTAAAGCAATTTCCACAGCCTGTATTGGGCCTGCCTTGACAGTGGCCTTGATCAGAACAATCTGGATTTTTTCAGAATATCTGTCTTCTTCAGTCCTCGTCCATTCACTATAGGATGGTTTCTTCCATCTCTACAACATGCTTCTTGGTAATGTCTCTATTGCTTTCCCTTCCTCTCTGCTCAACTTTGGTGTTTCTTCCTCCAGTGTCCCAGGTTGAGCACTTTGGCTTTTCTTTTTTGCTGTCGTGATCCCCCATTTGTAATTTACCTCCCTTTTCTCTACAGAACTCATTGCCAGGCTTCTTCTGAGTAGGCCAAGTTATCGTCCTCATTTGCTTTGCTCTTTCAGGCAGGTCTATTCTGCGTCAAACATTAACTATTCTTTCTTAAAAATGTTACCTGTCCTTTCCTTCTTCTTTCTCCCACACTGTCAAGGACATTAAAGAAAAATTCCTTCACTGTACTCTTATTATGTCTATGAGCAATAGAATGTTCCAGATCCTGGAAGTGGAATTAGGTCGTATCTTTTAATTTTCCTTTGCACCTTTTCCCTAGGACCTACTTCTTTTAGAAGGCTTAGCTTGAGTACTTTAAGAGACCAAAAGGAGCAGAATAAGGTCAGACACAATAAAGTAAAAACTCCTTTCCCCTTCCTTTACGGAGTTTGCATCTGGCCCGGGTATCTAATCAAAAAGAGTCAGGGTTGGCACTCAATCAGTCTTAACTACTAGCAGTGGCTGTAGCTTTTAGTGAGTTCTACACCCTACCTATAAGTGGCTTCTATGTTCTGGGATAAATGAACTCTTCTGGATCTGTCTGATTATTTTACAATGATCTGAATGGATCATTTATGAAAATAAAATAGTGTCCTAGAAATGTCACTTTACCACCAAAATAAGGAGCAAAATCTTTGTATACATTCATGGGGAATCTGCACTATGCCGGGCACTGTTCCAGGTGCTGGGGATATGAGTGAACAACTCATACAAGGCCCCGCTCTCCTGCAGCAATGACTTCCTGAGAGTATTGAAAGGCCACAGGAAATGATCGAAGTCTCACTGGTCAAGGAAACAGGTTAAAACCATCCTACTGAGGAGGAGGGGACCAACTTGTTGGTGGATAGGCCACTACGTTAACCAATGCTCCACCTCCCTGAACTAGGACACGCATTTAAGAGGGGGCAGGAGGTTTAAAAAAATCCTAACCCAACCCAAAAGATAATGGGAATCATCTGTTCTGCTCTCATGTGCAAACCTATAATTTATGGAAAGATGGGAAGGAGAAAGTCCCTGAGGAGGCCAAGCCAAGTTTTGTGGTAAAAATTCAACTGTACTCCAAGCTCAGACTGGAAGAGGTGGGGGTGGAGAGAAGCAAGAAGCCACAGTAAAAATAACACGCCTTAAGGCAGCCAGCTCTCTCTCTCTGATGCCCGTTTCCAAAGCCATTCCTGGGCCAAGATGCCTTCCTCCCTTCTTCCTGCCACCCCCAGCCCTTCCCCATTCATAGGGTATTACTTTTTCCCCTATTTTTCATTCATTTTTAAAAGAATCCCAAACTGGCTGCAGTACTCGTAATACCTGCCACAGGGTAATTTCAGCAGTATAAATGATAGGGCATGCTAGGAAGCAGGTAGTTTGGATCAAGTGAGAAGTGTGTGTTTAATAGAATAAAATGGAGTTACTGGGAATTTCCAAATTATGGAAAGGAGACAATATCCTTAAATACATGACTGTATAATATATATTTGTATATATTTGTGCACACTTACATATAAAGTAATTTACTACTAAGAATATACTATAAGATCTGATAATAGAAAAGGCCATCATTAAATGTAATATTAGCAATATCACCCCACCCAACTGATTTTTGAGTTTAACTCTGTATCATGATGGGTCCATATTGTCTTTTTTGCTTCTTCTATTGGGTTATCGTCACTTAACTTTATAATGTGGCTTTAAAGGGTATGGTTACTAAATACAATGTATTTTTAAATTGTCAGTATCAGTGATTTTTGCCAAGCCATTTGAAAAAGCCTTTTTACTACACATTTTAATAACTTGCTAATGTACTTCAATACAATTTCAATATATATTTTATTAGTTTCCTAATCAGACATATAAGGTGAATTTTTATCCATATCAGAGATGGATAAATTGAGGCCATCTACACTAGAAAAGATTGGTGGTAGCGGTAGAAATAGGAAATGAAATAAATGTCGAATTGTCCAGGCAGGGGATCCCCTTTGTAGTATTTCAGAGTTTCTAATGTTAGTTAAGATGTTCTTGCTATTCATGGATAGCTTTAACTGCTAGTCAGAATAAAAGATATAGAGAAAAAAAGCACCTGTGGACATAGGGTGGATGATAAAGCCTCATTGCTCTGTCACAAGTCAGCTGAATGTTAATATGACTGAGGGACTTTCAACAGCGGCACTCATATAGCATTATTCACTATGTGACAGATATTCTTCTAAGCACTTTACATGTTTGTAACTCAATCTTACAACCTTGTGAGGTATGCACTCTATCCCCATTTTACAGATAAGGAAATTGAGGCATAACAAGTTTAAGTAACTTACTCAAGGTTGTAAGGGATGCAGCTAAGATGCAAACCCAGGCTGTCGGGCTCCAGACGCTCTGCCCTCAACCATTATGCTAAACTCCCTCAACATGCTGCAGCTAAACGGACCACAGTTATTTAGAGGTTTACTGAAAAGTCAGCTGTTTGAACTCAGGACCAAACAGTCCTAAACCAAAATCAAAAGATAAATGTTACTGAAGTCTTCAGTTCACAAATGCTCACTTATGCAATGACAGAGCTTGAATTAATGCATAGCCCCCTTTGAGTTCATTCTCATCCTTGTCTTCCTTTTCCTGTAACTGATACAGTCATTTACCTCATGCTGACTAGGCACTTCCTTTTGCCCAGGTACTGTTCTTAGTAGTGGGGACCAGATGGATGAGATAAAGGCTTGCATTCAAGGCTGAATCTTATACTTATGGATTATTTTTGAAGGCTCTTGGGGGCAGACCTAAGAACTAAGTAACTCAGGTAACATTTTATTTTGGGAATGAATAAAATCATCCACTTTCTGCTCCCAGCCTGGGAAGGGAGGGTGCCCTGTTCGGAGGACTTTGTCAGCATACTGCCCACCTATAGTGTGTGTCTTGTCTTACACATACTTTGAATTCACGACATCACAGTGCATAATACCTAGCGCTTAACAAATACTTAAAAGGCTGTAAAATATAGCCCGTAAGTCAAGGAGTGCTGGTACTTTTCTGAGGTGCTCATGATAGATTTTTAGGGTGTAGTTTTCATTGTGGTAAATATACATAAAATTTACCATTTTAAACATTTTTTTGGTATATCTCATAATCACTTTTGGTTATACTTCGTTGATTACTTTTCTAAATACTATAGCTTCTCCACTTCTAACCATTTCATGGGTAGTGAAAGCGTAATTCCGACAATATGCCAGTTTTCCTAACATCAGGCCTGGCCATATGAGCATCTCAGAAAGACCAGCTTTTCTCCTAGATTGTGACGACTTCGGTCTTTGTGTTACCCTTTTCCTCCCCACCTTTGATGGATTCAGAAGCTACTCAGAGGTCTGAAGTTTCTTTGCCTCCCTCATCCTAAGCAGCTGAATCAACTTCTCTCCACCCCTTTCATTATCCCATTCCATCCACCCCATTGCCATCAGTGGGGTGGAGACTCACAGTTTATAAGTGTGCTGAAGAAAACCCCAGAAGCAAGAAACTAGAATAACTTGCTCCTGCTAACAAAACAAACCAGAAAACACAGTAGGGGCCAAGACCTCACAGTAGCTGTGTTCCAAATCCTTCCTTATCCCAAGGAGACAGACTGCCTGCCTCTCTATTCTAAGCTCAGGCAATGTGGCTTAAGCAAACTCATAGAAGGAATTCAAGCCTCAAGATCCATTTTCAACTTTCCCCAGATATCCATGTGCCTTTTTATTCTTACTCCATCTTGCCCAGCCAAATGCGAAAGCCTGTGTAAAGACTATTACATGTCTCACTTTGAAAGGACTTGAATGTCCTTATGAACTAACTCCTGGCTGAAAATTCTGGACCCATAGACGGACAAAGCAGCTGCCAGTTGGAAAACAAAAAAAGAGTTGTTATCTCTATGTTAAATTAAACTCAGATCTGCTTAATATGTTGGCCAACTTATGCCACAGCTATTTTGGCCCTTTCCACCACCCCAAAGTCTTTTGTGGCCAAAACGTACCGCTGTGCTGCTGTTTGACACTGTGTGCCAGCAGGCTTCTGTGCCAAAGCCAAGTAACACCCTTCCTTCTTCGGGTTTTGGGGTAGCAGGGGAGGACTGCTAATTCCTTTTGTGACCACTGACTAAGAGCTGAGTGGCCAACAATTTGGAAAATTATATACACACCTAAAATGTCAGCTGCATCAGAGATTTTTGCTCTTTCTCCTTCCAGTAGCTGAAGGGAACCTTTAGGCTGAAGGCAATTCTAGAAGAGTTGAGTTTTCTAACCACATTCTGTGGGAGGCATGCTAGCAGAACTAGAGGCATGCAGGATCCTGAGCAGCAAAGAATTATGTTTCATAAGTGCATATGCCAATGATTCAAACCAATGGAAAAGGGTGGGAATTAAAAATAGTCAGTTATGAACACACACACGTGCACACATGTGTATGCACACTCACACACACATACAAATGAGAGAGAGGAGAGAGAGTTATACCGCAAAGGTCCTTTTTAGAATCAGACTAGCTATAAATACATAAACACACACTAACACAGGTCAGCCCTAGCTATGAATATAGAATGTGCTAACTCTAAACTTTTGAAAAACAAAACAAAAAGTAAATTCATAGTATCATAAATCCATATGTAATTAGCCTGCTTTCCTTTTTGGACTATAGATATATTCTATGTGTAATCTAGTTCTTTGTTCTAGAATTTTGTTGTTTTTGATGACTACAGGTCCTCGGGTTGGACAGAATAAAAATATTTTGACTGCCACAGCAGTGATTAAAACTGACCTGTAAAAATTATGGCCTACTTGGGAGAACTCTGGACAGGAGGCTGGGCTTGATCCCATCTACATGAGTCTCTTGGGCACTGGGATTTTTGCCATGTGTGGTGCTGGCACTCTGGGGCTAGCGATATGTGCATTTACATAGCTCCGTTCCCCCACTTTACCTTATAATTCCCTCCTTTTACTCAGGGGAAAGACATGATGGAGCAGCGGTCCCCAACCTTTTTGGCACCAGGGACCGGTGCTCCTATGAGAATCTAATGCCTGATAATCTGAGGTGGAGCTGAGGCAGTGATGCTAGCACTGTGGAGCGGCTGCAAATACAGATGAAGCTTCGCTTGCTAGCCCACCGCTCACCTGCTGTGCGGCTTGGTTCCTAACAGGCCATGGACTGGTACTGGTCCACGGCCCGGGGGGTTAGGGACCCCTGTGGTGGAGCCTCAGCAATGGTAGGGCTTAGCCTTGCTGCCAGGTGGATATTGGTAGCCGTTTGCCTCTAGATGTAGAGATATTAGTGCTGTAAGGAAACAGTACAAAGTAGTGGTTCAGAGCATGTGTCACTGGAGAAGGAAATCCTTCAACTGCTGGAGTAATTGTGCAGCTGGCCATGTTCATTATTCTTTAAGTCTAAAACATTTCACACAAAATTGAAGAAGCAAAACAAAAGAGGGTGTGTGTTAGAACATGACAGCTTGGTTTTAAACCCCAGCTCTTTCACTTTATCTAGATGACTTTGGGCAAGTTCATCTCATTTGTAAAAGGTAGGTAATAGTAATATCTGTCTCAGAGGGCTGCTGTGAGGGTTACACAAGGTAATCCATGTTGATTTAGAATAGTCTGGCCTAAAGTTAAGCATTCAATAATAAAAGTAACTAACATTTTGGAGGCATATAATAAAAAGTAGATATTGCTCATCTAATTATTTCATGCAACTTTCTCATTTTATAAAGACTTTAAGCAACAGATTATGTGACTTGGTAAAGGATAAACTGTTGTCATCACCTGGGTTGTGTGGGTTTTCTAAATGTCCCCTCTCTCTCCTTGACTATGTGATATGAAATGACAGTGAAATGAGCAGGCCCCTTGCCTCCAGTGAGATTGTGCCTTAACAACTCAGGGATGAAGCAAGCAGACTGAGAACCCTGGCCCTTTCTAGCTCCTTCTGCCTGCTAGATGATCAGTCTCTGCTCCAAGCAGGCAGAGAAAGCAGAAAAAGATGAAACTCAAATCCGTAGTTTTATTACCTGTGATTGCCTACACTACTTTCTCTCTGCACCCTTGACCTCTGTTCCAGCCAAGAATCCATTCACAGTACCCTCACCCTGATTTCCATTTTTTCTTCAGCTCTAAACCTTCCCTTGTAATGCCCCATCTTTTTATTGTCCCTTATGCACACCTGAGCTGCAATGGGCTCTCTGGTGTTAGCCTAACACAAACACAAACTCGCAGTTCACCAGATAACCTGATTGATGTAGCAAGCCCAGTAGATGGCATATTATCTGCTGCATGTTTTTATTGGCCAACTTGTGTGTGCATTATTCTAACTGCCACTGAACTATAAGAAGACAATTTATCTGTCTTTAAGGAATATTTAAAATAAACATATTCAACTTGTTTGTATTAGCTGTCCTTCATATCATTTCTGTGAAAATGCTTAAAGCTGCTATTTAATGACAACAAAATCAAATCATCAGTTGATCTTTGGCAGATGGAAACCTTGATATTTGTCACTTAGAACTGAAGGGGCTAAGATCTGGCTCTAGTCCTAGGTCTGGCTGCTTTATGCAAACCCCAGAAAGGAGATATAGGTAGAGTGATTTCCATAATTTAATTGCTTCTCAAGTATCATAAAATCATGGAACCAAGGTCCTAAAGCTGGAAAGGGCCATAAAAATTGCTTAGTTCAACCTTTTACCTCACAAATGGGGAAATTTAGGACCCAAGAAGTAAAGTAATGAAGGTGGTTTCTATCCAAATATGCCTGTCATTCTCTTCTTGGGAATAGATACAAAAAATGTGGTCCAAACTGGATGTACTGTATACAATTCTCATTTAAAGATGCCATATATCTTTAACACATTGGTTAACAGAATTGATAATAATCCCTATGAGGGTTAAGTTAAAATCCATTAAAAAAAAAAAAGGCATAGAAGAGAAACTCCACTTTTATAAAGCTCTGAGAAGTGAGAGAGACGGGGGGATTTTCAGAGGGAAGCTATGTTTCCACTCCTAAGACTTAATGGAACACATGAATTCAGGGAGATGCGTGGAATTTAAACACAATTCAACATCATAATTCTAAGAGTAAAGGCCCTTCCACCTCTGCGTTAAAGGAAGCTAGAAAGCCAATTACACTCACAGCAGGGCCTCTCCCCTACTGCAAGGGAGAACGTACTGCAAATTCTGTGTGTGCTTTACAAGCTAGTAAAACTATAATTGCGGGTGGGAAGGAACATGGGTTCTCTTTGTTTCAACCAACATTTCGCTCTGGTAAGCTCCTCCTTTCTATAGCTGCACAAATAATGTGGACTCAGTATTTTTTTTTTCAAGCACAAAAAATATTTATGATTCTACAAAATTTATAGAAAGATTTATTTTTTTTTTGGTTAAAATAGAAAAAATATCTGTGCATAACCCACCAAAAGGGCATGCATTCTTTAAAAAGACAGGTGCCTACCTTTTTTGGGAAGCCAAAACCTACCTTTTGGTTCACACTTTGAAGGCCTCTTAGCAAGACCAAAAATAGGTGGTGAGGCTCAGAGGGCAGTATCTGACTGCTCTAGCATAGAGCTAGGACGTCTCATGGCCTGGGGCTGGGGGAAGGGGCTGGAGAGAGGGTTCTCCAAGTGCAGTTCCCCTGTGGGGCCACTGGAGAGGGCTGGTCTAGGATTGTCCTGGAAGCTTTTCCCACCAAGGTGCTACTCCATGTGGTGACTGCACAGCTGCTGCCATAGCAGGATCCTATGGCTTAGACATCCCTGCAGAATCTGAGGGGCAAAACTGAGGTGTAACAAACATTGCTTCTGTGGTAATGGCTGCCATCCACTGTTCACAGATGCGGAGTCTTGGAGATGCTGAGAAAGCTTCAGGGAGCCATTCATGGAAGGTCCATGTCTCATAGCAACACTAATACCGCCAGTACCTGTACCACTAGGAAAGCTCTTATCTCCTCAGCCCTCTGCGTCAAGTAGACTTCCAAGGGTCTTACACATATTATTAACTCCTCTAAGCCCCACAACAACCTTTTGGGGAAGGTACTATTATTCCCCGCTTCAGAGATGAAGTGCTTCTTGAGGTAAGAAAGAAAAGTGACTTGCCCAAGGTCACCTAGTGAGTCTGGCATGAGCTGGCATTTGAGCATGAGCAGCCAGGCGCCAGGGCTCCAATGCGTAACTGCTGTGCCATTCAGCCCCTCTGTGATGCCCAAGGTCAGGTATCATTACCCCTTTGGAGACCTTTGCTCCAAGCAGGAACTTCATCCCACGCTGGCCTCACGCTGGCCTGCTGGTCTCCTGACAGCCATCTTAATTTTGATTTCTATTTAATTTTCCACCTCAGAAAGCAGTGCCAGAGAGAGGGAATCTGGTGATATCTTTTGAATATGATTTATTCATCGACAGTTCAAGGAAATAGAGGGTTTCCTTGCTGCCACCTGACCTTTGTCTTCAGCCTTCCTAATGTTTGCATTGCTGCCCTGACCTTGCAAAGTGACCTGGAATAGCTTGCTTGTTTCCTTGTGTGTGTCCACTTTCAGAGCACAGCTGTCAGCCTGTGCAAGTCTGTCAATTAGTATCTCAAGGGTTTGGGATGGGGTCTGCAGCCTTTTGAGGAACACAATCTAACACTAACCTCCAAATTCCTTCTCGTAATTGAGCATTCATTAGTTTGACGGAACAAAAGCAGGCATTCTCTATTATAAAGCAGAGGTCAAAACCAGTGGCTGTGTTTTGTTTGGCCTGCAGAGTGTTTAAATATTGAGAAATTTCACATAAAAATACGGATTTCCGGCTTCTCGGAAAACAAGAAGAGATGACAACTCTGGGGCTACTGAGTAACAGTTGTCCCCTTTAGGGGGGGCGGGGACACTCTCTCTGGTTTCTTATCACGGCCTAAAGTCTCACCGTGGCCCTGCTTTGGGCGTGGGTGCCACTTGTCTGGTCTCTGCAGGGATCTGGGTCAACTAAACCCTGTTCTAAAGCCATCTTTCCTTCCTTTAAATGTGAAATGGATTGGTGAGGCTTTGCCTCCGATATGCCTGGCGTATCAGTACAGTTGTACTTTTTCTATCCTTTCCCAGCACCCGACACAGTAAGTGGTACATAATAGACATTTATCGCATTCTTCTTAAATGGCTGAATACATGAATGACTAGCTCTCAGGAAGAAAGTGAATTTGAGTGACAAAAAAATCCCGTTTAACAGCTACAGAGATTCAGGCTTATTAATGCCTCAGCAGCTTTCTGAATGACTGACGCTGCTCCTTATACGTTTCTTTATTTGTTGTGCTATAAAGATCTTCTCTGCTGTCACAAATGATTTTAAATCTTGTTTAACATTCCAGAAGCAATGTGTTGATGCTTTAATAGGATTTAGCCAGAAATTAAAATAAACAAACAATAATATGAAGAGCTGCCCCAGTTAGCCTTCTAATTTTTTCTCAGAAAGACGGGGGTGAAATGTTGAAAAGCATCGAGTTCCAAATGTAGGTGGACTTGTAGGCCACCATCACAAACAGCCAATGGTAGTAGCTGACATACACGTCCTAATGCCATCGCATGAGGCTCCCATACTTCCTGGTTCCATTTCTGGAGCATTATCAAGCGAATGAACTTGGTAAAACTGCTAGAAACCTCCTCGGCCCTCAACACCTGACTAGACAGAGCCTTCTTATGATCCCGCTGGCCCCTGGAAGACCAACTGCAAATGTGGTAGAATGGTTGCTGTGAGGCATTCTGGGGTAAAACCCCACTGGGCAGCACTAGGTTGAGCAGGATCATAGGCAGCCTCTACTATAAGTTCTTGGCATACAGGCAGAGTGCAGGATTTTGACTATAATTAGTAAGAATCACTAGTCTTTTTCTGAGAAAATGAGCCCTCTCAACTTCGGGATCACCATGGCTCTGGGCACATAGTGTGTGCTCAATAAATATTTGTTGAATGAATAAATGAACAGAGAAAACACCCAGCCAGGGGTTTGGTGATAGAAAATTGGGTTCATGTTTCAAATGCACAGGAGGGATGGAAAGATGATAAATTCTACACTTTTTGTAGCTCTAGGCTGAAGACTCTTTCATAGACTCTTTATGACAAACTTTCATTTCTGAGGAAAGTGAAGTGATCCCATCATACTCATTCCATGAATGTTTGTGGAGACAATTTATCAAAATAATCTGGAAGCATGCAGACAGAACGTTTTTCAGAAATGTCAAAGTCAGCAGTGAAAATCTCTCCTGCTTGTTGCCATGACAGAAACACTGTGGATTAGGTCATCGAGGGGTTTAAGGCTACCAAGGCCTGAACACCCCCTTCCCATCCCTTCCGCCTGGCTCACATCTATAGGTCCTCACATCTCAATTTAGAATCAGAGCTCCTAGGAAGCCTTTCCTGACAGCTAAGTTAGTAGATGTTCTGGTTACTGCAAAACAAACCACTCTAAAACCTAGCAGTGTAAGGCAATCATTTTATGATGCTCAGAGTCTGTGGGTCAGAGGTTCAGGCAGGACACAGGGATGGCTCGTCTCTGCTCCACGATATCTGTAGCCTCATCTGTAGCCTCCTAGAAAGGTAGGAGTGGGAATCATTTCATGGGTATTTAGCTTCACTCCCATGTCTGGTGGTTGATAATGGCTGTCACACAGGACTCAGCCAGGCTGTCAGCTGAAAGACTACATATGGCCTTTCCATGTGGTCTGTCTTCATGGGATGCTTTGGGTTTCCTTACAACATGGTGGCTGGTTAACAAGAGTGAGCATCCCTGTAGAGCATGAGGTTGAAGCTGTATCATCTTGTATGACCTAGACTTGTAGGTCACCTAGCATCACTTCTAGGCCTACCCACATTCAGAGAAAGGGAACACAGACCCCACTCCTCAAAAGGAGAAATGTCAAAGTCACAGTATAAAAAAGGCATGTGGGATGAAAGATATCACTGTGGCCATCTTTGCAAAATATAATCTGTCACACTTGGTTAGATGTTTCCTGAGTACCCTGTGTTCAACTTTACTGACTTAAAAAATGCTGATTTGCCCCTCTCATTAGACTGTGAGCTCCGTGAGGGAAGGGACTGTGACTTATTCAGCTTTGTGCCTCTGTTCTTAGTACAGTGCCTGGCCCAGTGAAGGCATCAACACATATCTGTTGAACTGAACTGAATAGAAAGGAAGAATGAGAAGGCTCTTGGGGCTCCCTTTCATGCTGGCTGTTGGTGGCATAAGGGAAGTTTGACCAGGGCAATAGAAGTGCGAGGGAAAAGCACCTAAATTCCTCTCTGGGGTCAAGGCTATGATCCGTGAGTGTATCACACACGAAGTGAAGCGTTTGCTTCCTTATGCCTCCCAGGCTGCATATAGGAAATAACTACGAGAATCCTAACTAACTTCATATTTCTGTTTCCTTGAGCTTTTTGAAAATATTTTTCCCCTTTATATCTCTGTACCATAAACATAAACATGGTAAGTATAAGATTAGTCAAGAGGCTGCCCGTTTTTTACGCGTACATACTCGCTCACATAGTACAGCAGAAAGCACACTGGACGAGGAGTCGGAACACGCTGGCTTCAGTCTCGGTTCCGTCACTTAGTAGAAGATGTGTAGCTCTGGCACCCAGCTAATTTTTTAACCTAGTTTTCTTGCCTAGAAAAGAAGTATAAAAAAGGCAAACCTGCCTATCTCACCTTGGAAATAATGTTTTTTAAATGGTAAAGCAAAATACAAACAAAATGCTATGATAGGATATGGTGATTTTAAAATATGTTCACTCATTCTTCGACATGCCTCCTTCAGAAGGTGGAGTCTAATTCTCTTTCTCATGAATGTGGGCCCGATGTGATTTATTTCAAAGGAACAGAACGTGGCAGAAGCAATGCTATCTGCCTTCTCCGGCAAGGTCCTAAGAAGGATAGCTTCGTCTGGCTTTCCTTCTCCAGGTCACTCACAAGCGAGCCTCATGTCATGAAGACACTGAAGCAGCCTGGGAGTCCTCCCACCAATGACCAGCATCGACTTGCCAGCTGTGGGAGTCATCCACCTTGGAAGTCGAAGACTTCTTCAGATGACTGCAGTCCTGGCCAACACGTAGACCACACCTCCTAACAGACTCCACACCCAAACTGCCCAATTAAACCGACCCCGAATTCCTGACCCACAGAAACCATGGGAGACAATGACGGTTGACTTTTGTTTTCAGTTACTAAGTTTTGGGATAATTTTTACAGAGCAACAGAGAACTAATACTAACTAACCAAAGGTGTGACAGGCATTTCTGTTTCTCTGACCACATGATGGGTTAGTTTTGATCCAAATTCTTTCTTGCCTGCTCCGCTTGCCTGCTCCGAGTGACTAATAACTATGTGTGAGGTGGCAGGCTGTAGGATCAGGAAGGGTAGAGTCCAATTCCACCACTGGCTAGATCCAGATGGTTGGATGCCAAAGTGGAAGTGGGGACCAGGAAACTGGACCCTTAGAAAAGTGACTTTAGTACTGATTAAACACCACTCAGTTCTGTGGCTGCATCCTCATCTATTACCATACTGTTTATACTTGAAGGGCTCAGGGTTGGCTTCTGAAATCCTTATCTCAACTGAGTTCTTTCTGACCTGGGGGATGAGGCTCTCTGTCCATCACTCAACAACACATGGTCATCTTTCTGACCTGGTTTCCCAAAGAGTAATAACTCTGCCCTTAGCTGGCCACATTTTCTGCCACGGCCCCTACCTGCCTTTCCCAAATCCTTCACCATATCTGTGGACTAGTTGTGTGGACATAGTTGAGTGTGGTGGCTGGGTCTTCAGACAAAGTTTTCTTTGGGCAAAGACTAACCAGCTGGTGTAAAGAACAATCTGTATCACTACCTTCCTAATCACCTGCTTTAACTCACTCAACTAACTGGTTTTATCACCAAAACACCGAAAACCAGTAGTCATGATCAGCAGGACTCCAAAGACCGAAGGCTTCTGGGGAGCAGTCGGAAGACCCAGGCTCCAGCTCTGGCACTTCACAGTAGTATCACCCTGCCCTTCCCTCTCCCCCTAAGAGCTGAAAGACCCTGGGAGACTGAACATGAGGCATGAACTGTTCAGCACCTACTCAAGATACACCTGCTCTCCTGAGAAACAGTGACTTTCCATTTGCTCGGCTGCCAACTTGCCAATCCTTCAAAGAATAACATTCAATCCCTTCCCTTCACCCCTGAGACAGATCGCCAAGGGAAACACACATACATTCACTTTTTAAAGATCCACTTATTTAAAATGCATGTTTTTTCCATAAATAACTTCGGTCCTCTTTCCCAACTCATTAATTGGTTGGAACAACCCTGGCTAAAGTAGTTAACGGAGATTTAGTGATGTTTTAATGGAGGCCTCATTCCCGTCTCGCCCCAGGTTATGCTCAGGGGTTTTTGAAGGCAGTGACGGCAGCAGCGGACACAGGCGCTGGCCACAGAACAACACAGGCAAGCTGTCACGCTTTGTTTTTCTGCTTGTTAAATCCGAATGCTCCTAATTAGTTATCCTGCCCGCTAACGCCCGAGTAGACAATAGCTTGGGGATCAGGGGTGCTGAGAGGCTATGAATACAAGTTCCTTGGGCTCCTGAGGCTTGGGGACTGGTGACTTGGTTGTGGGTACTGAGGCGCCGGGTTCCTGTGGGCTGTGAATTCAAAGACATCAGCCCCAGTGTGAATAAAGGTCATCACCTGTTACTTCTTCGGTGAAAGGGCAGCTGTGCTGGGTGCCCACTTAGGCTCGGCCTTTGTCTGCTGACTCTGAATAGCGCCCACAGAGAACAACATTCTCTGATTCTGTGTTTGCCTGGTGGGGTAGGGCCATGCAGAATAACTTGCATAACTTCCTCAGAGAAGAATTCAGAAAAGCATGTTTCTAAAAAGTGGCCTTGAAATGCCTTAAACATTGCCTTTTGGTGATTATGCTCACTAGCTAGAAAATAGAAAATCTTCAAGGTAGGACCACCATTTGTATTATTTCTTCAGAGGCCAACTCTGACAAATGTTTAGGTCACACAGATGACAACTCCTCAGCTCTATGGGTATGGATGACTAGCGGAAAAGTAACTGATAAGTTAGCTAGCTGTTCAGGAATGCTGTGTTTAGAAAGTGTGCAACATTGAACAACTCACCTATTATTCTGACAAATAAAAAGCAGAAATGTAAAATTCAGAATTTGTTAAAACCAAATTCTAAATTTGGTTTTAGAATTCTGCGTATTGTTATTTTACAGATCAGTATTTCTAATATTTTGTTTAGGGGCTAACAGTAAAATAATTAGTTTAGTTTTCTTTGGGGAAGAAGAGCTACTGAGTTTAGGGTAGTGTATGTGTGTGTGTTTCATCCATCCACCCATTAATTCATCAAAAGTACATGTTCAGCTGCTTAATGTAAGTGTTTACTGTGTTATCATAAAACAAACAGTTCACACCATGCTAGGCAACTCTGGAAAGGTAGTATGCATTTGATTGACTACTCTCTCTCTTCATGGCTCATGAGTGCTATAGGGTCCCCCTCTCCAGCATTCTTCCCCACTTCGCATCTCTTTAATAAGTACTCCAAATTCCAGGCTTTTCCATCTTTTCTCATCATTAAACCTTATCTGTTGAAATCCCTTCCTTCAAATCTCATACTATGTTTTCAACTTATTGATAAGACAAATAAATTTGTGCCAAAATAATAATTTATTCTCCTCAGGTAATATATTTCATATTAACTAGAATCTAAGTTGCCTTAACCTGAAGGTACAGTCTAGTTTGGGAATTTAAAGCCTAGGGAAGGTGAACAATGGGAAATCAATTCGTCGGACTGTCCCACAAGAAGACTGTGTGTGTTGCGGGGTGAGGTGGTGGGCGGTGGAGGGAACAGATGGAGTGAGGAAGGGTACTCTAACTGGCTGCCTCACCCATGGGATCATCCAGTATCCTTTCTCATGAATCATGTACAAACAGAATCATTCAGTGCTTAACTTACATATGCCCCAAAGGTGAGTAACACCAGAAGAGTTAGTCATTAATATACATCTTAGGTTTTTGTCACAAGAGCACAGGTAGCCAAAATTTAGAAGTTAAATCTGACCTTTCCTTTCAGCAAGTCGAAGGAACTTTAGAAGACTTCTCCTATCACTTACACAGTCTGAGGAATGACATATTAAACCAGGGTTCTGATTTGCTCCTTACGAGCAACTACAATCTCTTAAACTTAACTCACATGTACTAATGTATTCCACTGGCAAAATGTAGAACTTTCTTCTCAGCATTAAAACAGCCAGGGAGATGGTCTATCACATACTTCGCGGGAAAAGGTGAGTCATGGTACTCTTCCTGCTGCCTCACTGGAGCTCCTCTTTTTATTGTATTCCCACCAAACATTTTGGGGATTGCCGAATAAAACAAAACACAAATTCTATTCTACTTCCCCTTCTTGAAGTATCAAATCAGGAAAAAGCTCTTAAAAATCAGTGCCTCAGTTTCCCCATTCAACACATGCATTCGTTCACATATGTTTGTTTAGTCATTGCCTGCCAAATCCTTTATAAGGAACAGCTCTATCCATTCCAAAAAACCATTGTGCATTCTCACCTCCTCAAAAAAAGTTTGTGTATAAGATTTTATTTTCTGTTAGATTTACATTCGAAGAGCACGGATTTAATAGGTTTTCTAGCAATATTTACTTTAGTGAACAGAAATTGATCTGAAGTTCCAAACTTAAGAAATGAGTAATTCAAGCCAGTACACGCTCAACTCCTGGGACTTGGAAAGCCTCTGCCCCCATCTTCTGCCCCATTCCTTGGCCCTAGGAGTTCCTGGCTCTTATCTTACGAGTTACGATCCTGCCAACTGATTACAGTCGGGTAGTGACTATGTGTTGTTCCAACTACTATCTTCACGATGCAATAGTTAAACACAGGGAGTGACTAAAACTGGCGAAACAAATAACTAGGGACTCAGCACCAGCATGAGCTATGAATTTCGCCAATAACTGGCACTCAGTGGCCAGTGGGCAGGTGACTACGGCTCCCAGAAAAACTAGAGGGAATTCCCTTTGCTAAGCAGTGTCAGTCTGCACTATTGTTTTCCTCATGTCCAAGTGTACGATTGTAAGGAGAATGCATGTGAAGAGACCAGTAAATTAAAATAATGAGAAAGGGGAAAAGCCGTCCTGAATGTAACATCGAAAGTGTTAAGGTAGCCTGAAAGCTTCAGTCTAATTGCTGAATTGAATCTATCTTCTAAAACTTCAGGTATTGTTGCTTATAAAAATGACAACGGAGAAATAGTTACAAGTATTTTGATATCAGAATTCTTTCAGCATCTTTATTTTAGGTATTAGTGTTTTGTGTACTATATTTTAAAATTATACTTAAATTGTAAATACCCCTTTATGATATTTATTAAATTCTGAATGTTTTCTCTTTTGAAGAGGAAGATATCTACATTTTGTTTTCAAATAAAGCTAATGGGAAAAATCAAATTCACTTAAATTTGTAGAAAGGAATCTACACCTTTAAGAAGGACAGTTATATCATCATTATCAAGACCTATAACCTTATTGTCACTTGCTTTAGCTTATCTTCCTTCTCCCTGCACAATTTATAAACTGAAATGTATTTTTCTATAGTTTTTTTTTTTTTGAGAGAAAGATCTGCTTTTATAGAGACCTTTATTTTAGAAGTGAGGAAAGAAATAAAATGAGGGAAGGTAAATTACCCTAAAACTCCTGAAGCTAACATTAAACAGGATGAGGAAGCAGCCAGAGGCCAAAATGGTATAGGACAACATGGGCTGGCAGGTAGGCCAGTTATGTTGGGTTGCCTGCTACCACTGACACGCTGTTACAAAGCAGTAGCATTTTTCTTCTGCTGTGTTCCCTTCCCTTACATATTTATTTGCAAGAACAGATCAGATCCAGAAAAGATGCCTGAAATTTACCCCAAAACCAAGGGAAAATGGGAATAGAGGTGCCCGTCAATACTGATAGCCCAGATACAGTCAGATCAAAAGCTAAATCCAATTTAACCCACCTCAGGCAGAAAAAAAGTAATTGAATTAAGCGTCCTCTAAATATGATAAGTTTGGGGATCATAAAGCCAGGCACGAAGCACCAGATTAGAGTAAATGGATGCTGGAGCTCCAGCCGCCCCGCCCACAGGGAGTTTGATGAGCTGCTGCTTTGCCTCTATCACTTTACTACTGAGGCTGAAAACTGATTAAGCTGCTTATGGGGCTCCAGGGGCTAATGGTCTGGCCCACCAAGATTTAAGTAAGCTGCTTGGTATGTGTGGTTTGATTATTACAAGGGAAAGAAAAGGAAAAAAAAAAAAAAGACAGGAGGATATAGAAAAACTTAAAAACGTAGGCTTTATTATGTCAAATGGATATACTACTTTGACACTCTAAAATGAATATGGAGTTATTCTGATCCTTTCTCCTTATCTGGTATCAAAACTCATATTTGAAAGCCTTCCTCAAAGAGGACTCACTGTGGAGCCCACCCATTCTGTTTGAAACCGCCATTAGAGAATACAGCGGTGCCTTTAAACATTCTTCTCAAGTGATAGAGTCCAGGTCCTCAGACACTATGATCAGGTAGAGTCCTAGAAAATAAATGCATAATGGGTATTCTCATTGATGCTTCCCCTTGAACGCCACTGGGCAATCGTAATTAGATATAGATCCCTTTCCACCCCAGCCAGCAGATGGCTGCTGCTTGACCATGTAGTAATAGGCAGGCAGGACTGAAGGAATGGAGGGAGCTGATGTGTGCAAAGAGGTTTAAACTTGATGCACAAGTGGAAATTAAAACCCTAGTATTCTCTGACTTCTTTAGCTAAATGCTTTAAATCTATGTCTACCATTTAAAATAAAATTCCTACCTCTGGAGAACAAAGAAAATAAAAAAGTCTTAAGTTTAAATTGCTTTTTAAGATTTTTTTTTTTAATTCTTGTAAAATGACTGAAGGATCTAAACATAGTTTTTAAGCTGACCTCATACTTTCTGGGCAAAACAACCAGAGAAGAAAACAACTACAAACAAAAGAACAGAATCACAGCAGTTTAAGATGTTCTGAAAGTTGTCACAATTATTTTCTAAAAATTTTACTCTTGAAAGAATCAATAGATAAGTTTTCGTTTAGTGTCTAAAAGCTTCTTAGGCAGTGAGTTATTGTTCATTTAAATGATTAACCAAAGCTTAACATATTCAGAACTTCGAGTTGAACAGACAAAATGTCAGTTTTCTCCCTGGCTGCTAACCTGTCAATCATTAAAGGATATACACTCATAAAAGTGATTTTGACTCATATGCTCTGTTACATTTTATTAAAATTTAAAGTCATCCAACTGTTTGGCTTGAGCACAAAGGATTTAATATGTTCACTGACTTTTATATCTTTTTTTGCTCGTACAATTTTTTTTGCTGAGATATAATTCACATACCATAAAATTCACTCTTTTAAAGTATACAATTCAGTGGTTTTTAGTATATTCACAAAGCTGTGCAATGCATCACCACTGTCTAATTCCAGACACTTTCATCAGCCCCAAAGGAAACCCCAAACCATTAGCAGTTGGTCCTCATTCCCCTGCTCTCCCCAGGCCCTGGCAACCACTCATCGATTCTTCTGTTCCCATGGATTTGCCTGTTTGGGATACTTCATTCAAACAGATCATAAAACATGTATTCTTTTCTGTCTGGCCTCTTTCAGCATGATGTTTTCAAGGCGCATTCATGTTGTCGCATGTATCATTACTTTACTCCTTTTTATGGCCAAATAATATTCCCTGTGTAGATATACAACAGTTTTATCTGTTTATTAGTTGATGAATATTTTGGTTGTTTACACTCTTTGGTTATTGACTATTCATGTACAAGTTTTAAAGTGGACATATGTTTTTACTTCTCTTGATATATCTAGGAGTGAAATTGCTGGATCATATGGTAACTCTGTTTAATTCTTCGACAGACTGCCAAGCTGTTTTCCAAAGTGGTTAAATTACTTTATACTCCCACCAGCAACGTGTGAGAGCTCCAGTTTCTCTACATCCTTGCCAGCATTCTTTACTGTCTTGGAATACCTTTTTATGCTGGTTTTTTTTTCCCCCCATTCTGAATAGAAATTAATTGATTATCAGGCTTTGTAAAGCAAACTACCCCAATGATGGCAGAATTCATGCCAAGACCATGATCAGCAAAGACTTCCTCAGGGAAAAAGCAGGAAAAAAAATGGCCCCTCTGAATGCTCACCTGCTGCAGGTCGGCAAGGGAGTACAAGTGGATCTGTTGAAGAAGGTATTCTCTGGGGAAAATTCTGAAAATGAAGACAAAAACACAAATGAATTGTGGTGCTGCCACAAAACACACCTTTTCTGATTAGTTTCAAAGTCTCATTCGAGATCCCTTTCCTCTGCCTTCTCTCCTTTCCACATGTGCTCCTCCTCCCCACCCTCTGCGAAACCTGTGATGATACCTTTTCTCAGATCTTTTTCTTCCTAACACAGATACAAGCTGGAAGTGAGAGTTTGATCTTTGATTTCTAATGCAATCCGAGGTGCTACGAGTACCACGTAGTGGTTCAGGCCTGAGGGCCAGAGCAATCAGGTTTCTTGTTCCAGCTGTGTCCCTAACAAGCTGTGTCATCTCAGGCAAGTTGCAAACTCCATTCGGCTTCAGCTTCTTTGCTATTGAATGAAGCTGACTGAACTCCATGTTTCCAAATATCTTTCCAGCTCTATTATTCTATGTCTAATTTAATAGATTTCAGAGTTGAAAAAAATCAATTGGAGTGGCAACCTGTGTGTCTTTTTTCTAGAGGCTCCCATGGGTTTCATTAGTAGGGACAGTGGTGCTGAATATCACATCAATGAATTTTTGATAAGTTTTTGAACCTAGGTACAAGTGGGAATAATGGAACAAAATATTTCAAATTGAGACTCCCTGACAAAGTCCAGTATCTTTGGCTGCTCTCAGTTCATAGCATCTGGATAAATGGCAGTGAGTGAACTTAAAAACCAAACAAACACTAGACTATTGATGAGCAGACATGTACCAAAGTGTAGATGATTAGAAAAGCACACACACACAAAACAAAACTCATGGTGGTAGCATTTTCTCTTTGTCTTATATGGTACTATGCAATTTTCTTGTGTTCTAAATGAAAGAAACCACCAATTTATTCAATTTACATTTATGACTGTCTATTACATGCCAAGCACCGTGCCAGGCTCTAGGAAGACAATTATGAATAAGATAGTCCTAGTATCTGAGTTCAAGAAGCATAAAAGTCAAGTGTGAGAAAGATATATAAACTGATAATTCCAATACAACGTGGTAACTGAAAAGAGGAGTAATGCACAGATATTTATTTTGGGGATGGTCTAACACAGTGGATCCAACTCTGGCTGTCTATTAAGAACACTTTGTTTCAGGCATCTACATGGGGGTCTAGGAACGTGTCCCCCATGGATAAGGGGGGACTACTGTGTGTGTGCATTTGCAAGAAGCCTGGAGACCTAAACATGTGTAGAAAAGAAAATATAGGATACAGTCTTTCAGAGGGGCTACAAGGGTAGCAATGTATGATAATCTAATGCAGGGAGAGGATGTTCGAGCATGGCTGAATGGGAAGCATAATCTTTTTCAAAGGTGACTGCTTAATAATGAAATTCTTTAAATAAGGTAAAATAAAAGCAATGTGGCAGTAGAGCTGAGAAATGGAGACACAGTGAACCAAGTAAATAGGCTGGAAAAACATTTCAAGATTAGCTTCTGCCTCTTCTGTTGGTTTGTACAAATATAGGTCAGCTAGAGAAAGAGGAAGAAGGTGACTGAAATGAACTGTAGTAGGGACAAATTTAGGGTAGCGTATCTATCATATTTTGCTTCTTAAAGTTTTTTTCTAATCTAAAATCTTAAAACTTCTATGACTGAGAATATACAAGATATAAGAATTATTTATAAACCAAATCATACTGGTGTTCGCTTACTAGAGTATGGTAGCCAGTTAGTTATCCAGTCAACAAACACTTGAATGCCAAATATAAGCCAGGTGTTGTGCTAAATGCTGGAGATGGATTATGTCAATGAACACAGTTGATGAGCAACAAAGAGAATATCCAGTTTTTTTAATAAAAATTATTTTATAGTGATGTAATTGACAGACTATTATATTAGTTTTAGGTGAACAACATAATGATTTGATATTTGTATACATTGTGAAATAATCACCACAATAAGTCTAGTTAACATCTGTTACCTTATAGAGTTACGTATTTTTTTCCTTGTAACAAGAACTTTTACAACTTCTTAGCAACCTTCAAATATGTAATTCAGCATTATTAACTATAGTCACCATTCTGTACATGACATCCTCATGACTTATTTATTTTATAACTGAAAGTTTATACTTTTTAAGCTCCTCCCACCACCAATAAGTTTGGTTTCTTTTATTTTTGTTTTTCATTTTGTTTTTAGATTCCACACATAAGTGAGATCATAAAATATTTATCGTTCACAGTCTGACTTATTTCACTTTCCATAATTCCCTCAAGTTCCATCTATATTGGCACAAATGGCAAGATTCCATTCTTTTTTATGGCTGAATAATATTCTATTGTATATATACACCATATTTTCTTTATCCATTCATTCATCGATAAGACACGTAGGTTATGTCTATAACTTGGCTGTCATAAATAACACTGCAATGAACATGAGGGTGCATATGTCTTTTCAAGCTAGTTTTTTTTTTGTTTTCTTCAGATAAATACCCAGAAGTGGAATTAATGGATCACATGGTAGTTCTATTTTTAATTTTTTTAGGAACAACCATGCTGTTTTCTATAGTGCCTGCACCTTTTCTCTACATCCTCACCAACACCTGTCATTTCTTCTTGTTTTTTTGTTTGTTTTTTTGTTTTTTGTTTTTTTGTTTTATAATAGCCATCCTAACAGGTGCAAAGTGATATCTGATTGTGGTTTTGATTTGCATCTCCCTGATGATTAATGATGTTGAATATCTTTTTATGTATCCATTGGCCATCTGTATGTCTTCTTTGGAAAAATGTCTATTGAGATCTTCTGCCCATTTTTTAATCAGATTGTTTTTTTGCTTTCGAGGTGTATGAATTCTTTATATATTTTGGATATTAACCCCTTATCACCTATATGATTTGCAAATATTTTCTCCCATTCAGTAGGTTGCCTTTTCATTTTGTTGATAGCTTCTTTGTTGTGCAGAAGCTTTCTAGTTTGATGTAGTCCCATTTGTTTATTTCTCCTTTTGTTGCTTTTGGTGTCATTAAAAGAATTATCACTAAGCCCTATGTCAAGAAGCTTATTGCCTGTATTTTCTTCTAGGAGTGCTATGGTTTCACGTTTTATGTTCAAGTCTTTAATCCATTTTGAGTTGTTTTTGTATATGGTGTAAGATAATGGTCCAGTTTCATTCTTTTGCATGTGGCTGTCCAGTTTTCCCAACACCATTTATTCAAGACTGTCTTTCCCCCATTGTATATTCTTGACTTTTTTGTTGTAAATTAATTTAGCATATATGCATGGCTTTATTTCTAGGCTTTTCCTTACTAGGTTGGGTCCTTCTTACTTCTAAACAGTTTATTCTTCTTAAAATAACTAACCAACTTTGGGCACATGCATCTCTAATATTCCTTCAACATTATTTGTACAGCTGAAGTTAGCTATGTATTTATTTAGTGTTTCTATGTGTGTAAATGTATTTCACAAATGTTTATTCTCTCTTTCCATTTAGAAGAGATTCTAAGCCCCTCCAGCAGCACCTTATCTACTGTCTCCTATCACTCTTCAGTGTCTAAAACTATAATTTACATGAGGTCAGTCATAATAGACATAAAGAACTGGAAAATGCAATATATGCAGAAAAGATAAAGGAACAGAGCTTATTGTGTCTGGAGAAGATGCTGTGTCCAGATTTAGTGGTGGCCATAAAAAATACAGACTTTTAGAACAGATAATGTCAATCAGCTTTTCTTCTCCCTGGGGGACAGATATTGTAGCCTGAAAGCACTGAAGCCAAATATGAGAATAAATTTCCTGAGAGGGAAGATTGAGAGCTATTAAAATATGTCTCTTATAGTGATGCTTTTTAATGTAAGTGAAAGAAGAAAAAAACATCTTGGAGCTATTTAGAGGTAGAGACACAGTACTCTGCTTAGAGGAGGTAAGGGTTTCGAAGGCAGGGTCAGATGACTTAAGCCTTACTCCCACTGTCAGTTTGTTCCTCTTTCCCACTGCCTTCGTCTTCAAGGCAGGCTGAATATCCAAGACATTCTCTAAATATCTTCTTCAGGCGGACCATCCACAGGGGATGTGCAAGGTAAATAAAGACATAAAAGCCAAGCCCAGAAAAGTGTTGGCAACTTCCCATCTGGGTAATGCCAAGGGCTTTTCCCTGCTGTGGCTTAGATGTGTAAGTTGGCTTGTCTGACAGGAGCTCTTTAGGAAAGGGATGTAACAAGCAGGGACTCTCAGGGGCCAGTCCTCAAACCCTGAGTAGTGGAAAGGGTTGTGGAGAACTCGCAGGACCAAGGCACGCTCAGGTAGCATTAAGCGGCCTTATGCAGTTCTGACTAGAAGACAGGGCTCTGTAGGGGATGCAGAGATGAATTTGCAGCCCTCAGGGACTGCTGGGGGAGGCTTTCCTATCTGGGAGGCAAAGCTTGGCATTCCCTTAAGAGAGTTATGTCTGCATTAATTTCACTATTAATGTATTCAATAAAGGATGGATGATTATTTGTATTGTTTGTCAGAAAACACTTGTGATTATATCTCCCATGAATTTAATGCAAATGAAGTCCAGCCTTATGACCTCTGACTTTCACTATGGTCAAAACCTAAAATCAGCAGTGGATGCTGGGGACATAACATGTGACAAACACTGTGCTAGGCCTTGGAGACTTGGAGTTTTTTACTATCAGAGAACATGTAGACCAGTGGGGTAAACAGACAAGTAAGCCAACAGTGCCTGTTCACAGTGTCTCCACATTGTGTGCTGAGATCCACAGCTATGCACGCAGGGGTGAGGGAAGCCGACAGAACACCTGGTCAGGAAAGGCCTCAGAACTGACATGGCAGTTAATCTGAAGAAGTGGAAGGATGGGCCTTCCAGGGGAAGGGAGCAGGGTGGGTAAGAGCAGAGAAGCCAGAGCGAGAACAATGATCTCAGGACGGGCTGTCTGTGTAGATGAAGGAGTGGTTCGTGTGTACCTGTCGGGGAGGGGAAAACTGCAGGGTATGAGCTTAGAGTGTTAGGATGTAGCCAGACACGAGCGGTCTTGAATGCTTTGCTCAGTGTCTACCCTAAAAGAGATGGGGTGCCACAGAAGTGCCTAAAGGAGGATAACGACATGGTTAGATTTGTGACTTTAAAAGATTACTGACAGCGGAAGGGGATAGGTGGAAGAGACTGAAGTGATAGATAATTTTGGGGTGGGGAACTAGATGACAAATGATGGGGCCTGGACAGAATTTAAATGATTGCCTGGGGCTGGAGAGAAATCTACAGAAAGATAGATTTCTGTGGCAGAATCCGCAGGTCATGATGATTCACAAGAAGTGGAGGCCAGGAAGTATTTGAGGATTATTCAGTTTTCCAGTTAGGTCCAGTAGGTAAACGGTAGTTCCATTTACTGATATAGGGAACAAGAAAGAGGAGTTGTCTTTGGAGAAAAAAGGGAGCTCAGTTGTTGGGGCAGAGGACTGGAACTGTCTGCGAAGTACCCAAGTGGAGTCATCCACGAGTCCAGGTAGGAGGTGTGTGTGCCCCCAGCCTACATGTGTTAGGTGAAGCCATGAGAATGAGTCATAGCCCAGGACAGCACATATTAGGGAAACAAAAGACTAGATGCTGGCAAAACTACTATTTAAGGAGTAGCTGCAGGAGGAAGTCTGGAAAGGAGCAGCTTGACAGGAGAAAGAGCAGAAAAGGCAGCATCAGGGAATTCAAGGAAGGAGATAATTTCAAGAAGGAAGAAGAGGGTCAACAACATTACTGGCAGTGGAGAGGTCAAACAATATGAAGGCCAGAAAAGTGCCTGCTGGATTTGGCAAACGGGAATTCATGAGTGACCTCGGACAGAATAGTTTCAGGGGAAGAAGAGGAAAGCCAGACTGCGGAGGGGTAAAGGACTGTGGATTACTCTTGTGAGAAGCTAACTTTAAAGGAGAGAAACTGGGCCATAGCTAAAGAAGGACGTAGGACTAAGAATTCTTTTCTTAAAGATGGGAGAGACTTATTTATATGCTAAAATGAAGAAGCTAGTTAGAAGCAGGAGCTGCAGGTACAAAAGTCAGTATAACTGATGGAGCCTGGCCCTGGAAAGGCCTAAAAGAAATGGGATGTGGACCCAGCTGGAAGCTCTTTCAAACAGACATGTTTAGGTGTGTGTGCATGCATGCGTGTGTGCACACACACACACATACAACCTGAATTTTCTTAATTGAAATGCTTCAAGTTTTTACTAAAATGTAAAAAGGTGATTACCAATTTCTCCAATGTTCCCTCCAAACTTCAACATATTAGGATGCAGAAGCTACAAACTGACTGAAGGTTATCTCTGACTTAGCGGTCCTTTGGTAAACAGGATCTTTACTGCAGGAGGGTGTTGCCTTTTGTTTTCCGATGAGCCTGCTGTGTTTTGGATTTTCTGTCCATTAAGTGACCTCCCTGCACTGCGGGTCTATTAATCATCAGGTCTGACAGCATTTCTCCGGTAGGCCAGCCACGAAGACAGCCCTGCTCATGCCAGTGCAAGTTCATCTGGTCGGTCCTGACACCAGAGCCAAAGGACAAACATGATAAGGGGAGTCAACTCCACACTTCACTCACCCATCAAGGGAAACCACATCACTGGCAGGTAGCACTATCAAGTTCTCTGATACCAAAGAACAGTGAAGGAATCTGCTAGAAAATCATGAAAATTGACCAGCACAATCATTTCTAGTGCCAACATTTTCTATTTTATCATCTTTAGATTTGCTTGACACACCAAGAAGGTAACTTAGGCTTCATTATAGATTGCTCTAATAAGAAAGGTTAGAAAAGATGAAAATTAAAAAGGAAAAAGATCATATATGATTCACAGCTCATATTACGCAGCTGGCACTTGAGGTTAAAAATGCAGAGATAATTGCCTATGAAATCAAAGGCAGGAATCTTTACAAAAAAGGTTGGGGGTCCTCATTCCGTTTTGTACCAGGACACAGAGTCAAATACATCAAGATTCATTTAACCTGACTAATTTCTGAGGACTTCAACTCAGCTCCCACCAAGCCCTGATGCTCAGGAGAGAAAAGAACCCAAGTCAAGCTCTGAAATAGGCAGATGCTTTGCAGGATTTTGATAGATTTAATAACATCACCATTTTCCTGAAGTTCAGTTCTTTGAGTTGCACAACTGGCATTTAAAAAACCAATGATAAAAATGAAAAAAAAAAAGTCTGTAATGGAAATATCTCAGCACATGTAATATCCTTTAAAGATCTGTTTTTCTCATTCACATACACACAAAGTCAAAAGATAACAACCTCCCCCGCCCCAAAAAATCTCCAATTTTGATTCTAAATCATAAGGGTCTATAGGAAGAATATGGATAGAGCTGCATAAGGAATAATTTTAAAAACCCATTTATTCATGTATTATTATGTGTTTCCAAGAATATGCATTCCAGGGTAGATAATTTGTACTGAATTGAGAAAGCCTCAATGTCTTTCCTTTGGAGGACATGCATACCCACACTGAAATCAGCAAAAAGCACTGTGAAGCATCACCGGGGAGATGCAATTTGGTGTTCTTGATATGAGCTACAAACTATTCCTGAAATAGTTACATTAGGCTGGATGTGGACAGGACTCATATATCTAGCCATGCTCCCAGCTAATGGAAAAACAATTTTAAATCAAAGGCAGATATTTCGATAGCAACCCATGTGGAAGAAACAAACTTCAATCATTTCTCTAGATAACCTCATTTTACTAATCTCATTGGCTGAAAAAAATGGTAAGATTGCATCAGATATTATATCTTGGCAGATAGTTATGGGAAATAAGCGTCTCTTTTACCTGCTCATTCAGAAATTATGCTTAAGTTTCTTAGCAACAGTCTCTCCCTGGAGTAGAAATAGTTGGGAAGTAATTTTGGTTGTGATTATTCTGGGGTCTGCTTATAAAAGTGACAGATTATAACACAGTTATTATAGATCTCAGTTCAAATTCTTAAATTTTTTAACAGTTCCAAGAATATAACACTTTTCTGCAATAAATTTATTTTTTGTTATCTCTTAAAAAACAATTTTAGATAATTTTATATATATTTCATTTAAGCTCAGAATATTCCATTTAATCTCAGAATAAGGTAAAATCACTCTAACTTTCTGAAGGATTTCTCAGTAAATAAAATCTATGTGTATATTATCGTAAAATTAATATATAACTTGCCAGTTTCTTTTTCAAAGATTATTAACATGTTTAGTTTTGAATGACACTATCTTTTGCAGACAGTCTGTAGGTCCCTCTTAAAATGTGGCTATTGGTATATGTATAATTTGCTGAATGAGCTCACTAGAAAAAAATAAAGGGGGAGGTGCTATTAGTTCAGGAGGTCCAATGACTTAAAACCTTAGTTCTAGAAGTCATCCAAGGGAAAAAGGATTCTTGAGGTAGAATAAGAATTTTACCTCAAAAACTATCAAAACAATATCATGTATTTTAGCAGTTTGAGTCCTCATAGCTTCATGCAGCTAATCTGTTGAGACTAAAGCCCCGACTACAGCTAATGACACTTTTACTTAGCTGACCTGAAATCTAGCCACAAAGTCTTGCTAAATTAAATCTTACAGAGAACATAAAGAGTAGTATTCATTTATTGAACTTCAAGAAGTGTTAGCTACAATTGAAGTGCAATAATTGGTGGTCTTTAATAAGATTAATGATAATATTGTTGCTAAAATGAGCTTATTCTTTTAAAATTTAATATTAACCAGACTTCGTTGGCTAATAACTGCACAGATCTCAGATTTCAGTTATATCTGTCATATGTAGCTCAGAGACACAGCCAGTCCAACCTGTGTAGATTGTGTTTTAAGAACTAGGCTGCCTCAAGAGATGTGCTCTTAAAAAGCTAGCCTCCTAAATAAACTAAGTGTATTTGATTCACAACAGCATGCAATCTTTTCTCTCTGTAACGGAAAATCCCTCTTCTTAATATGTCTGACTTTTGCGGGGTGGGGGGGGGCGGGCAGGGAGGAGGGAGTCAGGGGAGGAGAGATGGTGTTGCTATGAAATGATCTCTCCCAATCTTTTGTTGGATATACTGAACAATATCCTCATTTACTTCTAAGATCGATGGTATGTAAGTATGCTCACACATCAAAACACCATTTCTGCTCAGTGACACATGATGCTTTAGACAGTTACTGGCATAAAAAGATACAATATACTAAGTGAAATGGTTGGGTTAAAAGTAGTAAGAACAGTATGAAAGTATTTTTATATGGAAAAAGTCTGGAAGGATATGCACCAAACTGGTAAGATAATGAATGGGTAGCCTTCTTATTTTTGTTTTCTATGATGAACAATGTTTTTTGTTTTTTTTTTAATTAATAAGAAAAAAATAAGTTTGACCAAATTAAGTGGATAGAATCTTGGTAATAGTACTTTATTCATTTAATTAACTTGTTTGACAAATATTTATTAGCCCCCACTATATGTCAGGTATGGTTCTAGGCTGTAGAGATACATCAGTGAGTAAAACAGATAAAAAGCCATGTCCTTTTGTAGCTTACATCTAGTGGGGAGAGCAGGGCCACTGCATATGGTTGTGTAGGTTGGGCAAAGTGCAAATGCCCTATCTACATAAGATGGCCTAAGAGAGGGAGACGGACAAAATAAAATGCCATGTTATGTGGTAATATGCAGAGAAAGAAATAAACACAAGAAGTGTTTATTTAAATTGCAATTTGGTTGCAATTTAAACTTTTTAAAAATCTTTTTAGATGAACGTCACTTTTTAAAATTTATTTTTCAATTACAGATGACGTACAATATTATATTAGTTTCAGGTGTACATCAACAGTGATTAGATGTTTATATATCTTACAAATTGATCACCCCTGAGTACCCATTTGACACTACACAGTTATTACAATATTATTGACTATGTTCCCTATACTGTACTTTATCTTCCTGTGACTATTCAATGGTTGTGATGTTAAATAAAGTGGTCAAGGATGCTTCATGCTTCATTAAGGTGACAGTTGTATAAAAGACATAAAGGAGGTAAAGAAGCAAGCTATGCAGTTATCTGGGGGAAAAAACAAGTATAGAGGCTCACCTAGGAGCCTGCTTTGTGTGCTCAACGTAAAGGCTGTTGTGACTAGAACAGAGTGAATGAGGGTGGAAGGTAGTGGGAGAAGAGGGCTTTTCCTTGGAGCCAGAGGTGAAGCTGTTAGATATAGTTTGGATCAGAGGTGACATGATTTAATCTACACGTTAACTTTAGCTGTAGTCTTAAGAACAGACTGAAAGGGAGATCAGTTACTATAATAATTCAGGGGAAAGACAGTGACTTGGACCTGGGTAGTAGCAGTGGAAGTGGTGACGAGTGGATATATTCTGAAGGTGAAGTGGAAAGGATTTGCTGATTGGTTGGATGTGGAATATGAGAGAAAGGAGTTTGGTCTGAACCACTGGATGGGGAGTCTGCAGGAGGAACAGTCTGCAAGGGGAGTGGGGGCGGAAATATCAGGAGCTCGGTTTTGAACACATTGAGTTTGAGATGCTATTAGGTGTTCAAAAAAACCTTTAACCTTTGATGTTAGCCTCCCTTCAGTGAACTCACTAGAAAGACAGGGGGTAATAAGAGTAAGAATAGAAAGAGAATCTTGGTAAATCGATGACATTTATGGGGAATCTTCTAAGAGCTTAGCAAGCTGCTAAATTTTGCTTGAAAGAAGAGGAAGCAATGAGATTCTGACAAGACACACACACACACACTCGTTTTTTCTGGTATTCACCAGGATAGGTAATGCTAACAAAAATGACAGTCTTTATGATAGATATTTCTCATTATTCAGTAAAGCTGGTATTTCCCTGAGAACTGATGCTGGATATAATTATAATTTAAAATAAAATGTAAAACCAAAGGCAGGAAAAGGTGGTTTAGAAGGTAGAAAAATCACTTTTCATATTTTTGAGACTCACGAGTTAAGCTCTTAATTGTTTCAGAATGGTCTAAGCCAAGGACTAAACTTGACAAATAAGTAGGACCAAATGTACCCCTCAAACTGACACAGTTCTGCTCTAAGCAACTGGGAAAATAGGCTTAATTTGCCTATGGGCCTCAATAAGTGTTGGAGAGAAACCAGTTTTAAATTTATATTTTAACAAACAAATTATATTCATCAGACATCCCAAGTTCCCAAATCACATTTTGATGATAGAGAATGGGAAATGTTCAAGCATCCACATTAATTTATAGAATGTTTTTCCCTGGAATGGATGATTTCACTTCACTCAGAAGAGAAAATCTGACTTAAATTAGGATTTCCTAAATGCTAGTCCAAACAACTGGTATTGGTCTGGTGATGTTTTTAGCAGTCCAAGGTAAAATGAGAAAAAAAAGAAAAAAAGAATAGTAGAATAAATTATAATCTATTTGATTTCTAAAAGCTGTTTGATTTCTGAGCTATTTGCTTCTTTTTTTTTAGTGTTACTACGTTCTTTTATGAAATAATGGTGAGAAACAGGTGGTAATGTTTTAAGTTTGTTTTTGCTAAATACATATATAAAAAAACTTTAGATATCTCCACATTTTTGTTTTAAATCTACAGATCTGTGAAATAGAAAAGTCTGGTAAACACTGACCTAGAGAAAATGAACTCTTAGCGCTAAGCCAGTTGTTACGCCTCGCTCTCTGAGGCCGACTGAGCTGGTAGTGAGCACGGGAGTGCCTGTGCCAGCAATCCCATCTTACCACTCACGGGACAGTACTATCTGCCACCTCCCTGCTGTCACACTCTCAGTCAAGGCTTCAGGAGAATTGAAAATGGTTGCTCTTAAGAGTCTGGAGACCTCTGGACGTCACCATCACCAAGGGCAAACATACTGGGGAAAGCAGCGGCAATCTGAACATTAGAAAACCTTGTTCTGAGCGTGGACTCTACTGCTTACCAGCTTTGTCACCTCAGGCAAGTCAGTTTTTTCTCTTTCTAAATACCATCTGTCATATCCATTTAAAAGGGCTGTCGTAAAGAATAAATGATATATTTATGGGAAAGTACTTTTTAATTGATAAAATCATAATTATCTTACATGGACACAGGTACCAACATAAATAAATGAAATAGGCTGGGTACAAGAAAAACAGGGCAGCAATTTATTACATACCAAACGGCATCGGGTTTGGGGAGACAACAGGAGCAGCAGACGCTATGGCAGAGTAGAGTCCAGTGTCTAAAGCTGACTGCTGCTCTCCAGGGATGAGGGAACCCTGTATAATCACAGCTTCTGATTTCCCAAGAGGCACCAGAGAGCTAGTTTCATTTTGTGTGTGCGTGAAAACCCCTGTTTATTTACACGCTAGCAATTATTTCAACAACTTTAAAATCTGGTGAGGGCCATCCCAGAAAGGCCAAATAAAACACGTCTGAGCCAAATTTGGCCCTGAGGTGCCCGTTTGTGACTTCTGGTTTACACATATACGCTGTTCCTGTGTTCAGCGAGATACGTAGGGCTGAGGTTTCTACCAGCTCTTCTTAGGGTCCTTCTCAAAGATTTCTATAATGGCTGCTGATCCAGATATGTCCTAATAGTGCTAAGATTTTCCACAGAGTTCTTCATGCACCATCATGTGTGGACACTGTGCATAATTCTTCTTATGAAGAGTTAACTAGGCCTTGAACCAGTCCAGCAGGGTCACCATCTGGGAGTCCTCAGAAACAGTGAATTGTCAGCACTGTAAACATTTTAGATTTCATGGAAGGCACTGACTTTTTCTAAACTAATCACTTCTGCCAGTCAAATTTGCAGTTTGAGTTCAAGAACAAGGCGTTCATTTAACAACAATAACAAAAACAATGAAGAAGAAAATCCGACGGCCATCATAACGAAAGGCCTAAAAGCAAACTGTGACTTCCCTAATAAGGTGACGACCACAGTTGGCTCCCTGGCGGGCGAGCGCCAATACGATTAATCAGTCTGTTTTCAGTTTTCTCACGACAGCAATATTAACAGTTTGCTTTATTCTGTTTATATGGTGCTGACAAGTCTTCAGCATGTTGGGCCTACTTGCTGGAGATTAATGGCTACTCTTCTACTGAGGTAAAAACCAGGCAAGGAGAGCATGCCTTTTACAACTAGATAAAAACAGGATTCTCTTTGCTCTTTTTTGTTCCTCTACTGCCTTTCAACTCCTCTATCTTTTAATTTCTACCAAGGACATGTAAGATTAGTTGTGTCCAGCAGGTTCGTCTCATTGTTTAATAAACTCTCCCACTTTTGTCTATCCCCGGGTGAAACAAAAGGAACCTTGGCTATTGCTTTCAGAGAAGCTTATTATCTCTAAAAGTGCTGCTGGCTAATTTTGTTTTTTGAAAGTCAGATTCCATGTAAAGGTGAATGATAGGTAAGAGACGGCCTCTGGTGACAAGTTATTAGCATATTAGGTGGGCAATGGTTCTCCTTTGTATCTATAGTTATTTTTGTAAGCACTAAAGAAGGCAGAATTGATACTAAGTATGGCCTAGCTACAAGAAGTAAAGACATTCCAGAAAATCTCTTAGCCATCTTTCGCTAAATAGTCATATTTCAAAATAAAAAGATTTGAAATAACTCAAGAAGACCAGTCCCCCAAAACCTCCTCCACCACCCCGAATCTGTGTGAGTAATGCTTATTACTGATATACTTTGCTCTGTGCCAGGTTGGAAAGACATGGTAACCTCAAACATTATTTTAACAGCATGTAAGTATAGAGAAACTAAAATAACAACATTAATTATTTGTGTTTGAAGTACAAGATATTTGAGAGAGTAGAGAATTCCATACTTCTATTTTAAAAATTTGACTCACATAAAGGTTCGATTGGAGAGGGAAGAAACTGAAGTGAGGTAGACTAGATAGAAGCTTACTGCAATATCCTGAGACTCTGAAACAGGGTAGAGCACTGGAAGTGAAAAGGAAAGATTTGCGCTTTATCCCAGAAACAGAACTAGCTAAATCTTTTTGACTGATTAGATTTGTTCTTAATTTGCTCATTCATTCAACAGCTATTTTTGAGGGTTTCAGATGGGTCGGACACTGTGCTAAGTGACATACAGGGACATAAAAAAAGGAATTTGAAGATTACTTCTTCCTAAAAATTGGGCTACTAGCCATCGTTCAGTGTTCTAAAGTAACACTATAATAGTCATTTATCCATACTTCCTTCCTTCTATCCAGTACTTACCAAATACCTACTTTGTGCCAGGCACTGCACTGCATAATGGTCATGAACAATTCCAGAGAAGAAAAATAAAGAGAAAGGAAAAAAGACTACTGTCTTCGTCCTCACAGCCATGGGAATGCCTTCTTTCTAGAACTTCTCCTCCTTTCCTGGTGGTCTGGCCATAAGGCGCAGTACATGGTGGTAAACCACCAGACTGCTGGAGCAGCATAGGTATTCTTAGCCATCCATATGAAGAGAAGATCTATTTAATTTCAAAGTGTATGTCCTGATTTGGCATGTTTAACCAAAGCAAAACATTAGAAAGGTATCTAACATGATTACCATATGTAGATCTTAATATCATCTAAAAATACAGGCGCAAGAAAAACCAGCTTTGAGCAGAGCCAAAAGATACTGAAATTAATAGAACAAACATATTTTGAATGTTAAAAATCTCATATCGAATTTAGTTGGTAAATTAGTTTGTGACATTTAATTATACTGCCTTTCAGGGAAAGCCCTGATCTTTTAAAATTAAGATTTGCTTACTTTATAACAATAAATCCTGACCACTTACTAGTACTGCTTTCTGAAAAACTACTAGATAATAGAATGACTATCACTGAGAAGTATTTTGCTTTATGGCAGCTGTCTTTTCTCTATTATTTTATGAGAGCTTACCTAGATATTATATATTCTTCAATATCTACATTTAGTTCTTTTTAAAATATCTTCTTCAGATGCCTAGAGTTATATATATAATTTTTTTTGGATTTAATTGGATCTCGAATAGCAAACTATACCACTTTAATACTTTCTAAAGTTCTTATGCACTCAGGCTTACCTCCAAAATCCATGACTAATGTATGCTTTTGGTCACTTCTATTAAAACAAAAAAATTAAAAGGTATTTTTAGGGACTTACGAACACCATCAACAATTATTTCAAGTAGAAGCTAGTTCGTATATGCCAAGAGTGAGAATTTAAATGCCAATAAAATCTAACTGTAAAAGAAGGAATTTGATGAGAGCAGGCACATTTTCACTTCAGTTTTATTTTGAGGATCTGAGCCTGGTATGGACTTGTGTGTTCTATAAACTCTGAGATAACTAAGCTATAAAAAGTCAGCCTGCACCAATGGTAAATGAAAAGGCAGAATCCGGGGCCTGTGCATTTTAATACCAGCTCTACCACCTGCATCGCTGACCAAGTTTGTTTCTCTATGGAAAATAAAAGTTGGATAACCATCTACTTATTTCCCACTGAAAAATGTTTTTAAGTTACGAAATATTTCAAACATGCTTATTTTTACTGATGATAAATAGGAACCAAATTTGGGGAAAGTGTAAAACACCACAGAAATGAACAATGATCACTGCCACGATTATTATCTCGACCTTTAGGTAAGATAAGTCTTGACCGTCTTGGGAACTCGATCCATGCGTTAAAAGCCTGCAGTTATGCTGAGATATTATTTTCATTTTGCTTAGCTAACCTGATAAAGGACCTTGGAGGAAAAAGTCAAAGATGAGTCCAGAGGGAGAACCACAGAATTCGAGATGCTCTGCGTTGTAAAGTTCGTTGGAGATCATCTAATACTGGACCATTTGACATTTATGACTCTTACCTGCGGCGCAGATCCTCCGCCACCGCTGCCCGGCAGCTGAACAAATAGGCTCGCAGCGACCTGAGCCGCTGCCGCAGCCGCACCACGGCGGCCAGGGGCTCGGCATGTCGGTACAGCATGGGGTTCTCCTGCTG